>NC_092819.1:97643839-97959339 GCF_023375885.2 Dermacentor andersoni | reverse complement strand
AACGATTTAAGGAGATAAGAATAATCCCTATGTATTGGATTAAGTATATCAATGTTCACGTCACCAACGATTACAACCTGCGTAGCTTGGCAGTTTCGCAAGTAAGATAAAATTGATTCCATTTTATCAAGAAAACTGCCAAGGCTCGCGTTGGGTGGTCGATAGACCACGCCTACGATATAGCCAGTTTCTATTTTCACGAACAGTACTTCAATGTCGCAGGAAGAGAATGTAATCAAAGGCAGTATTGTAAAGTCGAGATTATTTCTCACAAAAAGGGCGACACCACCCCCACGATAACGGGACACACGAGGGCGGGATATTAATCTGTACCCTGGCATATCTACGATTTCATCATTCAAAAGCCAAGTTTCACTAGTTGCAATGACGTCATACAGGAAATTATGCACCGACAAAAATGAGGTCAACAGGTTTACGTTTTTTCTTAAACTGCGCATGTTACAATGAAAAATGGTCGCATTGTTGTTCAAACAAAGGTCATCTATTTGCTTGGATGTGTAAGCCATCTTGATTTAAAGCTTGTATCTGTCAACGAGACACTTGCGGTGTCCACGGCAAGAAATGTGAAAAACAGACAAAAAGCACGAACATTGCGCTTTGAAGGCGACATGGAGCTACCTTTTTGACTGTAGTTTTCTCGGCGTCAGGCTTTGTTTTGCGCGCGTCGCTCTTATGGGCTACCTTTCATTCTGTATGCTTCAATAGTCAGGCGCAACGGGGGCTTAGTGTTCCTGTCATGGAGGAATGTGTTCCTGTATATGCTCTCGCAGGGAGCAGAATTGCGCATAAGTCATCCGGCGCCGCTCACACCGCTATTCGCCGAGTGCGCTCACGTGGTACAAGATGACGTCAAATGATCAACTGCACGCTTCGAAGCCACTTTTACGGAAACGGCGCCGACTCGTTTCTGCCAGTGCCATCAAAATTGCAATCAGCGGACCCTCGAGCGTGCGTAGCAACGATCGGATCCGAGTGGCAGGTACGGTATTCGAGGATATTAGGTTAATGACTTTGGTGAACTGCTACCAAGCAGATAATTTTGAAACTTGTATTCCAGTATGACGGGTTGCCGCGCACCAAACTGCGCAAATCTCACGGACGGTGGCAAAGCTTTTTACGCGGTGCCGTGCAGACGGACGAGACCGGCCGGCTCCGAAAGGGACCAGGATATGCGAGGTCCGTTCGCCTTGTTTACAGAGGTGAGTTCGGCTTGTTTACACTAAAGCGGCATTTCTCTCGAGTAACACGCTGAAATGCGTATGCCTGGCATGAGAGGTTGTTCACTTGTGCAATTTTTGGTGTATATGTGCAGCGCGACACAGACGCGGTACAAATAAAGGACGACACGTCTGTGTCGCACTGCACATATACGCCAAGAATGTTAAAAAAATTAAATTATGGAGTTGTACGTGCCAAAACCACTTCCTGAATATGAGGCACGCCGTAGTGGAGGACTCCGGAAATTTCGACCACCAGGGGTTCTTTAACGTGCACCTAAAGCAAATCACAGACGGGGGTTTTCGCATTTCGCCCCCATCGAAATGCGGCCGCCGTGGCCGGGATTCGATGCCAAGAATGTTAACTTACCAACTCGCTCAATTCGCTTTGTTGCTTGTACGATTGTTGTTACTATGCGGCTCCAGAAAATTGTGTTCAGAACAGGGTAAATACTAGCAGGTACCATTTTCGCGCTGCACCCTAGCTTTTCTCTGCTCCGTTCTTTTGAAATGTTTCGTCGGCGTTCTCATTTTTCATGTAAAGTCGATTGATGTGCGGGTGTTCATTGTATTGTAGTAAGCGAAAACACTGTGCGCTCCCGCTTATGAGACAGCTGCGATAGCTTCAGCATTTACCGCCCGCAATATGTTGCTTGTTCGATCAGCCTTAGTCGACGTGAGGAATTTGAAATTATTTTTGTACGTTGAATAAGCGCTGTGTTATAGTAAATTATCCCGAGTAGTATGAAGAGATAAAGAAAAATGTGCTGTCATATTACAGTCTGCAATGTGAGAATAATTACTTTGCCAGTTTGTCATCTTATGTGATTAGCCCAATAAAAATAACAAATTGTTACTCTTAATAACTTGTTGCCTTTACAGTGGCATTGAATTCTGCCCCCCCCCCCCCCCCCCCCCACGGCTCCAAGAATCAGCACTCATCCCCTGCTGCCACAAGCCAGTGCTCATCCATTCCCTCGTACGAAATAAAGTTGATCTAGAAGCTCGTGCATCTGGAATCTTTTTCCACTTGCAGATTTGCTGCTACGAAGCAGCTGGTAAGTTTGCGGTACGAATCGTAAAAATAAGCTTTGCATAAAATGTGCACATGTGAACATTTGAAATGCGTTTAAATTTACGTGTCTACACCTCATATATCGAAAACATGCAGCTGCTGTGAACGACGTTTAGTGATGAATGACGGTCAACGGTCACTGACATAATTGCAGGCACGATAGTTCTGTTGGCGATATTCATTATTCGTCCAGGTTAGGCAGCCGAAATGTGCTCACGCATTTGCCTACCACATGTGTCTGAAGTTTTCTTTAAACACCCTTTAAAACATTTCTTGCCTTCCACCTGCGCGAGAAAACTTCATATGCATGCTGGAAAACATTGCACCGCTTTTCGTTGCAACTTTTGAGCTGTTCCAGCCATGGGCGTAGTCACGATATTATATCGAGGGATCCAGGGGGACCCTATTCTTAATATGCACATTCGGGCGTGTGTTTGCATGTGTGCGTGTATATATGTAGACACAAACTAAAAATTTCGGGGAATGGCACCTCTCCGGCTGCGCCAATCGTTAGAGCTTAGCCTGCATTAAAAAAGTGTCGGAACATCCACCCAATATATAACGAAGGTCGCAGAAGAGCGCGGGCTAGAGCCATCCTTCGACGAATCGATCCTTACGGGGCAGACGCATTCTTCGTTGACGCCGCCAAATATGGCAGCGAAGACAGGTTTGCAATCACGGTCGTTGACGCGCGCGGAACACTTATCAGCGCCGCATCAATTTACGCTAAACACGAGAACGAGGCGGAGGAAACCGCGATAGCCTTGACTCTTCAAGCCGCAAAAGGCCCGGCGTCCATTTTCTCCGACTCGCGCACGGCGGTCAGGGCTTTCTCGTCCGCTCTAGTTTGTAAACACGCAGCCGACATCGTTAACAGATGCTTTCGTATTAATACGCTAGAAGAAACTGCAGGTCATACCATAGCATGGTTCCCGGCCCACATGGACGATGCAACTAACCGAGCGGGTTGCAACCCTAACGAGCGGGTCAACTGCCTGGCGCGTGAATTCACGAACCGCGCTAGAGCTAGCGGTCCGGCTCTCCCGCAGGATTGCCCCTTCAAAGATAAACTTACAACCTTTCACGAAATTACGTCACATTACAGACACAGGAGGAGAAAATTCCCTCCCCCCAGCCCGAAACTGAACAGGGCTCAGGCTGTTACTTTCAGGCTTTTACAGACGAGATCGTACCTCACCCCGAGAGCGCTTAGTTGGATAGACCCGAACTTTCCGCAATCGTGCTCCAAATGCGGTCACGCGTGCTGCTCATTCGACCACATGCTCTGGGTGTGCCCGTACAACGCGGGCTCCGACTTTCATAAGTCCAAGTGGGACGCCTTGCTGAAGAGCTCGGATTTCCCAAGCCAACTACAGGCCGTCCAGAGGGCCCGCGACGTCGCGGAGAGTCACCATCTCCCTGTCCCGTCGTGGGCGGAGCCACCAACTTGATCGGGGAGCCTTCGGTTCCCCCCAATCAAGTTCCTCAGGACACCCTAATAAAGTTCTTGTCACTGTCACTGTATCTTGCTCAGCGCTTGCGTACAGTTGCCGCATTTAGCTCGCGACCAGCAGACAAAAAAAGCAAATGGAACACCGCGCGGCATTTGCCTCCTGCGCGTGCGAGGAGTGGCTCCACTGCAGAGCTGGATTATAAACCGGACCTATGCGCAACTCTGCTCCCTGCGGGAGCATGTACAAGAACACTACGATGGTTCCGCCGTCAGCGCCACCGTGTCATCTGCAGTTTCGCCAAACACCGAGGCGGCCACTGCTACGGAGGCATGTTTTTGCGGTGCTCATATTAAACGTATCGGTTGCTCGAAATTGTGGTTTTAGGGCAAACGAAGGCATCGCGGTCCATTTTGGGCCAGTGACGCTTCAGAAAGGACGTCAAATTTACGACGACAACCATGTATATTGTGCCAAAGAAGTAAACAAAACGGACATCGCTAGAGGTACTTCAACTAAATTCTGGGGTTCTAGGTGCCACAATGACGATATGATTATGAGGCATACCGCAGTGGGCGACACCGGAATAATTTGGACCACCTGGGGTTCTTTAACATGGACCTAAATCCAAGTACACGGGTGTTTTCGCCTTTCACCCCTTTCTAAGTTCGGCCGCCGTAGCCGGGATATGGTCCCGCGACCTCGTGCTTAGCACCCCAGCACCATAGCTACTCAGCAAGCACCGCAGGTGGCGAAGCGTTTGTCACAACAAAGCAAGCATGCTTACGACGTCAAACTCAAAGTAAGTGAACGAATGATTATTTTATGCCACTTAAGTTAGCAAATACGGCCGTGTGCGTTTCTCAACTGTCATTTGTAGCTTCATTATTTGGAGTGCGCCTTGCACCTCACAAATGTAGACGTTTTGGCGAGTTGGCAGGTAAGTGCTTTTTTGTCGATTGACAAAGTGTTTCGAGCAAATTTTAGTATTGTCATTCGTTCTCGAATGTGAGAGGGCATTACGGCTTAAGCATAATGAGACTAACCAACGTGAAGACTAAACAAATATGATGTGATGTGACAAGGGGAGTGCGGCAGGGCTGTCCTTTTTCACTTATATTGTTTGTGCTTGCGATTGACCCTTTGTTAAGGCGTTTTAGCGAGAGAACGCTCGTAAGAGGTCTTCCTATGCCGTGAACAGGGCGCATAAAGGTATCAGCGTATGCAGATGACATCACTTCATTCTTACGGTATGGGGACAGTCTTGCAGAGGTATTTCGTATTTATAATCTATAGGCTTCAAGGTCATGGGGATGAGGAAATGTGAAGCATTAAATTTAGGTCGCGCTGCGATAACCTTACCGGGAGACTTTAAACAGACCGAGCAAACGCAAATACTAGGCACGAAATTTTGTACAAGTGGTGTTTCACCTCGCACTGGCAAGACAGTGTCAGCTCTGTTGAAGAACAGTCGAAATCACTGACTGCGTCACCGCTACCGGTGGTAGAAAAGGCTTTCTTTATTAAGAAGGTATTGTGCAGTAAACTGGTTTGCTGCAAAGGTAGCTCTCCCACTATTACCAACAATACGCGTAGTAAACTCACTTATTTTCTCATGGTTCTGGCTAAACAAGTCGCAATACGTAGCGCAGCAGTTTTCGCGTCTGCTGAAATCCGGCGGAGAATGGAACTTGCCGTGCATAGTTACATTTCATAGGCTGCTGTGCACTAACAGTACCTGTGATCTACTTGATGATGATGTGTACCCAGGTAGGTCACTGCTCCTTTATTGGCTGGGCCATTACCGTCGAACGCTTATGCCGCAGAGTACAGGCAACTTGCTTCCGAGAGCGGTAACGCCAGCACAGCACTATGCGGCGGCTGTGCGCTTGCAAAGCCAGCTTGTACTACTAAGAATTACAAAGTGGCGTGCGACATCCCTTTCCAGGCTTTGTGAAATGTTGTGTGAGACAGCTGTACCTTGATGGACAGCTACTACACGAACACGGAGAGCCATGCTTTCACCTGATTTGCCGTCTCAAGTGAAGGATTTTCATTGGAAATATCAGTGGGGCATTCTACCGACGAGAGACAGGCTTGAACGCTGGCATATGGTAGCGAATGATAAATGCATGCATTGCGCACAAACAGAGACGAACACGCATGTACTAAAGGAATATGTTGTAGCACGCACCTTCTGGAAGCTGGTTTCAAGGATGTTCGTAATATCCATAGTGCGGTCACCACAGTGCCGAGATCGGTTTGCGAGTCTCGTCTACTATACAGCTTAGCTGCGTTGTCTAGTGCTTCCGCAGCATTGCAGAACAATCTCGGCAGTCAAATAGAGCAACGTATCCCAGAATGCGCAAACTACGGGTGATAGTATGGGGTCATCTTGAAGAACAGTTGTTTAAACTCGGTGAAACCGAGTTTCTTCGCCGCTGATCTACGCAGTGCCTAACCGTCTCCCGAGGCAAAGTCTTCCTACAGCCAGAATGATGCTGCTCAAATTCTGTTTGCCTGAGTTGAGGCTTTGTATTTGTGTGTGCCCCGGATCTCAATCATGAATTCGAGGTTGACAATGATGCTTTTGCATGAACGCTGTAATGATGTTTTGTTGTTGTTGTGCGTGGCAAAGCCAGTGTCAAGCAGACACCATTTACTATTTCATTTGCTGATCTGTTTTGTTTATACCAAGTATGACGTATTACATGGGCTATACTTTATATTGTACTTTACGTTCATACCACAGTTGTCAGCGTGCGTACAAGTGAATAAATTTCCTTGTCAACTTGCCCGGATGTTCTCGCTTGAAGTGTGCGGATAACAATTTGGTCTTTTGGCTGAAGGTCACTTGAAGGTCGATGACAAGGGGGGCTAAAAGCATTTCATGCTTAAAAATCACCGTGTGTATTTCTTCCACTGCAATTCTCAAAATATTAACCTAAAAGATATTCCCGGTTTTCATATTCTCGTTTTCTTGCCCGCGGAAGCAAAACACAATGGAAGTCCTGAAACGGGCAAATTTGATACACAACACACGTCTTAATTGCACATGTGTACATGTATCGGTTGGGGTAATTTCTTTCGACAGCGTGTTAGTTACTAATAAAAGTCCTGTTTTTTTATTCGTGTACTTAAGCAGTTGAACGAAATGTTTGTGTGTAGGTTAAAACGTAGGGTCCAGGCGAAGGCCGCACCGGGTAATGTAGGGTTTTTGAGACATAGGGCGTAGGCGTTTTTAAAGAAAGCAGTTGACAACACTGTATCAGCTACATCCAGCGAGAAGGTGGTACAGAAATCTCAGCATAATCACATATGTATGAGATCCTCAATTTTTAAAGCGTTATCGTGGAACGCTTGCACATAAGCTTGATGGATGCAAAATCTCACGCAATGTCAGATTGCGACGTCGGACAGCACTTGAGAAACTGCAGCGGTGTCATGTACACGCACGTAAACAAAGATATGGAATAGCGTCAGTGCCAAGTAAGCAGTCAACAGGTGTATCTGTGAACTCAAAGTTCACAGATACGTAGCTAGTGCAACAAGGCAAGGTCTTGCTGTAAAGCGTCATTGGCTCCATTAGCTGAAGCGAAGGGCTGAAAGCCTTGGCATATTAGTATCACCTGTGTTTCCTTGTCTTACGAAGTGCGCAGCAATATCCTTGAAGGGTAATGTAAGCTCTGTGTGATTCAACCAGCAAAATAACAAGTGAAAGGCCGAGACATGGGGCTTAAGCCCCATGTCTCGACCTTTCACGCATGATACATAGTGTAGAAAGTCTTTACACGGGTTTTATACCAAGCAGGAAGCGAAAAATTCGCGCTAGGCAGGCCAGTCTTATCCCCACACGTACAAAATACTTCAGCTACGATGGGCACGACTCCTTACGACACCTCGAAAGCTGTTGTGACTCACACACAGGACCAAATGAACGAAAGAGAAAGCGAAATGGAAATGTTATTTTTAGGAGTGTGCGAATAGTGATTTTTTTAGGCAGAATAGAATAGAAATCGAATGGGGCCTCAAACGAATCAAATCGAATATCGAATAATCTTTGTATATATTTCGAATAATGAACAGCCGTTTCTACAAATTCATAAAACGATGTTCACATAATCGAATTCTTGAAGTGAGGAAATATTTGTCGTTACATGGTAGGTTATGAAGCGTTGTTTATTTAAAGCACAAATCGAGCATCAGGAGCAAACAAGCAGTTTCTTCGCATGCATGGGACTCTCCAGAGTGTGCGAATAATCGCTACATTGCCAGTAAAGTATGGCTAACTAAGCGACGTATACTGCTCCGCTTCCCGAAGGTTCTCATGTTTCATGTCTGCGCTATGCCCGTGGGGGTGAAAGTTTACCATACTTTTGCTCCACTTCTGCGTTTAATTGGGCGCTGTTGACGCTTTGAAATATTTGAAAATGATTAGAAAAATATGCGTATTTATAAACAGTGTCTATTCGATTGGAAGACCGAGTCCGATTAGATAGTATTCGATTTGCTATTCGAAATTTTCGAGTAAGTGCACGCCCCCAGCTATTTTCTTTCATTGAGACGATATACTGGCGTTACCCCGTGTCAAGACCAAGAATGAAGACGCGCTTTCTCGTTGTAGAAGTGGTTACAAACGGACGGTTTTTCATTACTTTACCTGGTTTTGGAACAACGTTAACGATCACTCTCTCGGTGATACAACAGAGGAGGAGAAAAGCAGACAGAAAAAGATATCAAATTTTTTGCAAGTGATCAGGTGTGCGTTGCTGTGCGTCATCAGTGAGCGTCAATGTTACTGCAGCTAGCCCTGTTATTAATTGAAACTAACCTGCAAAATATCGAATTGTTCTGACATGCACACTATATCGATTTTATAAAAGCTATAAAAATATACTATCGTACGGCACAAACACGCTCTTCAGCACTTAAGGAGGATGAAAGAGGAAGAGGTTATGCTGATAATACATTCTGCTAGAACGAAAAGAAAGTAGTACGAAGAGGGGAGACGAAAGACGAGAACAATATTTCGGGGTGGGCCAAGTGAATTTTGGGTGGGGGCCAGGTAGGTTTCGAGCATGGATGAACTTAATTTTTGAGTTGGGCAAAGTCAAATTTTTTTTTTTTGGATGTGGGCCATAGCGTCCGTGCGACGGCATGGCTGTTCACCGCAGGATTTTGCAGTGCGAGCTGCAGCAGGTCCAGCGCCGGGAAGGTGACGTCATCACTTGGTCACGTTGGTTTTGGTGCCATCGTATGTTAACGCCGGACGCCGTATTTCTCGCTTCATGAGGAATATAATGCTTTCGCATTAAAACAGTACACTCGCGGGCGAACGTATGAGAAAGGCGCGTAAAATGTACTAATATTTCAGCAGCAATAAAGAAAAAGGACAACAATATAACACTGACACAAACAACCCTGGACGTATTTGATAGCTAGAACGAGACATCGATGCCGACCCGAAGGTTGAAAACTTCGGCTGAGCTGTCGTAGTTTATTTCCTTACGACACGTGCCGCATGAACGTGTTTCAGTCTCTAGGTTCAATGTCACGTTGTGTATCTACGCCAGTACACCCTTACAGGTGCGCACAACTCCTGCAGTAAACGAACACGCCATCGGGAGAACTTCGAGAGATCCGGTCCTGTAATCTTTCTTTCCTACGCAAAATGGCAAAAAGAGAAAGTCCTGGTCGCTGCGCAGCATTTAGTACAAGCCTGTTTTGAGCTACTGAAGCACCACGTGACTGTCCGAGCTTTCATTTGATGCGTAGTTCAAACGGGCGATACGACCAATATAAAGCGAACGCTTCGGTTCCTACTTCGCCAGTTTCTCTGGAGCCACGACCACCGTTATGAAGAACTTGGCTTGGATATTAGCCCTGACGCTGCTGTCGGCAGGTGAGTTTCACCCAAACATTTTCGGTGTACTGGCGTCGAAGCTTTTAAAGATGAGACATATTTGTTCCTGCTAACTTAACAGGTGTCTTTGTCTGATAAACTCAACCGGTTCTACATTTGCGCTGATGACCAGTTACCATTATAACTAGTTTGGAAATGATTTTTCTGTTCACATAATTGCTGTTTGAGCAACTCGGGTGTGCTATGCAAACTATGCCTAGCATAGTTTGCATATAGGATTGTTGCATAGTTTCTTTAGTGGCAAATGTGATGATAGTAACCTTGAAACAAAGAAGGAATTCGCTACACGTCATTATCAGTATACGGTAGCGCATAACACAACAACAAAGAGCAAGTAAACAAGACGGGCGTCCTTGTCGTGTCTTGTACTGCCGTATCTAATATGAGTCCTTAACCGCTTGCCGAATTGTTAGTTTTATTCGCTATGCCTGCTCACTGCATGTATCGGCTCCCCCAAGAAACCTGCGGTAGGAATTTGCTCAAACGCCACCGGTGATTTCGCTGCAAACAGCAGTTATGGCCAAATTCTTCCGGCGTACTCTTCTTTAGTTTCACCCCAGTAGAGACAACGGGAATAATGAGATATAGGGTAATAAATCATAAGTACATCTCCTGACGAATAATGCTCGCCGAATGTAATCCTGCATTACTTATTTTCTTCCCATTTATAAGAAACGTGCTCTAGAACAATCTCATGCGACGCTTAAGAAAGAATCAACGTATTTGTAATATCAAAGAAGGAAACTAGGCGATAACTTGTGAGGGAATCTGTGTCGTGTTTCGGAAACTTCGAGAGGCTGCAGATATATTGAGCAGATCACCAGAGACATGGAATGGCTCCTGCCGCACTTGCATACGGAACAGAGGGATTTGAAAGGGGCAGTTTGCTAACATTATCTATGTTGCAGCCTTGCTCACGGAGGCCCAGCAATACCCGGGACAGGGAGGATTTCCACGGCCTGGTGCAAGGCCGAGATGTGGCGTAAGTGCTTCATTCTTTCGTTATATATCATGTTTTTTTAAAAATTAAGCTCTCATAACTGTTTGTGTATGTGCAAATATGGGTATTAGCATCGATGTATACAAGCGCGGAGTTACATCTTACAACTATTTCGCTTACACGCTTAACGATGTGCGGTGAACCATAGCCTATCGACCACTAAGCCTGAACGCGATTCAAAACTGTACTGCTTTCTCAGAAATCGCAGCTTGCTTTCTTTTTCTCTTTTTTTCCACAGTGACTCCTGGTATTCTTCGTTAAACAACAATGTTTTTCTTCCAACTGAAGCCTCCGCTTCAGACTCACGTGGGCATTAGCGTTAAGCTTGAAGTAAGTGCGCGTGTTGTATTTCAAATTTCATCTTCAGTTGTATAACGGTCCCGTACGCAGCAGTGGCCTGGCCAGCGTATGCGACGTATTGTATCATAATACGCATGTTAGCAGGTGAGGGTGTCACCGGTTTGAGTTGGCGATCATGGTCTGCTCAATCAACCGTGTGCGTTCGCATAGCGTGGCCAAGTATAAAGCAAAGACTATTGTTTTGTTTGTTGAAGCTTTCTGTGAAACAAACAAAAAATCTCTTTAGTGGTCGGAATTTTAATCGTAGGTAAGAAGAAGAAAAAAAGAAAGACAGTCAATCAGTGCTTCTTTAAGCTTATTTTTACTCCTCACTCTCTCTTCCTCTCTTTGTTTTTATCACAGAACGTATTTTGCCGCCCTGGACAACGCTGCATCTATGAAAAAGTTGTTTGCATAAGGTCACCATGCCCAGCAATTCCTCAATGTGAGTGTACCACGTATCGCAGCTACACGTTATTTTGTGACGATCTTAGGCCAAGCT
Source organism: Dermacentor andersoni (assembly GCF_023375885.2). Lineage (NCBI taxonomy): Eukaryota > Metazoa > Arthropoda > Arachnida > Ixodida > Ixodidae > Dermacentor > Dermacentor andersoni. The sequence continues at coordinate 97,947,811 of NC_092819.1, read as the reverse complement.
TTCAAACCAGAGTGGAGATGCTCGTTAAGGTAACAAAGGGAAGCAGCGGAGCTTTTTTACGATTTCCTGTACGCGCTCTCCGTTTGCTCCCAAGTTGTATTTCGTTGTTCCCATAGCGATTAACAAAAGTGCCAGTTTTCTCGATGTTTCGACGATGAAAAACACTGCTACAGCCCCTGACCATGCCACTAGCGCTATCGGATAGCGCAGCAAAATAAATAACTAGCTAAATAATTAATTTCGCTGCTTTACGTGCCAAAACCATAGTCTGATTGCGAAGGGGACTTAAATTATTTTTATCACTTGGAGTTTTCTTAATGTGCACCTAAACGTAAGAACACTACCGCTTTTCCTTTTGCCTCCAAAATGAGAATGCCGCTGCCGTCATCGAATCCACGTCCTCAGCCGCGCAATGCCGTAGCCACTGAGCTACCACAGTCGGTGACAGACCAGCAAGATATGTTTTTCAGAAAGAGAAAATGATAGGCGTTCTATTCTTCTACGCTTACATTCTAACGTAGATATGCAACTGATGTAGAATAATCTGCATGAGAATTGGGTTCATGACGGCTCATGCTGATATTTCAGCGAGATGCTGACATTTGGCCGATCGTTTCTTTGCAGGTGTATGAGAAGGCAGCTACAGGAGTTTGCTCTGCACTGTTTACCATCCACGCTACTACATGCAGTGCCATATTTCCATATACAATAAAAAAATGGAACTCACATACGATTATGGACAACTTTTTCAAACCCTTCAGCGCTTCTTTACGCGAGACTGAAAATTTACGGAGGCCTCGAGGAGGTATCATAGAGAGCGGTGCCGTTCTCTGATGAAGGCCGTTCTTTTCTTTCTTTCAGGAATTGTATTCAAAGTAGCGAGAAGTAATAGGCAAAGTAATAACTCTACGCAAATAATATCGAGTGTATCAAAACGCTCGATATAGCAGAATGGTGAGGGAACAAACGCGAGGTAATGACATCTTAGTTCAAATGAAGAAAAAGAAACGGGCATGGGCAGGGCATGTAATGAAGAGCGAAGATAACCGATGGTCATTAATGGTTAAGGACTGGATTCCAAGAGAAGGGAAACATAGCAGGGTGCGGCAGAAAGTTAGGTGGGCGGATTACATTAAGAAGCTTACCTCTTAAATCGCGGTAGTACCAGTTCCCATTATTTACTAGAGTGCGCTAAATAACGCGCACAGTGCAGAAATATGTAAGAGTTATTTTCTCCAAAGTGTAGCATCAGCCATTCAGCACAGCTGCGAAGAAGAAAAGCATACTTTTTTTTCCATCGAAATGAAGCGTTAGAGCTAGAGCAAATGCAATAGCGTTTTGTTTTTCTGCATGCAATGTATGCGAGCTGAATGCTGGTTTTAGTGTAATTAGTAGCATGATGGTGAAGGTTCCTGCAGTTGTTTGGTTGTTCAGGAGAAGCTACTAGACAAGTAAAATGCCATTAGGGACTATACTGCCTCTTTTCATGTATCCGCGTCTGTCATCGCTAGAACATGTTAACCCCTTAATGAACATTACGAAAATTCTATAACAATCATCTGCAGCGAGTTTGTCGCGTGCCTTCTCATTTGAAGTTGCATTCGTGGCATATAGCATGATCCACTGTGAAAAAGGAACGCCAAATTAGCATTTTCGGACTAAAAACAGCTCATGCTAGACACAAAGGCTTAGTATGACCCCCTGTTAAAAGAAACGCCGCATTAGTATTTCAGGCCTAAATACAGCTCACTCTTGATACGAAGGCTTCAGTAATAATTTTTACTGACATAGCATTACCTAATGTGTCAAATCAAGCGCAATTTCACCGACAAATATGCCATACGACTTAGTTACGTATGTTCGAATGCCAAATATGTTGCACTTACTGGGGACGGGAGGTACATTTTACGATGTTCTGGATTTCACTGCACGCAGTCATTAAAGTGAAGCTCGCATTGCTAACCCTCTATAACTCTGGGTGCTGCTGCTGAATCACCGAATAGCAGCTCACTTAAAAAACAATTCAATTACGTTCTTGTTGGTGGGATAGAACATCAGTCCTCCTGCACAGTACCGCAGTGTTTTAACCACTAGCCCCCACTGTACGTATTTATCGTGCAAACACCAGCTAGCTCTATGAGACGACCCCCGTGTATATATATATATATATATATATATATATATATATATATGTACATATATATATATATTCTGCAAGCACTCCATCTGACTGATCGTTGCCTTTGCTTTCATCCTGCTATAGCCAGATGTATAGAGTCCGTAAAATCTTGAGTCAATGTTTCGCAAAAAGTGGTGGCCGCAACATGTTCGCATGCGCGTTCAAAGAAATATGCCTGCTAGAACAAAAGTGGCGTGGCTACAAGTGTTTCAGTCTTCTTTTGAAGATATGGGGTTTGGTGAAGGCCACGTGTGCTGAACGTTAGTGAGACGCTGTCGTATCAATTTATAGCCAAACCTGTCCTTCAAATGGTGCTGTGAAGAAATCAACACAGATTTCAGTGCCACTTTGAGCCCGTTACAAAAAAAAAGCAAAAGATCACCGCCATTCACGAATTCTGCTAGAGCAGCAACGGCGAACACAGCAGTTTGTTGATACGTTGGTTCGTGCTGTTTTGTTGATACGTTGGTTCGTGCTACGGTTTTGTTGTTTCATAGTTGAAGTGCGACTCTGAGCTCAAATCTTGTAAAATAATTATTAAACCTGTGTACATAAATCTTGTTTTGCCATGACATTGTATTGTATAGATGTATTAAAATTGGAATAGCTATTGTTTTCCTTACATACGCTGGCTAGCAGTTCCTTTAATGCTAAGTGTCATTTACTAGTTTTTCGTTTACTGGCAATTCAGCGGCAAAAATGTGTTAACTGCTGTGTAGACTTCGGAAGAATTATTTTCGAAAACAGAAATATTGGAATGAAATCTCTTTGGAACTCCCCATGTCTATAAAAATATTTCCACTGACGCTCATTGTAGACAACCAGATCTTTTTCGCCGCATAAGCTCTCTTGCCGCGGAACTATGTATGGTGTTCTAATTCAGTATAGAGAATCTCTCTAAACAGTTAAATAGCTCTGGCTGAAAAAGGATATGGTCGAGCGTCACGAGTGAAACCCCGTTGTACACCTGCACATTCTCTAGGTCTCTTTTTTCTTACTGTTGAATGACAGAAGTGCGTGCCTAAACAGTCACGACATTAAAGAAAGCTTACTTAGGTCACCTTCTCTTTTTCATGTTCTGCATGCCTAGAAATGCCTTGTTGTTTTGTTGAGAAGCGATCATGCGAGTTTAGCGAAAACTATTTCTTCTTCGACCAGTCTTTCCGAAATTGAAAAAGAAAAAGAAATAACTCAATATAACGGACGTCATGAACGGGCGCGTGGTGGCGACAGCTACGCCTCCTCAGTGCGTAATTCAGACGTAGGGAAAAGAAGGCCTTATAAACACCACAGCGCAATCTAAATATCCGCGCACAATGAGAAAGAATTCGTGAAAATTCAGTGGCAATGCAGCGGCACATTGGAGACAAATGCATTAGCGTCATGTTACACATCTTTGAGGTACCAGGTCCATGATTTAAGTCGTATTGGCAACATTACAAAGGAGCTCACTTTGCACACGTCTTGCCTCTTCGAAGAGCAAAATGTAACTGACGGTGGTCCAGAGCACACCATCGTCAGTTGCACTGTACATGCGCGCGCGCGCGCGCGCACACGCACACACACACACAAACACACACACACAAACACACACACACACACACACACACACACACACACACACACACACACGCACACACACACGCACGCACACGCACACACGCACGCACGCACACACACACACGCACACACACGCACACGCACACACGCACACACGCACGCACACACGCACACACGCACACACACTTCTAAGCTATTCCATCCTCTGTCTACCTTTAACACGTGGCCCGTTTCCCACATTTCACACACTCTTTTTCACTTGAACACTCCTCATGCTGACCCATTAAAATATCGCGCGGCTCCTTGACGCCTATCGTAGCAACAATGTGTTGACAGTAGCACAAGCAAATAGGTACGCAACTCGTAGCGCTTAGTAATTGACAGTATTGACCATAATACTTTATATGGTATACTATACTGTTATACTCTTACTGTGCTACTTATGCTATAATGTTAAGGTATACCATAATACCTTACCATGGGATGGGCTTTGTGCGAGTGTACAAGCTGATTTCACTGATTTTATCTGATTTCATTCTTGCTATTTGCTTTCCGTCATAAGAGCAAGAAATAAGTGGTAAAATGAGCATCGCTTAGTATTATTTCTCGCTGAGGGCAAATCATTGCTGTGCCGTTTTTATTGAGACCATTTGCTAAATTTGGCACAAAGCCTAGAGACACGGCAACTAGCCGAGAAAAGTGTTTTCATTTTTACCTTGCAGATAGCGCTAAAGCAATAGCCTTTAGGATGCGTTGGTGGTGTTGAACAAATTGAAGACCTACTTCTTCACAGCACAATTAACTTAATTCTACACTCTAGCAAGACAAGCCATGATGATATGCGAGATGGTTTGTTCCTCGGCATTTCAACCACGGTTCCACAGAAAGAAAGTTCCCACGACAGAAAGCCTAACGTATCACGTGTCAAAGCAACGTCTCGTGCGCCACGCAAAGCTATAACGCTCGTAATTCTTGAAAACTCAATAGCCAGACAAAAGGAAGGTATCTGCCTACTAAATCTAGTGTAACACCAAGTCGGACCCAAAATAGATATATTGGATTCTAAGTTCATTGTTGGTTTCACACTGCTGGACAGCGCGTCTTGCTTCGCCATAGGTAGTCTACTTTATAAGCAAAGCGTTCTTGAGACGCAGAACTCCCGGTTTCAGCGTGCCCTCGAACCACCTATCATGTAATGTTTCCCGCTGAGGGCCCCAAATGAAAAGAAATTTGTCTGCTGTCTGCTGAAACTTTCAGGTTTCTTGTCGTCTTCAGTCGCGCCAAACTATTTTCTTGAGGAATTTCACTCACCTGCGAGACAGGATGTTCTATATTTCTTTCTTTTTATTGCGGGCTAGTCCGGATACATTTGATTTTCTGTCCTACACCTCCGATCAACACAAAAAAAATTTTTTTTTGCGATTTAAAATGTCCTTCAGAAACTTACTACTCTATGGTGACTGGGTTAGACTAACGCCGGCGACTTAATGTACGAAATGCGTAACTTGAGGTCAAGTGTCGCGGCGCAAGAGGACAGAAAGGCGGAGTGTTTAACACGCCCGTTTCAATAACAGGCATCCAAATAACATTCACATCACCCGACAATATCGTATTATTTGAAACATGTCCAGACCGATCTACCGATTAGAGTGCTTGGTCCCCGTATCTTCTGTCACTCTTGCTGCGCACTCTGGAACACAATAGATGCGTGGAGCCAGAATAAATAGATCAAATGAGGCACATATAGACATCGCGTGACTCGATCAACATTGCTGTTAAGATTACCGCTGCCGAAGGCTAAGGACAGTTTAGATAAACAATACGCGAAAACAGTCTTCTCTCGGCCACTGAATGCGGAATAACACCATAATAAGGGTCACCAAGGTCTTTCCATGTCGCTTGCGAAAGGCTACATATCGTTTCGCTGTGGAAGTTGTTGGACGAGTGCCAGATTCTCCTCGCCCGCTATCTGCCATGCGTCTGTCTGGCCATAATTGCATTTTTTTTTTGTCGGCGCATGCGGGCCTGCGGCACAGAGATAGAAGACGCCGCGATGCGGGCTCGGCTCCAGTAACCGATGTTGCGTATGCATTGGCGCCATCTGGCGTCCGATGTGTGCCGCCGACAGCGCTTGCGCAAAGCGAGGGAAGGCAGGAGAGGCAAAGAGACGCGCCTCCTCCGAAGCGTCTCGCTCGGTTGCATTCCAGGCTTGCCTAGCAATTTGCTCTCGTCGACGTCGGCTGCGTGCCTTAAACCTACAGACGTCCGCACAGGCGTGCTCAAGAGCTCGTTTGCACGCGTTCACTTCTTCGCTTCAATATCCACGAAGTGGGACAGAACACGTACACAAACGGCATTCCCGGGGTGCGGAAAAAGATCACAAGCCACTGTCAGATGTCTTTCAGTCAGATGTAATGTTTAAAAACAAAGCTTATGCCGCTATGCAGACGAGGACGAAATGATAGACAAACGACACATACGGGCGCCCGTATGTGTCGTTTGTGCCTCACTTCGTCTTCGTCTGCTTAGCGTCGTAACCTTTGTTTTTATGTCATGAACCAGTTAGCACAGCAACGAGTTTTGTTATGTTTAAACATTTTTTCTGGTATTACATATCATGGCCTTTAAATTAGGCCACTCAACGATGTACCCTAGAAACGAATCGTAACACATCGCTCAAGCAGAAATAAAGGGCAATGCAGAAATAAACATTTTATTGCTTACCGATGTCCCATACACTGCCTCCATCAGACGTAATATAACTTGAACCGAAGACAACATTTATGCTGGTCATCTGATCAGCTCTTACACGTAAAAACTACGTTTACTGTGCAGGTTATGTTCACTTAGCTATATTACATGGTATATCTTAGGCACACCCAGTAGAAAATAAAACTACGTTCCATATTGATGCTCAAGAGAACCACGTTATGAAACAGAATTTTGCATACGAAGGCCATGAAAGAAGGACACATTTTTTATGGCTGCGTAAATCCCGAAGTGGTGGCGCTGGACAGGGGCAATTGTAGGTCGCAGGGAGAGGCCTTCTTCCTGCAGTGGACATAAAATAAGCTGACGCTGCTGCTGATAATGAAATCCCGAAACAAGGTATATACCGTATTTTCCGGACTTTAATGCGCACCAGCTGAATAGTCCGCAGGGACGAACTTCGACTGAAAATAAGTTTTTTACCTAGTCAGCAACGAGTGAACATTGGGTAAGATAATTTTTTTCGGTCACCCAGTAACAGCTTGTACCTTTTAATAGACTGCATATAGAAGTCAACTGTACAAGTGATCGCGATCCCCTCTCGTCCGTGTTGCCAAAGCAAAACTAGTCAAGCTAGTCGGATTTCGTGAATGGCTCCTGAATTTCTTCATCGCCTTTGGAATCGTTACTTCAAGCGCACGTTCGACTACGCTGAGCTCGAGCTATGCCGTGAAGCCTCTTCGTCCTTTTGATGACATCGCAACTGTTCTTGTCTTTTGCGCATATGTAGAGTCGCGTAAAACGCCTTGCGCATCATGTAGCAAGGTCTCGGGCATTTTTCAATAAGGTTTTGTGAAAGCATTGAAAAGCAGAACACTTTAAGTACCGTGAGCAGCATTCACTTGCATATCGTGAGCTGCCACGGTGAGCGAGAACTATCGTTCGTGCGAAGAAAGCCATTGTTGAGCGGATCTCGTTACATGTTTTTTTTTAACCGGGGGAAAGATTGCAGGCGCAATCTGGCCTCTTTTTTTTTTTTTTTTTTTTGATGAGCACCTCAGACTTTAAATAAAGTTATGTATGGACCTCACCCATAAGTAGCCCACACCCCACGAAATTTCAGCTTTTAAACTTCTACAGTCCACAGACTATAGTCCGGAATATACGGCAGTTAAATAAAAGGTCGTATGACTGCAAACCATTTAAGAAAGAAACCTTGAGGTAACATTTCGATGATTTCCTCAGTCAAATGCTCTGCAGCACATTAACCATTTGAAACTTTCTTTACCCCTGCACTTATATCGAAGCCTGGAAACCCAGCCGCTCCTCCGCAGGTGCGATCTCACCGGTTTGCTACTTCCTTGTTTACAGTCTGCATGAAGAGCTGTTACGCACCATTACGTGCAAGGAGATCTGCACCAAGTGTTCAGCATATGTGGCCCTCGAGACTGATCTCTCGCTTTCTGCGGCTTACTGACATACTCACGAGAATGGGGTCAATAATTAGGAACAAAATAAGATATCGATGACACCATAAAATACAGAAACATTAAGAAATGGCAGGACTACAAATGTCAAGGAAGTGGGCCGGTATACTCTCACAATTCCTTTCACTCGATCCTATCCTTTATCATCCAGCGCTCACGACCTGTCGACCTTGGTGATGTGACCACTGAACAAGTATGAAAAGTAATAAAATTGGAATAAAATGATTAAACTTTCCCAGTTTTGTTATATGGTACAATGACGAAGTCGTACTACACTCGGTCCTTTTGATGTATCGTGCCGTGTTCCCTTTGAATGCTCTTTCTAGCAGGCAAAATGTTACTGAGTCGCGACATATCTTTGTTTAGGTACTCTTGGTGGGCCATTTAGTGTATTTCTGCTAACATAATTATTAGTGCCAGTAAATACACATAGAAAAAGGAAACGCTGACAGGACGATCTTCCTGTTCACGTTTCATAGCGTGGTTTGTCACAATGCAATCCGCCCGTTGCTCACGCAATTCATACTCTATACCTAGTCAAGGGAAGTTCAGTCTTTCATTTCTATCGACCTCGTACATCGGCTGTTCGAGGAACACCGCCTGCAAGTAAAGACTAATTAGGTGTCCGATTTCTCCATATAATGCGCCATGAAACTTTATCATTCTCAAATTCAATGAGTGCGGAGAGGGCTGAAGTAAACAAATTTACGAACGCTGGTTGGTGTACAGGTCGTTTTTTTATATATAGAGGGTGTTTTTCCAGTTGCATCAAGTTCTGAAAAATTGTTTGTGGCAGTTAGCACAATACTAGCCCTGCATCTAAATTGAATTACTCCATGAGGCGGCCATTACTTCTACGAGATATCAAAACGCTTAGTTGAATAATTAACATAGCTACGCTAATTGACGTTTTAAGTAATGACTTTACAGCACATATTTCCATCTACAAATTGCAGCGGGTAAGTTCGCAAATGGAACGGATTCTTAAAACTCCAACAGTTTCCAGATATGACTTTCCAAAGTGTCCGATGAAATGCTTTGGCGTTCCAATAACTTTTGTGTTTCAATGCGTAAAGCAGTTTTCTTAAGAGATGACTGGAAGAACATTGCATTTTTGGCGCAACTTTGACAGTGCATGCCTCGAAACCAGTGCTATTCTGAGAATAATGTGCAACCCTGAAGCCCACCATTGTTAAGCTTACAACATTATCCCAGAGATCACACAACTCTCTCCATCCGGTTCTCAAAGTTTCACAAACTTCAGGCTTCCATCGATAGTAACTTCAACCAAACATCACTAGAGATCGAAACACTTAGGTAGCAATGTATCACGGTACATACCACATATCACGTAAGCGATTGCACGACACATTGTGGTATTCAGTGTGAATTAATGTGATGCATTTATGTAGTACAAGAATGTATGGTGTCATCAACAGTAAAGTACGAAGGCACTACAAGTTTCTGAGCTTGAAAAACAGTGCCAAATTCTTCCAGCCTGAACAGACGACGCACAAACGGCACAATAATCAGCGCAGCGTTATATTTACAAAATATATTGCACACTTCTTGAATATGTGCATAACCTTCATTACATTTCTCACACACATCGTGCCGAACACTGATCGATGCACTGTCATCACTTATGGTAGCCATTTTGCTTCGCACGTCGCAGCCTATCAGCCACAGCGGCTACCAGACCTGCTCCTTTTCCGCTACCGTCTTCTGCAAGCATCAGCTTGAAAGGTCGGTTTGGCGCCAGCACTGTGATGAATTCGGTCATGAGTCGGTGGAATCTAGGGTGGTGCTTGTAGAGTGAACCGTCGATGGCTATTGTCACTGTCGGCTTCTTCATGCGGTTAAGTAGCTCCGCTAGGCAGATTGACACAAGTAGCGCCGCCCTTGCCGAAGCTACGCCGCAGACGTAGCGCACCACGGCGATATCATCGTCGGTTACCCGTATGTAGCCAATTCTGGCTAAAACCTCGCGCGCCCGACCTTCACCGTCATCCCCTTCAAGTTCCGAGACGTCTGCCGTCGTGAACGTACCCTTCGTAAGGATTGTCTCGGAAGCCCTGCCATCGAAGAGCGCTCGTTCTCGAATGAGCTTAACCAGGACATGTCGTACCAACTCGCCAAGGAATTTTCCAGAGAAGAGCTTCTCGAAAGTGAACGAGTTGACCAGCAACGAGTTATCGTCGACGTTCCGGTCGAACTCAGTCTTGATAAAGTTAAGCACACCGTTGTCGCCGAAGGCACCCCACTCAACATCGATGACCACTTCGCGGACACCCGTTTTGTCGCCTTCCCACTTCTCAATATTCTCGATCTTCTCGAGATAGCAGGCATTGCTTCCAGTTCCCAATATGAGACCGATGGCACATTCATGATCCAGGAAAGCTCCTTTGACCAGGGTGCCTGTCGTGTCATTGACGACAGCTACGATATCGATGTCCATGTCGCCTCTCCGGTCGATGGCGTCTTTCAGCATCTGAACAGCGTCTTGACCAACGACTCCGCAGCAGTTGAAGCTCTTGGTCCAAGTGACCAGAATACCCACGTTGAGCGCCTTCTGTACCATGGGAAATGAAAAGCAGAAACCCAAGGGCATCCGCTTTCCCATCAAGTTATTGGTCTCCATGAAGTCGTGAATGCAGTCAGCCAAAAAGTCGAACAACTTCTCGCCATGCCCGAGTCTTACGGGTTCCGGAACGGAGTAGTATTTGACATGAAACTGCTTCTCACCTTCCGGGTCAAGTTGGAGGTGCAACACGCGGAAGTTGGTGCCACCCAAGTCCAAGGCGAGGAACTCACCCTTCTCGGTGCCATCGGGAAGCTCGGGTAGGTAGGTGTTCTCCATCTGCAGAGACGACGGTCGGCGCGGATTCTTCATCAAGCCCAACTCGATCTCGCTGTTAAACACGTCCCGGATCTTGTTGATGGTGTGCACGTTGAGCACGAGAGGGTGCGCGATGTTCTCCACCGTCGCCTGCTTCTTGGGGTCATCCTCGATGTGTAGTTGCGGGTAATGGAAGTTGGCCTCGGTGAGCGCGGAGTACTGCATGGTGGAAGTTTCCGGCGTTGTAAACAGCAAAATGACTGGTGGCCGTCGTGCTCCTCTGCTTTCCCAAGCGCCTGTTTCCTGCGCGCCGACTCCTCTATACGTGGCCAGCTGTAGCACTCGGAGAACCTCACAAACCGGCTTTCCGTTTCGCGCTCGCCACTTGGAGCAGAGGGCTCCGGAAGTTAGACACGAGCGGCCTGCTGCGTTGGCTTGTTGTCGTCCCTCACCGGTGGAAAATGATGGCCCGAGCCAACTGTACAGCCGCAGCTCTGCGTGGCGCGCGATGGTAAACTAGCTAGGGCGTTGGAGCCGGCTCGTATGCGAAGGAGAGGAGAGGATGTATGAGTGACGTAAACGCGCGCGGATCTGTTGCGCGCCTCCACTAACGGCGGAGCGGGTGCCCTGGCGCTATCTGGCGTAAGTGAGAAGCATTGCTCTTTCCCAGAGAAGATAGGTTCGCTTGTCAGACACGACACTAAATATATCCGCCTATAAAAAAAAATTTCGTAGGGCTGAAAAGAGAAACAAATTGTGATAGAAACCATGACACTATGACAGACCTACTACATCAAACTACGCGCGATTTGTGTAACGTTTGCTTTTGCTCAAAAAAGCATCACTGCTTCCTTAGAAGCTGATGACGCGGGCCCAGCGCGTCCGTTACCCTTAACTACACTGATCTCCAACTATATTTTACACCCTTCAGTGCACACTTGGGGACGCCGGAAGACAGCGGAAGAGGCAGGATGTCGAGAGTGTCCAGAAATAATTCATCCGGTTGAGGCGCCTGATAACGAGGCACTATTGATGGCCGTTGCTGGTATCGGCGCCGCGTTGATTGTGCTCGTTCGAGGAAGCATTCGGGAAGCGAACATAGATTAAAGCGTGGCTTCGAGCGTGGCGTGACAGAACATCAAAATGGAAACGGTGAGCCGCAGCGTCGGGTGACTTCCTTCTCTCTCAACTACGCGCTCCAATGTGCAGCGATTGTGATCAAAATCTATGTACCTATAAACGCAAGATACTGACACGGGAAGTAAGATCATTACACATCGGAGAGCAAGAGGCTATCTTTGGAAAGGATAGGCGCACTTTTTTTTACTGTCAGCAGTTATTCTGAAACGCTTTACGCCGTAATAGCAAAATAGTTATTTTGGGGAACTAAAGAGGGAATTGAAAAAAAAAATAAAGGTATCTGAATATGGACACAAATAAAGCCGCCTATATATATTATACGTAACCAAAGGCAATTCTCTTTCCTCACATACACTATGTTTGTCGTGGATGAACTGCAAATCAACTACTTTAACTGCAGACCTAATTCACCCTTATGCAGCCGTTAAGTGACACTTCGCTGGTCCAAAACAACTGACGTCTACGAAAGTATCTGTAGATAACCAACACATTTCCAATCAACCGACAGCGCGAATCTTTACTTTGATTGTTGCTGTTACATGCAAGTCTTGAGGTTTTTAAAGAGGTAGAAGAGATAATGACGGCAGAATATTTTCCTGACACACAAGCCGTCCCTACGTGAAACGAATGCATTCTGGGAAAAGGTGGACCATGTCCTTCACCGAATGGCCAGCGTAACGCTTCGATCGCCAACAAAGTAAATTGCGATGCAATTGTTTTGCCCCATACATTAAACTCTGTTTAAATGTGGCCACCTTGGTGGCTCTAATTAATCATGTTATGTGGCGTAAGCACTGGTATCTCTATGACTAATGATGTCATGAAAGGCACATTTGGTGATCGCTGACTGATATGACCTCAAAGCTCAGTAAAGCCTGCAGCCATACCAACCTGAACTATGAAGCTGTCGAAAAACTAAAAAAAATATAATGTTGATGATGATATGTAGGCTTTATTGGCGCTAGAGGAAGGGACGGCCAAAGAACGCCAAAAGATAGTATTACGAACGCTATAGCCAAAGCTTCGCGTGTCTTTCACCGAGTCACCGCCTACGATATTCGCCGAAACAGAGGTTTGCAGGGCCGCACTGGCGTCATGTACATCCTTTATAACAGATACAACGAAGCCAGCTGAGGCAAGTCATGGACGCGTCACCACGTGATCAAACATGGCAGCGGCCACGGGATCAGCGTGAAAAAGGTCAATAATGTGTTAAGGAAAGTCACCGCTCATTCTGTCGGTTCTCCCTTGTATCCTGGTATTGTTCGCCCTCTCATTTCCAGCGTGCTGAACGTTTATGACCTCGTAGATTTCCCACTTCAGCCTAAATGTACTGCTCTAGCGCTATAACGCCGGGGCCATGTATATTAAACGTTATATTGCTGCGGAGGGAGGCCAATGCCACGCCCCTGTCTGCATCGGGCCACGACGGTGTCGACAAAGACGATCTGCTCGAGAGTATGTGCAGGCTCAACAGAAGACTGGGTTCCCTATTCTCGGGTGTGCCGATAGAGTGTCACAGGATGATTTCTCAGAATTAAAGCTCCCCTTTTCAGTGAACCGCAACACTGTTGGAGGTGCTGGGTATTGCACTCATCGCCTCTTGATCAGGACTCCTTTGAGAAGCCCTACATCAAACCCAGCAAGACATTTCTCGTCTGGCGATGCCTACACACCACGTAAACCGCCACCTGCAAGGTCTAAGCCCCGAATAGGGTCTCCTGCAAGAACCAGCCCGGTCAACGACCACGTGGGCCAAAGAAATGGCGTTGGGAAGCCCAACACAGGTCAAGGTTCAAGGCTTTCGCGAGCTTTGACGGCGGCGCGCATGAAGACACGGCAGACTGGCTGGACCAGTATGAACGCATGCTCAACTCAGATCACTGTTGTCTTGACCAGAAGCTGCCGAACGGGTACTTCGCCCTCGAGAGGAGTGTAAGAACATGGTTCGTTAACCATGAGGGAAACTTCTGATGGGACGAGTTTTGCCGTCGGTTACTTGAGACCTTCTGAAATACGAATCGACGGGATAACGCTTAACGCCTTCTTGAGCCGCGTATCCAAAAGGGTGTCGCGATGTTTGCCCGAGACTTCGTCCGGTTGTTTCGCCGCGCGAATCTCAGCATGACCAAGTCAAATTAGCTGAGTTATCTCATCTGTGGTGTAAAGGAACAGCTCTTTGCTGGCCTTGTATAGGCAACCCACGAACAACACTGGATGAATTTATTGGAAAGGCCAGAGCAATCGAGCGGGTGCTGCAGCAACGTCATCAGCAATACGACGGCACGCTGGCGGAACGTCTGCAGGAGCCACAGTACTGGCGAGCACCGACAAAAATTCTCTGCTCCAATTGATAAGGGTGATTCTGCGCGAGGAGGTTGCAACGCAAACAGTGCAGTCATGCGCCAAGAACTCAGACAAGCCTTTGCACCTCCCGAACCATGACCCGAACCATGCTTCTAGCCGAGCGCATACAGCAATGCCGATGCTATCCGTCGTTATAACCGCAACCTGGAGGAAGGCCAATAATAACCTCTGGAGGTAGGTCAGTGCCGTGCCCCTGTCTGCGTCGAGCTACGATGGTGACGACAAAGACGATTTGCTCGAGGGTGCGCGCAGGCTCAATAGAAATAGGCTGCGTTCCCTATTCTCGGGTGTGCCAATAGAGTGCGACAGGGCAACTTCTCGCAACTGAAGCTGCTGTTCCCAGTGAACCGCGACAATATACGAAAATAATTTTCCTTAACTTTATCAGCATCATAATATTTCGCTCCTTGAAGAATCGATGGCGTGGCACTGCAACTCAACGAGTAGAAAGGATGGCAGGTAGCTGATAAATTAACCTTGCTTTGTACAAATTTTGTGTTCTTGCTGTTGAAGTTATTTTCGAGTGCTTCACTCATCGACAGGCACATTCATTTGAGTATTTACTGCACATAAAGCTTTAGAAAAATTACTATTGGAATATTTGCCTGGTTAAGTAAAGATCGAGCCCGACAATGATGTATTGTAGTTTGTTGGGCACAAGCATTTAACATTTCAACCCTTGCTTGTCGATGCGAACGTCTACATAAGAAACGGCTATCATGTGTGATTCCGGCGCTCGATATGGTGAGAAAGTTGACTGAATTGGCGTCGTTTAATCAAATAGGAGCCCAACGCACCATGTTAGTGGTATTTTCAACAATTGATCTAATTATTATTATTGCAAGCATTATTCCAAAGATATAGTCGAGGTATGCCATATAACTGTATCATTTTTTTTTTCATTTATCGCGTATTGAAAGACACTATATAGGAATACCCCACTGTTGTCGCACTAAGTAAACCACCCAAGTATTATCAACATGCCAGATGTCAACTGCGAAGAGTCGGTGCCAGACACAGCAGAACATCGCAAAGTTATCCCTTTGAGTGTGCAAGGTCACCATAAAAGTGCTATGAGCACATATGCAATACGAAGGAGATGGCAAATCGAAAATGTTTGCGACAACATTCGTACGTTCTTGCCGCAAACAAAGTTGCGATGCCGAATGCATGAGCCAATATGACACTCCGTGGCCAAAGCTGATAACTGCTTTTACACTGCGCAACATATTTCCGACAGACACGTGACCTCTGAAAGTGCTCACGCCCACCTTCTCCAGAACTCTGCCGCCATAAGGGGTGCTGATCAGAAAACCTCCTTGTGCGCACATTGTGGCGCAAGAACTAGAAACACCTAGCAGTATTTGGAAGAGGCATTTCAATGTCAATGTAGCCCTTTTCTTTTAGGGCTACCATCTTTACTAATACAGCTTCATTGTAGATGGAGTGACTGATGGCCGGAAAAACGTGAAAACAATTTACCTGTTAATGCTGTTCACGTTATTTCTAGCAAACCTAGCCTGTGCGGAAGGTACTCATACAGGTAAGCAAAGATCCAACTTATTCGCCGAATTTGATGTGCTTCCACGGCCTTATAAAGCGCAATGGCTGTTTTCTTTGATCTCTTGTACATTGTTCTGTACTCCTGCGAAGGCTCGTAGTTTTCTTTGTGTACTTTTATAGGAAAAGCGCTAGATTTGAAACCCTTTTTGACACTATCTACACAAATGACGAGCACAGTTCTGGTATAGAGCACTCACGGCTTCTACATGTTCGGAAATCTTTGGATGTACAATAACAAATTGTATTCCATCGGTTTCAGAAATAATTCTAAGCACAATTGCGTAGATAAGCTGAAGAAAAAAAAGCGTGTGATGTTCATGACGTCAGAATAATTGGTTGGTCCCTCACACTAGACATGATTGCGATTCTGAAAAGCAATTTCTGCAATGGAGCATGAATACACTTGAATGTCCTAAAGAAAAGGACAGATAGAGGGAGAGACAGAGAGAGAGAAGGAGAGAGAGATATATATGTATACACTGCAATGCTGCAAAAATGCTATGCTACAATGCTGCACGGGCATGAAACGGCGTAACGTTTTGACGAGGTAGCAAAACATAATTGGTTTGACGGGCGCAACAGTGCTGGATGAAACGAAAAAAAGAAGACGAAAGCCAAGGTTTGCGCTTCGTTGATGCCAAGAACGGAAGAAGGAAACGTATGATACATAAGCTGCTAACTGGTTCGGAGAACTGTACAGTGACCTCACATGTATCACTCCGCTATCAGCCAGCCAGACACTGTCATAAGGGTGTCGCCGACCTCTGATGTTAAAACCAGACTTCTCCGTTGAGCCTCTCTGAAGGGGTGTGTAGCGCTATGAAGTCAGCCACGTGCGCACTGAGAAAGAAAAAAATACAAATCAGAGAGATGCAAAGGTCAAGTGCCCTTTGTAGCTGACGCAAGTGTGGCAGACGCTTTGCAGGACGAGTTAATGGCACCCGAGAGATACTTGCCCAAGAGCGCCCGATAAACTACTGCTGCTGTATGAAAAGAAGCTCATTTATCTCAAGTATCGCCCATACTTACGACACGTCCTTTCTGGCTCGCACAATTTCATCATGCGGCCGTCGGCGACACATTTTTTTGTGTGTGTGCTTCGAATCATTCGCCTTGTGAGCTAGGTCACTTCGGTCCTCACCACTTCGCAGGACAAGGCATGGCAACCGTCGAAAACTCACATTCGTTGGTTTGAGTAACTCGACTTTCATACGGCCCCACTTTATAGTGGAACCTTTTCTTCCAAGTTTTAATAAAGCGTGATCAAGGTACATCGCAAGCGGAGGATGCAGAAGACTTGTGAATAAAGAATGTTCAAAAAGTGGCGACAATTTGGAAATGAAGGTAGCGAAGTGTTGGAGTCATCTTAAAAGGAAAAGCGAGCTCTAAAACACATGGAGAGTTTTTGTACACAAGGCTTCAGTTTTGGCTCCTTCATGAAAAAAGAACATAGAACTAAAGCTACCGGTGTATGAAGCTGAAAATTTAGCTTTGTTTATTAACGTCTAGAAACACGCACATACAAAAAAAATGTGACCTAAGAAACGGCACTTCGAGCTCCATTGACAACACATGTCTCAATCCGCATGCCAGAATTGTGCTAGACTTTATTATCTTTTGCAATAATCATATTCTGTACGCCTGCAAATTTTTTGTGCAACAGATTAGGAAATACAAACTTTTCTGGCCAAAAATTTGTCATCGTCAGTTAGTGGTGTCATTTCAAATGCAGATTTATGTGCAAAATGCACGTTAACTGTACTAAAATTATTTGCGTTGTCTAAAAGGTTATTTTATCCCTATGTCGCGACGAACAATGCATGTAATTAAATCACATTTAAGTTGAATTGAGGTGCGTACATAAAGAATAAAGTATGT
Organism: Dermacentor andersoni; assembly: GCF_023375885.2. Taxonomy (NCBI): domain Eukaryota; kingdom Metazoa; phylum Arthropoda; class Arachnida; order Ixodida; family Ixodidae; genus Dermacentor; species Dermacentor andersoni. Next base: position 97,930,089 of record NC_092819.1, on the reverse strand, counting down.
CGTTTCCACCATATTCACGGAAGTGGTTAAGAACCTGCAAGACAAAGAGTCCACGATAAATACAGTCATCTGCTCCAGACATTAGCGCCCGCTTTTTAAAATACGTGAGTGACATGAAGAAGTTATCGAATACAGTCTTCCCCTAAATTTCTAAAAAGAAAGAAAAAAGCGCTAGATTCAGTCCTACCATATTTGTAACATTTCTTATGCATCTCTACAGCCGTTGACAAAGCTTACGATAAATTCCGCCAGAACTTACCCGCGTGACTACCCAAGCATATGTGATAGCGAAAAGAGGAGAGAGGAAAAAACAGAGGGAAAGACAAGTAGGTTGGTCTGTGTAAGTGCCAGCTGCCTACTCTGTGCTACGGAAAGGGGTAAAGGTGATAAAACGATTATAGAAAGAGATAAGGGATGGAAAATAGAGAAAAAAATAGACAGCACCAATCGCACGATGACTCTCGACGGTAAAGCGCTTATCAGTGAATCAATGTAGCGACACAACATATTGCCACCGCCGAAACGATTATGCATGAGGTGCGCACTGCACCGGGGCTGCTCTTCCCCGCTCGCCTTAGAACACTCGATGCCATCTAGCGGCACCGCCACGAAATCTGAGCGTGGCCTCCGAAATGCTTGGCACGCCGGTGCGTGCCACTAGTGGCGCTGCCGATAAGTCAATGTGTGGCTTCCGAGACGACAAGCATGGCGAGCCGGTGCCTGCGAACGCTGAGAATTGTTCCCTCGCTTGCCACACACTCAGTGGCCCATAATCAGTCACCCAAGTTGGCGAGAGCTTCATTGAAGAGCGGCACATACGCAACGAATTCATGGGGCAGCTTGCTAAAACGCTCACGTGAAGGACGTTCATTGAAAGCGGAACATGTCCAGTGCGTTTATAGCGTAGCCTGTTAACGAATCAGAAACTCTTGCTACCTGGATTCACTTTTGCCCAGCATCGGAGAAATTTAAGAGATCCTTTTTACGCGTTAGCACCCTTAGGGTACTTCAGGCACTTCCCAGGGGCTAACTACATATGTCTGTATTATGTTTCTATGTAAGCATTTCCCACTCTACCTGGATCACTGGATAGTCAATGGTCGATTTGGTAGCACATCGGGCTGCTGTAGCGAGAGAATTAACAGGGTTCAAAACCAACCAACGAACAAAAAGCCGCCGTGTAGTTTTGAAGTGTCGCCAGTTATGTGAACACAACCTGTCCTGATTTTATATTCATATTCAATTTCTTAAACTACTTTCAATTGAAGTTACTGATAGATCTCACTAACTTGCATCTTTATTGAACGTTTCACTTCAGTCACCTTTTTGCGCGCATAGAATAATACATGCTGCCCCTATTATGAATTATGGCTTACGTTTAGCATGCTTTTCTATTGGTTCACATTCGAGCGAGCAATTTGGGCACGTGATGGATATCATAGTGCTTTCCAATTCTCTTAAATCACGAAGGCAGGAGAGCGTATTTCTCGAGCTTGTTTATTGTTTATTTCTGTAGCTTTTAACAGCTGAAAGTCTTGGTGACAAGTCACTAGTACACACAAGAGCATGAGCGTAGTAAAATATGAAAACACAACCGCATGTGCGGCACTATTGCATGTTGAAGTAAACATACACAGCATCAGTTGTCTAAGAAACTTGAAAGACTTGCTTGCTGAACTCAGTTACGTCACCATCCTGAGCGCAGCTTAACACAGTCACTAATTTTAATATATCTATATCATATGAACTGGCATTGTACGCCTTGCGCAGCTGTTTTATGGGGTAGGTTAGAGAAATTTTAGGGTAAAACACGTCAAAGCACCAGCTGGTTTTCAGTCGCGCAACCCAAAACTGTCACGATGTTAGTTATAATCCACATAAGGCGCTTTCATTTAGCATGAATGTATATTTGCACGCCCCACATCGCAACGCATGTATTTGTCAACCATTACAGTTTGAACGTGTGGTTAAGTATTTAGGAATTTTTTTCATCAGCATCTAACTTGGAATAACCATGTCATACACGTTTGTGGAAAGCTTAGAGCTGTCGCGGCCATGCTGTATAGCCTGCGCGGGAAAACGCCTATCAACCTCAGAGTTACTATATATGAGGCATTAGCAGAATCGGTAATTACATATGGTATAACGTTATATGCTATATGTTCTGACTTTCTGACTATACAAAGCAAGGTATTGATCACGTAGTCAAAATAATTATCAATAGAATAACTAGAACAATCAGACAGAAAAAAAAGTATAATATTCTAGGAATACTTCCAGTACAGGAGCTATTTAAGTATGTGGCTGTGACATGCTATTATTATTCAAATTCTTTTAAAGTATTGGTAAAAAAAGATATTCCGTTACAAAAAACAAATGTATTTTAAGCCAAGGGTCTTATTAAACTATGGAAAGAAAACAAGAAAGTATTAAATCCCTGATATTTTTAATGAATTTGAACCAACACTATATGATATAAATTCATAAGGTAAAATGATGAAAAATGTGAGGAAGTGGTATTCAACTGTTTATTGTATTATGTGATTTTTTATTGGGATTCTTACGTGACTGGAAAACGTAGTATTTATCTTTGTGTGTTACAGTATTTTGTTTTGAACTTGTATAACTTTGAATGGTAATTGTATGTTTCATATCTTTATTGAAAGCTGTACCACCTGCTGCTTGGTCTTCTAACAAGCACGATGTGCCTAGATTGACCAGCAAACAAGATCTGTCAAAACATGTATTTGAAATAAACTCTGATTCGATTTAACACATGAGAACCAATCAGCCCACGTGCCCCTCCTCGTAAGAACTTTATGTCATGCGTGAGTCTTATTGTCACGCAAAGAAAGCGTCCTTAAGTTAACTAAAAGGCTTGAGTAGTGACAGTATAGGCATCGACGAATATATCTGTCGTAGTAAACGCGAATGATCTTTCACTCGAAGGCTCGCACTAGTTTATTTGATGGGTACTAATAGGATTCCACACAATAGAAGGAAACTGTAATCGTGGTCTGACTAGTGCGCAGAACAATGTCTTGAAACAACCAGGACGTCGAGACTTCTCTCTAAGTCTAGATATGCATAAATTCCTCATGGCATGACTCACAATAGAAGATACATGAAGGCGAAAACTTATCCTTGAATCTCCATAAACCCCAAGGTCAAAGAACTCAAGCATATCACAAATACTGTCACCCGAAAAGTGTAATTGATGTTCGTCTGCACATGCTTCCTGGTAAAAGACACCCCACTCTCTTTCTTCCCGTTAATGTCAAGTCTGTTAGTAAAACACCACTAATAAATAAATCGAATCGCCTCCTGAAATTTATAGCAGTCCTTTAAGCACCATTTTCTTCGACAAAATCTTAAATCATCAGCAAACATCAAAATGGGTGGCTCAGTTTAAGAACAGAGCAAATCATTAACAAACACCAAAAGCAAAAGTGGTCATAAGTTTAGGTTTCAAGGTACTGGCGACAAAGCTGTAAATGAGTAATTATGAGAAATTTATTCAATTTATTAAACATTATTGTAAAAACTGATCACGTTTACTTGATTAGAAAGGTAGATTTCTAACCACTTACAGTAGAAATCGCACATAGCATTTTGTGCAGTTTAAGCAGCACTAGCTGATGACAGACTGTAAAAACCTTTCGTCAAATCAAAGTTCATTGTGTCCACATGACTGCGGTTAAATACGGCCGGTGCCGTATAACAGAGGAAAGTGCTAATGTTGGTTTCTATCAATATGCCTTGCACAAACCCCTGTTGAAGCAGAGAAATATTGGCGAGGAAGTCGCCCAATCTCATGATAAATAAATGTTTTCTCTCTCTCTCGCCTCAAAAACGCGTGCAATCGTCCGCGTATTATCATTTTAAAATCCTGTAAACACTATCAAAATAGACAAACATGCTGGAAGTTCTTTACGTTACAAGGAACGTGAGAATTGCTGTAGTTCATAGAACATACAGACTACAACTTTTGCTGTCCATTCGGACGGAAGAAGCCCCTTTCGTACACAACAGTTAAACATGTATATCAATATAGGATCAAAGATTTTTGTGCAACTTTCGATTATAAAGCAAGGAATGCAGGTCATACACTGTCGAAAATTATGCCTTCAGCCTTCTTAGGCAACGGAGAACCTAAATCTCAGTGACAAAAAAGACGATGAAAACTCTGAATCGTCTGCAAGCGTGACGTCATCTATCGGGCCTAAAAAACAGCCAGGGAATTTCCTATTTCCCCTGCAACATTTTCGTAGACATTCTTTCATAGCACTTTGTACAGTTGGTGTAATCTGGTCCACCCATGAACAAACGACCTTGTTATCTAATAAGTTAGACCGATCCCAGCTGCGAAGGCGAGTGTAGAGACCACAGTAGTCACCGCGACGGCACGCGTGTATAAGGATTGCACGATCTCGACTCTGAATAAAAGATAAATAAAAGGAAAGCGTGAATGAAGGATGAAATATGTCAACCGGAAGAAGAACGTCAAACGTGTCACACATGCGGAAGATTGGAACGTTTGATAAAAAAACAACTATAAAACATTTGCAGCGCAATTAGGCGTCACATTGTGTTGATAGAACACGTGGTAGTTTACAAAGTCGATAACGAAGTAGGACACACTTGCTTTCAAATAAACCTGCACACCAGTCAACATTTGCAGAATAATATCTCCATAAATATGTACTTCGTATTTTGGAAAGTCAATCCGATCTTGTAGCTTTCTAAAGTGCCTTAGAAAGACATTGGTAATAGAGCTAAGAAAATCAAAACTAAGCAAATAGCTTGGAGTATCAGACGATGGTACTTCCAGCCACGCACATTCGTCATATGTTTCAAGGTATGAACAGACAGATTAACGCGATAAAAGACACAGGCACAAGAAAGGGAGACAAAAGCTTAACTGATGAAGCTCTGACTTGCACGCTATTAAAACACCGTCACCAAGTCTAACCGTATCAACGTACTTTCTGCCTGCTTTGAATACAGTGCAGTCATTCGTGAAGTAAGACTCGCTTTTGCTTGACTCGTTTAACCATCTCTCCGTTATGCAAAAGTGATAACTAGAACGAAGTATATCTGGAAAAAAAACACACTTTTGTTCTGAAGCCGCTCGTATTTTGGTAATAAAGATTTAGGACTCATCAGAGTATTCGAACATTGGAAGAAATTGCCGAAAGGGAAACAGCCTTCCAATGAAAGGGCGAAACGTGCAACCATTTGGTAAGACATCGGGTTTGTTGACAAGCTTGAGAGATTCCTCGTCGAAACATATATGAAATGAATTGTACGTGGGTTACCTGGTTTTCATCCGCGTGCACTAAACTGTATTGTCACCGACGAGACCTGCAAAAGTCCCTCGATGTCGGATGCCGTTGTTGTGGGAGCCAAACTGGACACAAAAAGGCCCGTTGCTTTGAAAGTTCGGGCGCGACGTTGAGAGAGCAGTGTTTAGCACTATCGAACGCGGCTGGACGACGTGTCCACCCGTTTGCTGCTGCAGTCTTTCGTCGCACGGCTGAGCGCGGTTGACCAAAGGAACTGTCGCTGCTGCCAGTGTCTCAATGACCGTGACACCTGCCAGCAACGTTAGCGAAAGACTGTTTTGGCAAGGGTGGCCTCTTGCAGCGCGCGCCCGCGTAGCGGCGGGAGAGCAGTACCGGTCGAGACGCTGCCATGTAGGGCAACCGCCACTTGACGAAGGGATACATATTCAGCACGAAGCTCGCGAACTTTGGACACCAAAGTAATAAGTTGAGCAGTCATCAATTCAAGCCACTGCACAATCTTCTCCGGGAACATCAGGAACATCAGACGCCGTGACGAATACAGTCGGTCTGCTGGGGGCGTGTCGCTGTCAACGACGATGCTCGCTGCCGACTTAATCGGCCGCTTCACGCAGGTGGCAAACTTGTACCTGCCTACACCGTTTTCCATCAAAATGCTGTACTCCTGTGCCTGCATATCAAGACATTTGTCGTATATCGCTGCTTGCAAGACGCACATGGTAAAAAAAAAATCTGTCTTCGCTAAATCCACAGAGAGCAGCACGCACACCCTGCGCCTCGAAAACCACGTGGCCCATCATGACCTGATAACATATGTTGCAACAATATATCAAAAAACATTAATACAAACACAACGAAATGTATTGACAAGTGTACATGTAATTAGGCATTGGATAGGAGCAGCAGTTGTTTTGTCTCAAGATTTCTTTTTTTTTTGCATCAGGGTATGAAAAATAAGGTTATTGCCTATTTTTGTCCAAGTGTTCACAATTACTGCCCAACTGCACAATACAGCTTAGATAAAATAGATACTGTAGCTTGCTTCGTGCTTGTGATGGGGCCAACTATACTGTGGGAAAAACACTCATATAAAAAAGAAACAAATATAAACAGCAATGCAAAAATATTTTTTTTCGTTTTTTTACCACCACGCTGAGTAATGTATCATCTTAAGGGGTTGTTATCTCTTTAGGGCCCTTTATTTAGGCTACGATGCGTACTGCTTGGTGGTTACGTGCATTATGCAAGCTTGAGTCCTGAGTCGCTGTCTGCGGCTTTGCCTGGGTTCGGGCATGGTTCAAGTCAGCAGATAGGGTCGCTTGAGTTGCGCTGGCAGGAGCAGGCGATGAGTGGTGCACGGCGCCTCAGTGGTTGTATACACAGATACCGATGCGGTCGCCACGCGAGACGTGACATCCTTCCATCCTGTAAGTCGAGAACTTCATAAGTCTTCATAGGGCACCGTTGCCTGCCGGGACATGTGCGTCATTCTGTTGTAGTAATAGAACTCGGGATGGGGTGCAGCTGCTGCTCTGGTTAGAGTCTCGGTGCGTGAGAACGTCTCCGTGAGCTTTGGTGCTCATCATAATCGTCAAGGGTGCTCTGGGCGACGATGGTGGCTCGTATTTCGTGGCGGATCTATGCCGGAAGTGATTCACGTGACATCTTATCTCCCCGAGTCTCGTTTGTATGAGCCGAGAGCGGGGTCTCGTCACTTTTAGACTGTTGGGTCGCTCTTACGTTAGCGACTTTCAAATTCTGTCGAGCTTCTTGTTGGGAAAGGACGGTGTGAAGACGTAAATAGTGTTCCTCCTGGTTAGCTCCGCTGACTATTATGTCGTGCAGATAGGCACATACGCCTGTGATGCCACCAAGAGTTGTTTTCATGCAGCTTTGAAAGATTGCTGGTGCTGGGGAAATTCTGAATGTGAGCCTGCAAACACGACAGAGGCGTTTATACGTGTTAATTGTTATACCTCTGTCGTCTGATCAGTCACCTTCAGATGCTGAAAAGTCGGAGCCAGGTGCACTTTTGAGAACATTCTTTTACCTTGCAGATAAGTGAGGACCTCGGCCAATGTCGGCAACGGATGGAAAAGCTTCATAGAGGTTGCATTTGCAGTGCTGCGGTAGTCACGGCTAAATCAGATTCTGCCGTCGCTTTTATGACAATAACTACTGGGGTTACCCAAGTAGCATGTTGCGTGTGCTGGACCATGTTTTGGCGTGTCAGACGTTCGAGATCTTCTTTTAATGCTTCTCTCAGGGCATATGGAAGCATGAGTGAAAACAGCGCTAAATAAACATGGACAAGGGAGGGACACAGGACGACCACTGTCCTGCACTGTCCTGTCTTTGTCCGTTGCGCTGTTTTCACCCATAGATTGGTACCAACTAGCTAGCATTCATACCCTTTTAAGTCAAATGAAAGTGTTCGCACACATAAAAATTTAGAAAAAGCTTAATCGTACAACTCGAGCTTCATAGGCAGGTCCTTGTACCTGTTAACTGTTGCCATCAAAAACGGCAGCATACAGATGAGTACAGTAATGACACTCCTGTCACAGCGTATGTGATTAGTGCCATTTAGTGCGATTCCAGGCAAGTGGTACCAATGGGAAACCAGCACCCGAGTTTCATGATGCTGATGATGCTGCTGATGATGATGATGCTGATGATTTACAGGCATCCCCTTAGAAATGGCGCGGTGACAAATAGCCCCGTCAGTCACGAATCATGATCGATTGTCGATACCTGCATGAAACATAATTTTATGCCAGGGTGCATGAGACTCCACTGAAAGCAAGTCAACCTGGTAGAATGACTCATTGTGCATTTTATTTTGAGGCCTCACAGTTGTAGAGTAACTAAATATTTAATTGTTGTAAAGTCAGTCATGATAAATTTCTTCCTAAAAAATTTGAATCAACCGCTTGAATTCCGTGCAGAATTTATTTATTGGCGGCAAGAATTTCAAGAAAAACATATTTCGACATTGCTGCCGACGTCCCACACGTCAAAGGTCACGTAAAACAAGGTAGTGTTTTCACCAAAGCGGTACTCTGTAATTGTACACATCATTCAGAAGTGTTATCGACGTAATTTAGGTTAGTAAAGTTAGGTTAGGCAACCGGCAAATTAGGTTAGGCAAACGACACGCTGTATTAACGTTTACGTGAGCATGCGCACAGTGTCAAGAATAAGACTGCTAGTAGTCTAGCTCTTCATTCTGCATAGTTTTGCTATGCACCCCACCTAGAAGACACATGTGTGTTGAGAAGGTACAGCGACCAGATGGCCGGGGTAATCTTTGAGACCTTTTCAATTTGTCAATTAGGAGCCATTTGCGTAAGCACCCTTTCTGTAGCTCTTTGCGATAAGGAACTTAAGTTCCTTAGAAGTTAATGAGTTTCGATTGTGCTCATATTCTGTAATTTACATTTGTATCGTTTTATGTTTGTGACCTATGCGCAACAAGAGTTGACTGAAGATGACCCGCCCACCTTTTCTTGTTTTCCCTCTTGCAGCCCTTTGAGAATAGTATATATTTGTGCTCGCTTCAATAAACCTGTTGTTTGCAGTCAGCGCTGGTCCTGTGCTCTTCCTTGTTCATGTGTTTTTGGCGCTGTTAAAATAAGTAATCCGTACCAACTAGCTCGCTCCCACACGGTTCTAAGGTAGCAAAATGTTCAATTTACCCTAATCATAATGTTTGTGCTCTATTTCTTGCTGCCACTGCACAGAAATGGGAAAACTAGGTGGTGTCCCCAAATGTGGACGCCGTGACTAAAGGGGATAGTCCCCTAGCGTACTCGATTTAATCAGGAATGCTATATAAGTTTTTCATTCTCGCATTTTTGCATGGATCTCCATAATTTTCTTTTTTTCTTCCTCAAAACCTCTCTATCTACCTTGTACCGCTACCTATGCCTGCAACAGATGCGGTCTTATCAATCTGTTCATTGCATTTTTTTCCCACCAATACTCATACGTATCTTGCTTATCTAGAGTGTTGACCGGTTGATGTTTCCGTCCACTTTAAATCCAAGCGTTCTGGAGGGTGTGCCTTGCGTACTGATATCGCTGTTTGGATCCCTTCGCATTCCATTAGGATGTGCTTAGTGGTCTCGGGACTTTTGCTGCAACATCCATATGGCTCATCTTGTGGCGAATACGTGCTCCTCTATGTTTTTCTTCTTGGGCAGCCAGCTCGAGCTTCAGACAGGATGGCATTGCCTTTGTGTTATCGTATAGATTTTCCCTTCTAATATTCCTTCTTCCCACCTTTGCAATTCTCCACTGTCCTTCGCGTTTATATTGCTACACGCGTGTGGTATTTGATTGTTTGAAGAAGGCGCGTGGGCGCCATCACTCGAGAAAGGAGGAGGAACTGGTCTCGCGCCGTGAATCTAACCGGTCAGCGCTGCAATCGCCGCTGTAAATATAATCTGTAAATAGTTGCTCGTCTTACTGACTCGTCCTTCGCGTGACAATATTTTTTCGCATTCAATTCGCTGTGTCTGCTTCCCTCACTTTCTTTGTGATGACTCCTGGTTGTCTATTTGCACTTTAAATTGCCGTGCACTTCCTTGTCAGCTTTCTTGACCTCTTCCTGCATTCTGTGCGCATGCTCTTCAGGCACAGATACTTTTGCACTTTAGCTGCCAATTTATTTTCTTCCATGTTTCTGAGTATTTCTTCAAAACCAATTTCTCTCTGCGCTTCTCTGACTTGACAAGAGGCCCAACCCATGTCCCCCTGCAATACCTCATTTGTGGGGTTTTGTTACCGTGGGCTCCCAAACTCAACCGGCCTAACGATGTTTCATTAACTTCCAACCGCGACAAGATATGGCATTTGCGAACGTTAGCGTTAGCATCATTATTCCTTCCCACATTCCACGCACCATCTCATACTTACTTTGGCCCCACAGTGCTCTGTGTTTCGTTATTGCTGTATTCCGCTTCACCTTCATTTACAGATTATCTTGGTGGGTGCTTTCGTAATCCTTTCCTTCGGTTATGCATGAGCTGAGGTATCTATATTGCTTGACTATACGTATGACTTGCTGTTAAATTGACACTGCGTAATTACTAGTTTCTTCATTAAAGATCATATTTTCTGATTTCTCTGTGCTAAACTTAAGCCCTGATTTGTCGCTGCGTTGCCACGGATATTCGCAATTGTCCATAAATCTCTTGAATTCACCGCTAGTAGCACTATGTCATCCGCGTACAGCAGTCCCGGAACCTTATGTTGCACCATTTGTCCATTACGCATGTAAGATAGATCAAACCCTCATTCACTCTTTTCCAGTCGCCATTCTATAAACTTAAGATAAATCGTGAAGAACAATGCAGACAGAAGACATCCTTGCTACAATTCTTGCTGAATTTCCAAAACTTGATCAGATTTTCGACCTTCCGATACAATGTGTAGCCGGTTGCCTGTAAATGTCTCCTTCAGCAGCTCCCCTAAATCGTCATTCAAGCCTTAGGGCTTAAAGATGTCTGATAACAATTCCCAGTCTACGTTGGCGTTGTCTCCTTCAATATCAGGCAATGCTACCCATAAAGGCATATTCTGAGCTACAGATGTCTCCACGCAGGGAGTAGGTACAAAACATCATATTCTATGCATCTACCTACTCCTAACCACTTTTGAAGTTCGCGCAGTACATCATTTTTCTCCACCCTTTCGACAGCTTTAATTTCATGGCTTGCATTGCCATTCTACAGGGCGTCCCAGCAAACTTTAGCCAGTGTTTAAAAATATGTGAATGCCACGTAGCTGGGCAGAAACAAGGTAATGTTGTTCGTCGTCGCTTGGACCTACTGAAATTATTATTTTTTCATACCGGCCAATTAAACAATTAGTATTAATTAATTATTCAACTTTTCAAATATTATAACTATAGGAGAAGTGTCAATGAGAAAATTGTAGAGCGGCATGACAAAGTCCCGATACAGCTTTATGTTGCTCAATACGTGCTACATAACTATTTTTCCGGGCGTGAAAGAATCGCGTAAATCCACGCAAAATTACCGCGCGACTGGCCGCTCGAGGCACTTTGCGAGGAAGCAGCCCTGCAAACGAACTTGACAAGGGGCATGCATCCTTGTCAAGTTGTCCATACGATAGTCTTTCTGCTGCCGAAATGAGGTAGATGAAGTTTCAGCTTCCGAACACGTGCGCTGACGTCACAAATATCCCAGTCTGCGTGTCGCGCAGGCTACAAGCCCCATGGGAAGTGACAGGTGCGGCAGCAGCAAGACAGTTGTTGTTGAAGGGGGCATGTGCTACACAATGAGAAATTACACGTAAATTTGAAATATTGCCCAGACTTGCAAAATGGACATGAAAAACAATACATAACGGAAAAAAGGGGCTGACAGATGGAATAGCACAATGTGGTATAAAGGTTATAAACAGGGATAAGGTGCTTCAGAAAGGCTGGCCAACGTTTCGATAGGAGGACCTATCTTCGTCAAAGGCGGCCTCGTCATCCTCGGCATGTTAGTTTTACAGGGTTAGTACAGTGACGTCACGTGTGGTTGTTGTCAGTGGCGGCTGGTTGTGAAGGGAGAGGCTTCAAAAAGAATGAGCGCCGTCGCCTGAAGTCTGTGAGCGTAGTTCCTAAGACGAGGAAACAAGAGTGGGGAGTCGGAAGGCGGGGAGAAAGAAAAGAAAGAAAAGGAGAAAAAAAAACATCAAGAGGAAAAAAAAGAAAAAGAAAAGAAAAAGAAGGGCTGACGTCTGGTCTGGGACCGTGGTTCCTCGTCTTAGGAACCACGCTCACAGACGTCAGGCGACAGCGCTTATTCTTTTTGAAGTCTCTCCCTGTAACACCAGCCGCCACCGACAACAACCGCACGTGACGTCACTGTACTAACCCTTTAAAACTAACATGCTGAGGATGACGAGGCCACCTTTGACGAAGATAGGTCCTCCTATCGAAACGTTGGCCAGCCTTTCTAGGCCACCGTATCCCTGTTTATAACATTTATACCACAGAATACATAAGGGAGAAGGCTTGGCATACATTAACAAGAAAATTAGAAGAATACGACACAGAAATAATTTTAAAAAAGACGCACTGCCACAGAGACAGCACAGCTTGCAACGCAGTCTACTGAAAGGTTCAGATAAAGCGCGGAGCGCAGAGCGCTACCTTGTGAATACAGCGAAACTGAACAGCCACAAACGATGATAAAGTGCAGACTTAGAAAATGCAAGGCTGCCTAGACAGGAAATACGAGAGAAAATTTGCCCACGGAGGTGGAGTGGGGGCAAGAAAGAAAAAAATATATCATCAGTAGCTCCTTCGTTACTGAAGCAAATTTCAGAAATGGCGAAAACGGATTGTTCAGTTAAAGAAAATTGGGGAACAGATTCCACCCCTCAAACCGCTGAACCTCCCTTCCCAGTGGCGAAAGAAGTCATTTATCCACGTAATACACAAATTATAAAACCTGGAAACTTGGGGTTGAGATGGTGGTAGGCGGATGATGAAGAGTACTTTAACGAGTGGTTAATGCGTCCGGCTTCAAGCTGTCCGTGGGCGCGATGGCGCGATCTTATTCTGTAGTACCTAAAATGGGAAATCGTAAGTTTTTATTCATCTTCAAATAATGGTAGGACGGATGTTGAGTTGGTGGCATGGCGACATATGTGTAATGGTAAGGATAGACGGATGGGTAAAGCAAAGCCAGTTTCCAACAGTTAGCTTCTTCTGCGATGACACATAAAAAAATATGGCCGCGGACTTAAGAAGCACATGACCACTATTTGATTGTATCCAGAAAAAAAAAAGAAATAAAGAAGCACACTCACGCACACGCACACCTAGAATCACGTAGTCGCAAAAGATTCTGATGCACAGAGAGGGACAGGAATAAAGGGAAAGGCAGGCACGATAACAAAATGGGAACATTCGATTTGCTACCCTTCACTGGGGAAGCTGAAAAAATGGGAGGCTAAAAGCTAAGGGAAGAGAAAACGTGCATCATCAGGTCGAGCAGAATACAAGCGCCAAATAAAAGACATAATGAAACATTGTGTTGAGAACGTTTATCTCTGCCGTTAAAAACCAAATGTGCGTTGATCGTTCCTATGCTGTGCGTGCTTGCACGCAATATCTTTGGGTTTATGTTTGAGTTAAGGGGGTGGAAGGTAAGAGGGGCGACACAGACAAGCACAAAAACGTGTTGTCCTTCAACTCGAGCACTACTGCAAACTTGAAGACCGACTGAAGGGCAGACGGTGGAAAAAAACAAGTCTCGATTGCCGGATGTTATGTCACCCCAAGCTAGCATTCAGCCTGATAACAGGGCCCACCAGTACACTGCTCGTCGTTCCTCGGACAAATGAAATGTGGTTCTGAATGTGGAGCCAAATGGCCCTCTGAATTGCTACTTTATAAAACTAGACGTAATTCAACCAAATAGTCAACGTCACGAGATGCAAAGATATCTTTCATTTGCATATTCCTCACAGGCGGCTATATGTAGCATTTGGTGAGAAGGAACATTACATTGTTAAAATGTACAGCATATAAAAAAAAACAACGAAGCAAGAACAATAACAAAACACGCGTTAACCAAAGATTAAATGCAATAACCAAGGACTTAAGTTAGATACTACACAACTTGTACCGACGTAGAAAAGGTAATACGATGATCAACATGTGACATGACCCAATGAAATTGTTATTACCAATCCCTAAATAGTATTGCGGTGGTTGATTTGATTGATTCTGGGCTTTTAAGTGCCAAAACCACGATATGATTATGAGGCACACTGTAGTCGAGGACTCCTGATTAATTTTTGCACCCTGGAGTTTTTTCACGGCCCAATGCACCGCACAGAGGCGTTCTTGCATTCCGACCCCATACAAACACGGCTGCCGCGATCGGGATTTGATCCCGTGACCTCGTGCTTAGCAGCGCAATGCCATAGCCACTAAGTCGCCATAGCGTGTTTATGGGGTTTAATATGGCGTTTTCATACCGAACCTGATAGCCTATGTTGGTAAGACTGTCGGGAAGATGATTGCACTGAGTGCAAGTGGCTGCGCTGACAAATAGAATGCTTGGATTTCACAAAGGCTCACAAAGCTGCTACTACTCATGCAGCCCGCTTGAGCAATGCTGAGGCTGCGCTCATGGCAAAGCATTTTTATATGTATTGCAACCATATTTGTCGTTGTAAACAAGCGAGGGCTGTCTCGCTTTAACTGCTCAGCGGTTACAGTGAACGCAGTTTCAGTCGCTCATCCACGAATTTTGTGGTGCTTGCGATTAAATAACGTGAGTTGATTGTCTGGCAAGGTGAGCAAGCCATTAACACGTAAGGCTCAGCAAGCAATGTATGGGACGAACGAACAAGGCATTATTTGTAGTACTTCCAGGCGTGGACGTCAGACATCCTATTAACATTCTACAGCCGCCCATCCGCTTTCTCCCCCCCTCCCTCTCCCCGAAAAAAAAAGAAGAGAACTTCAGTGCAGCTAAAAGCGTAATGACCGACGGAAGACCTCTGCCAACTCCTTAATTTAGCGCTACGGCAACACGGAAAATAGTGCCAAGAAGCAAAGGAAAATGATACCGATTGCATTCGGCGTCGGACAGCTTACACACTATATGCCAGGCAGCGGCAGTTTCGCACGGACGGGGTCTCCAATTCAGTATTTGCCTTTATTGTTCTGCATTTTTTTTTCGAACTGGTTGCAACAAGGCGATGCCAACACCGGCATTGAGCTACCGTTGCCGGAGATGGTGCAGCTTCCGGGAAGCTGAGTGTTTTCCCGTGGCGGCCGCGTGTGTTGCCGGTACCTGCAGCGATACACGATTCCGCCCTTAAAAGCGTGCGCTCCTGCAAAGTTTCAAGCAAGCGCCTAGAAGACTCCGACATGGACGCTAAGGCGGTGGCTTTCGCGTTGCTGTGCACAGGTGAGTTCAATGCCGTACCTATCTAGTAATGCTCAATGCGAGTAGGCTTTCTGAATCGACAAAAGTTTATCTCGTAGCTGCGCTTTAATTAGCCGGTATAAGTATGACAGAAGGTGAAAAGAAACCACTGCAATTTCTCGCACTTATATAATATGCAACTACAACAATTTGACGACCTTATAGCACACGAATTGACAAACGTAGAACAATGGAGATTGGAACCGAATCGGCAGCAGTATTCACAGGCCCAACCAGCTTGTAAAAGTTTTAGGTAATGTCGCGACACCAAGTTCAACGTAAATGTACCTGGTGTGCCGCATCACTGGCTTCGAAAATTGGTCTGTAAAATAGATCTCGCTGCGATACCTACTTGGCCTTACCTCACGTGTCACGAGTGCGAAAATGTTAGCAACTTATTTCACATTTTCACAGTCCTTCAGGGGGCCAAGAGGCTGTTACGTGATATCTTCAGCAGATCTAGGAAATAATGACACTGCTAGACTATTACACTGTTCTACACTGTCAACATCATCGTACAAGAACAGCTGCCGGTGTCTCGTAGGTATAGAATGTTTCTCATGTTGCTTAACCATTTCTCATTGACACGTTTCATCTGATGACAGTATTTGAGAAACTGATTATTTAATTAATAATAATGATGTAATTAGGCGGAAAGCAATACATAATCTGAGTATCTCCAAGCGACGGCAAACAGCATTACCTTGGTTCGCTCCACCTTCGTGGCATTAGCATGCTTTCTTTGAATCTTGGTGCATGATAGCTGGGACACCCTGTATATGTGATCCCCTTATCAACGCCGACACGAACACGAACGCCTATTCAAGACAAGGTTTAAGTTTCATTGCGGTACGCACTTCTGAAGAACTCGATTACTGCGGAAGGTCAAGGGAAATGTAGTATCTTGTATCGCAACAAAGTAATAACAAAACGAAAATGAACCCGTTTTTCCGGAGAGAAAAAGTAGTTGTCGAATAGGCCGTACTGACGCAATCGACGGGTACCCTGTTAGGCGCGGTTGGAAGAAACCTTCGGTGCAAGTCGGTCGTAGAAATGATTGTCATCTTGTGGATCACAAGTGGTTACTGACTGATAGTGAACCGCAGAGAGAAAAACAAGGAACAGCGAGGCCGCAGCACCCAGGGTCACGAAGCCCAGCTATGTTCGCAAAGAAAACCGTCGCTTTTTATAGCTGCCACTGTGTCTGTAGCGGAAAGTACTTCGTCTGTACCGAGGTTAGCAAGCGCGTCTTAGAGATCTACGTAAGAGAAGCTGAGGATATGATATTGTTTAACTATTAGAGAGCTTTATTATTAGAGAGCTTAATTAGAGATCTTATTAGAAAGCACGTTAGAAATTCAGTGTTTGAAACGGTTAAACTATCTGGCGAGACCAGAGGGTGCTTCCCATAATGAAGTTAGCCCTGAAGTAGCTTATTTCTTCAGCGAGTGATGGTGTGAACCTATGAAAGTTTCTAATAGTGTTATTCCTTAATAGTGTAAGCGGCGTGAACAGGTTGTTTGGTCGCCGATCACAAGCTTGTATTGAAATACAAAGGAAAGTAATAAATATAAATTATTCAAAACAACTATAGACACCACCGGCCCACAGCTACGGTCACGGAGCGGCATTCTTGCCTTAGCCACTCAGAGCTTATATATAATAGAGCGAGCAGTCAGCCATGTCCGGTACCTGACCATTCGGTGGAATAGCTCCATGGTTTACAAGAATTTGAATGCATATAAGTCTGGAGAGATGAAATAAATTATATCCAAGATTACGTCTTAAAAGAGAGAGAGAGAGAGAACGGAAGACGGAAAGGCAGGGAGGTTAACCAGACTGAGTCCAGTTTGCTACCCTACACGTGGGGAGGGGAATGGGGAGTGAAAGAGGGAGAGAGAGAACTTAGGTTAGGATGTCTACAGTCGGGCACTCAAGTCTGTTGCCCTCAGGTAGCGAAAAAGCGCTCGAACTGCTTTCTGGGCCAATGAACTGTGAGGCCAGGCTCCCAAGATCTTCGCTTCCGTAAATGGCCTGTCATCCAGTCTATTTAAGGCACACTGGAGAGTCTCGCGTTGATTATCGAAGCGAGAACAGTGGCACAGAAGGTGACTGATGGTCTCTTCACACTTGCACTTAGCGCACATTGGTGAATCCGCCATTCCAATACGATAGCTGTAGGAGTTGGTGAATGCTACTCCTACCCACAGCCGACACAGCAGTGTTGCGTCACGTCGTGGAAGGTTCGCTGGTAATGTAAGTTTCAGTGATGGGTCGAGGCTGTGTAAACGACACTTAGAGTTCTGACGTGTATGCCAGCAACCTAACGTGGTTGTACGAGCGAGATTGCGAAGCTCTCTTGCAGCATCGACTCTGGATAAAGGTATAAGGAGTGTCGGTGAGCCAGCCTGGGCGCGTCGGGCAGCGTCATCAGCGAGGTGATTACCAACGATGCCACAACGTCCCGGCAGCCACTGAAATATGATATCATGTCCTCTTTCAGAAGCGCAATGGCAGGTTTCGTTGATTTGTGACACCAGCTGTTCATAATTGCCACGTCGTAAACTTCGCAAGCTCTGGAGGGCTGCTTTCGAGTCACAAAATATTGCCCATTTGTTGGGCGGTTCTTTTTCGATGTATTCGACAGCAGCGCGAAGAGCGGCCAGTTCAGAGCCTGTAGATGTCGTTACGTGTGATGTCTTAAACTTGATGACGACCGATTGAGATGGTAGAACAACGGCGCCCGTAGAATTTTCCGAAACGGAACCATCCGTGTAAACATGAATTCGGTTAGCGTATGAACAATGCAGAAGTTCCAATGTGATCTGCTTGAGAGCCGAGGTGGTCAGGCTAGCTTTCTTCACTATTCCTGGAACAGCAAGGTACACTGGAGGCTTCTTCAAGCACCACATAGGGGACGGCGTTCTTGTTGCGGGTGAGTGCCTCAAAGACAAAGAGTGCCGGTTAGCCGCAATTGATCTGGAGAACGCTGCCCTGGGTCTTTTCTCAGACAAGCGAGCGAGATGGTGGTCAGGGACTCTGGATATATGGCGAACATGCACCCGGAGTGCGTCGATATCTATATAGGTCCTTATTGGGTGGTCTCTCGCGGTGGCAATTGTTGCCACGGTTGAAGCATTTCGAGGTAGCCCCAGACATGTTCGAAGGGCTTGGCCTTGAATGCTCTGTAGGACATGGATGTTAGTTTTGTTAGCATTGGACAGCACTGGTGTGCTGTATCGCAAGTATCCCAGGAAGAGTGTCCTGTATAGTTGAAGCATAGATGTCACGGATGTGCCCCACGTTTTACCGGCAAGAAACCTTAGTATATGGGAGATAGGAGTAAGCCTCTTCTTCAAATATGTGATGTGGGGGCTCCATGAAAGGTCTCTGTCTATAATAACGCCTAGGAATCGGTGAGTTTTTGCGTAGGAAATTGGTTGGTGGTCAATAGAAATGGGGTACCAGGTCATGGGCTTGTGGGTAAAGGCGACTAAGGCGCACTTCTCGGTCGAAATGCTGAGGCCTTGCGCACGCAGGTACGATGATGTTAGGGTGACAGCTTTTTGGAGCCTTGCACGCACCTGGAGACGTGTAACTGCCGAGGCCCATATGCATATGTCGTCAGCATATATGGAAAGGTTTACTGTATGTGGTAGAACGTCGACAAGGCCAAGGATTGCAAGGTTGAACAAAGTGGGGCTAAGAACCCCACCCTGAGGGACGCCACGGTAAGTGTAATGGTCAGCAGTTCGGCCATCTGCACTGTGCACAAAGAAGGATATTTTGAATAGATAGCTCCGAATCCACCGAAACATGCGTCCACCTATTCCATTATTTTCCAGGGCATCAAGGATGGCTTCATGCGTTACATTATCATAGGCGCTTTTCACGTCGAGGAATAGGGCAACCGATATACGCTTGTGGTGTTTTTCCTGTTGTACAGACGAGACTAGGTCGATGACGTTGTCAATTGAGGAACGGCCTCTTCTAAAACCAGCCATGGCATCGGGGTATACATTGTGGCGCTCAAGATACCATTCTAGGCGGGTGAGAATCATTCTTTCCATGACCTTCCCAACACAGCTGGACAGCGCAATGGGTCGGTAGGACGCTAGGTCAAGTGGCGACTTTCCAGGCTTCAGGAGTGGTATCAAGCGGCTGGACTTCCACCGCTCAGGAACGACGCCATCATTCCATGACTGGTTATAACATTCCAGCAGTCTGCTTCGGCCATCTTCACCTAGGTGGCATAAAGCAGCGTAGGTGATGCCGTCTGGTCCTGGCGACGATGAGCGCCTGCATGAGGCCAGAGCAGCGTCCAATTCCTCAAGTGAGAAGGACACATTCAATTCTGTGAAGCGTGTCGCAGGAACCTCACCCAGAATTTCACTATTGATGGTGACCACACTGCCCGCAATCTTCACACAGAAATCTTCGGCTATACCGACCTGTGAGCGGCCTTGATGGAGGGCTAGGGCTGAAAATGGGTTTCGTTGCTGTGGAGACGAGCCAAGGCCGCGCACCGTCCTCCATATGATAGACAGTGGCTTGCGGGGGTCAAGTGATCCGCAGAACGTCTTCCACCGTTGTTCCTCCAGCCTGTCCATACGACGTTGGATTTTCTTCTGTATACGTCGAGCGACTCTAAGGTCATGAATTGACTTCGTGCGCCTGTATCGCCTCTCGGCTCTTCTGCGAATCGTTCGTAGTCGCTCAAGTTCCATGTCAAAATCCGTACGTTTTTTAGCGGATGTAAATGTGTACTTAGACGATTCCAGTACACTTGTAATAAGGTTTTCAATGGTGCCGGTAAATCGTTCTTTGCATGCCTCTTCCACCTTTGTCTTATACGTTGACCACCTTATATATGCTTGTCGGGAAGTACAAGAGGAGAAGCTTCCAAATCCAGTGATACTTAAGTAGGTGGGAATATGGTCACTACCATGAGTCTCGATGTCAGAGAACCATCGAACATTTTGACCAAGTTGCCGTGACACCAAGGTCAAGTCTAAGCAACTGCTATAGTTCGAACCACGCAAGTACGTTGGACTGCCATCGTTCATAATGTTAAGTTCGTGGTCGGAAGCAAATTCCACAAGTTTCCGACCCCTGGAATCTATTCTGGAGCTTCCCCAAGCCAAGTGATGAGCATTAAAGTGTCCCGTGATAATCCAGGGTCCAGTAGTCGCCGTCAGGATGTCTCGCAATCGGTCGCCGTCGAACCGACTATATGGGGATATGTAGGCGCCGATAAGGGTGAAGGCCACTT
Source organism: Dermacentor andersoni (assembly GCF_023375885.2). Taxonomy (NCBI): domain Eukaryota; kingdom Metazoa; phylum Arthropoda; class Arachnida; order Ixodida; family Ixodidae; genus Dermacentor; species Dermacentor andersoni. The sequence continues at coordinate 97,909,543 of NC_092819.1, read as the reverse complement.
TATTCTTTGTAATGCGGAGACATACGTATTGGTTTCCATCAGGAGGCTGCACTGAGTGGGGGATGTAAGTAAGTTCTGTACGGATGTAAACAATTACTTTGCTGGATTGCCCGCACGTCGACGCCATAAAGGCTTCGTATCCAGAGTCTTAGCGCTTTTGACACGTTCGGTTCACATATTACCACTACAGGAAATCGGTTCGTGAAAACGTATTGGCGGAAACATGAAATCCGTGATTTAAGTCCTCTGGCATTCCACTGGAAAATCGTCGCGCTACGCACTTCATCACGGAGTGAAGGCAGTGGAAGAGCTATTGTGATTATGCAAGATTTGCAAGCACTGGGCTCAGGGCATCCAACACTTGCACTGCGTAAACACTGGGCTTAAGAGGAAGCTTCAGCTCGAGACCAACTCTGCTTTTCAAATCAAACACATGTAAGGCACAGAAATTATTTCATTAGGCAACCGCTCAAGTGATTTTAAGGGTATTGATTGCATTCAAGAGAGAAAGCTAAATTCTAAAAACTATTTGACTAGAAATACGACTTGGGAAGTCAATAGTTGTATAAAAAATTTGGAAAATTGGTATGTAAAAGTAAGCCGTAACTCTGCACTAAAGGCAGATATCGTGGTTCTGTACTGTAACCTGTGTCTGTTCGGACATATAGAGCGGTCAAATTTGATATATAAGTAACCTGGCTGCCCATAGTTCTTACAATCAGTGCAACAGATTGCAGTGCCCTTACTCACATTTTAGTGTATAATTTACAGCGGTGTATAAAACGTGAATTTGCACGCTTTAAAGGCATTATTAGGGGCAGGCTTACAGAACTGTAGAATCGCTCCTTATTGCTAAGTTGCACAGTTGCAAACTGGATAGCTAAGCCTATAAAAATAAAAAAAAAGATCATTTATGTGGAATTCAACAAACTTATTCAAAATTGGTGTAGCGGCTGCTGAGAAAAATATTTGTCTGTTTTGATCCATTACTATACGTTGCATTCCCCTCGGTGACTCAGGCACAAGTCTTGGTAGAACAGGGCGGTTTAATAGAAGAATAATACGTTACTTAGTCACACAGGCAGAGTACGCCATACAGGAGAACTCACACGAGCATTGACAAACGTCCCCTTCCTCCAACGACCAGCCAACAACTACAACGCGTGTCCCAGGCTTCAGTTTAGGCCCACTAGCGCAGTACATAAAGAGCGCTTCCCGTGAAAGGGCACTAGTGATATGTTAACAGATAGGAGCTTCAAAGCTGAAGGTTCCCCTCAGTGGCATTGACATTTTGGGAGCTAAATTGTCACGTCTGCAAAGAAGTAGTACATAGCTCTTTTTGGTTCCTCACATCTAAAATCCATGAAATAAATCACCTGCCATGAGTAGGTTCATACTGATGTTCCATGTAGTGTGCACTCGGGCTTTCCTGTATGACAAAAAGAAGATTGTCTGGCACACCACCATGTTTGCATATTGTTTCGGGAAGGAAGGGAAGAAGCGTACAGATGGCTTTTAATGACGGAGCCAACATGCATAGAGCAGCGAAAAAAAGAACCTAAACTCTTTTTAAAACTTTTTGTGCGCAAACAAACAGGGACGAAGAATAGGGGCAACACAAGGACGAGCGCTTGTCCTTGTGTTGCCCCTATTCTTCGTCCCTGTTTGGTTGCGCACAAAAAGTTTTAGGATGAATCTGTTCCAACTAGGCCGACTCGCACTTATGCTAAACTCTTTTTTGTCGTCTCCAAGGCCGCCTTGAGCCTCCGCTTAATTCTTCCCACATTACAGACTGTGACAATATTAAAGCTTGTCTTCCAAGTACTGGCGCATACACACTATGGAGCATTGGCCAAGAAGCAGGCGATTCGCAGTATGTTTAGAATTTGAACAAATGTTTCGGTACGGGCCTGCTTCGTCTTGCGTTCCATGGCCCTCAGGAAATTAAGCCTGTAGGCCTCCTGTATAATGGTTCTGACAGAAAAAAATACCGCCAATGTTCGTTAGCTGCAATCCAGAAGAAAAATGAATATAAGAGGAATGTGAGAATATCTCATATGCTAGTTTTGGTGCGAAGAAGTTTATAATCCCTTTCTTAAAAAATGTTTGACCGAATGTAGAATTCCAGTTAATCTTTAATAAACCTGCTGGAGCTCAGATTGTATTGAAAAATGGTGTCTAAGCCAAGAAAAAGTCATTCTAATGTTTCCGAATACATTTAACTTCTTACCAGCCTTTTGATTACCTGGAATTGTGGCTTAGCTACGACTAGCGATGTTCACTTCTTATTGCACATACATGCCTGAACTAGAAGTCATGTAAACAGAATACCGCATGTTCCGGCAGCACAACACTCGCAGTTGTAAATTACGCAATGTCGCATATACATAGCGCCGAATTCGCAAACCTTTTTGTTCTTGACGTCCGTTCGCCACGGGTAAGCCTCCTTCGCTAACAAGTCCAATATCACGTTTACGTGGTGCCGACTCTTAAAAACAATATCAGCACGACGACATTACTGTGAATACGAGCCTTGGTTATTCTTTCTGTGACTGTGTGCTGGAAGATTCCGTATTTTTAATGCATTGAGGTGGTCTAAATAAAACTGAATACAAAATAAAGCGCTGGATTGAAAGAAGCAGCTGAGCAACCAAGCCAACGTTCACGCAAGCCGAATAATTGCACCCACGTCACAGTCAGAGAATAGCAAATCAGGCAGTTAAAAAAAAAACCTAGCACCTGGAAAATTTTGTTGGGGTTTGGTAACGGTGTATCAAGGCGCATCGTCTCTTTGCGTGCGACTGAAGATGGCATGTTGCTAAGGTGTGGTAGTGTAATTGTGGTTCTTGTAAATGTAGGCTAGGCCTTCCATCGTGTACTGCCATCGTTTACCAACACCATGAAATGGCAAAAGAGGCAATGTGAAATGGAGCATTTTACCAAGCAAATTCGAGTACCTGCGATTTCGGTTTCGTAAAATTGAAATGCTTTTCTCTGTCTGTTTGACGACGAGGCCTGCGCGAGCGCCGACAGGAACAATGTAGAAAAGGCGACCGCACGAAGGGCACTCTTGTTTTGCCGTTTGATGCCAGATGGCAGCACGAGTAGCGCAAACTAGGCACGGCTACTACATTGTGCTCTGACAAAGTGCACTGCACAGCCAATTTCAGCTCTCATAGGGAAGTCTGGCGCGAAATTACTTACGTCAAGACTTACGCGAAAACATACACAGAGCTTACGTCAATTCTTACACCACGAGCGACCGTGAAGATAAACCTGAAGACAAACGAAAAATATACCTCAGGATATACATCAAGATATACATGAAGGTATACGTCACTGCATTGCAAATATTTTAAAACTGATACAGCGCAACAGCGAAAAAAAAAAAATAAGCCAAGCCAGCCTTGTTCTTCTGGGCGACTAGCTTGTTTCTTCCTTTCCATGTTGCGCTGTACCAGTTTTAGATTGCAATACCAACTCGCGCAATCCTCAACCCTACTTGCAAATATTTCTTCAGAAAAGTTTGAAAAACATGGCCGAAGTAGGTCGGTTGCCCTCAACCTTGGTGGATAGAAGAGGAGCGTTGCGATACAACCAGACCACTTTAGCACCGCCACACAGCGCGGAATGCAATAAAACAGCTTGGCCATGCACGCTCACATAACATCACTATAGCCTAGGAGTAATATTGGCTAAGGCTGCGGTGTTATGTACTATGTTGCTTAAAACTCAATTAGTTAAGGAGCGTAAAGCTCGAAGCACATCTTACCAATGCGCTGCAACGCAACACAAGCTTCATTTATAATGTGCTCTAGTGCCAGGAAATTTGTAAAAGGGGGTGGCAATCATGGTCTACACCTGTGATACCTTGGCGCCGTCTTGGTTAAAGCGCCTAAATATTTGAAGAATCACAGCGAAGAGCCTATTTTGGTCGACATGATCACAGTGTTGCAATCAACACCCCTTCCCACACATCCTCTATCCTTGATAAATTTAGTGAGTCTCTATGTTGGTTTGCGACAAAGGGACATAGCAAGAAATGGGCACGAAGGTTAACAAGCTGGGTATCCTGTTGACTGCCCTGCACGCGGGAAAGGGGAAGAGAGATTGAAAAAAAAAGAAGCAAAAGGCAAAAGCAAAAAGTAGCAGAAACGCGCTATCTATAATCGTCTTCTAAGGTGCATTGATCTTAAACAATGTCCTTAAATTCAATAAAGCCCGCGTAGGTTTGCGGATTAGGAATGGAAGAGGACGCGTGACCCCGTTACTTGACTCTGTAAAAGGTTGACCATACCGTCGGCTGAGCGCCCTGAGAAGTCACTGACGTTGGAAGACAAGCGGGCGCAGTAGCAGAGGAGGCGCTCGGTGGTCTCATCATAGTTGCAGTGATCGCACATGGTGGAGCCAAGTCATCCCGATGAGCAAGCAGCATCAATCTTGAAGGCCACACTTAGCCTTTCGCTGCGCAGCATTTTAGTGTGCTCTTGGAAAGGTTCCGTCGCAACTACAGTGACGAATGAAAGATGAATAAGCGATTTTCGGAATTCTTCAGAGCCCTCCAAAGAGCCAGCATAATGTCACAAGCAATTCAGATAAACTCCTTAGCTTCGTCCGCCCTGGATTGTAGGATGAGCATGGACTGGTTATTCTCACTTCTTTTTTTTTCTCTTAAGCTATTTTTTGTAGTTTCACCTTTTGTTGTCTAATCCAAAGCTTTGTTATTGCTTAATACATTCATCTGCTGCTTTTCTGTTCATTAATGCCTTGTCTCCTAAAACCTTTATTATCGGAAATTTCCCATGTTGCCATTGTTGTTTTATTCATTCTAGTTATCATGCACAGGAGGTCCCATTTCAGTTTCTAAATAAATTAAAAAGTTAAATTATGGGGTTTTACGTGCCAAAACCACTTTCTGATTATGAGGCACGCCGTAGTGGAGGACTCCGGAAATTTAGACTACCTGGGGTTCTTTGACGTGCACCTAAATCTAAGTACACGGGTGTTTTCGCATTTCGCCCCCATCGATATGCGGCCGCCGTGGCCGGGATGCGAGCCCACGACCTTGTGCTCTGCGGCCTAACACCATAGCCACTGAGCAACCACGGCGGGTAGTTTCTAACTACGAGACCTACTTCTGTATATACTAATCAAATAATTATCCCCATTTTTGTCTTGAATAAAACTGATTCTGATTCTGATAGGCGGATCCAGCAGTTTCATCAGCGATATGGTTGCCAAAAATACTACCGTGAGCAGGCAGCCACCGATAAACAATGCCGTGTTCCACGATGACAGAGCAGTGTTAGATTTCCGTTATGTTTGAACTCAACTGCGAATAATTAATTCTTATATGGCACAGTGCCGGTTGCAGGCCTTGAAGGGCTACTTGGGAATCACCGAACACAGGCATTTTACGCCGTGATTTCTGCTAACATTCTCAAGAGCGGCACGAAGTACGAATAGTTCTGATTATGCGGACGTGGTCATATATGCGGCGTTCGCAACCTGCTTGTGACCAGAGATGCCGCAATGGCGATGATGGCGGTAGAACTAGTAGAAGATATCGAACCACCCATGTAAGTATGAGCGCGCCCGGCGGACACGTTGTGCAAGAAATTTAAAACTGCTTCAGAACCGCGTTGTTGGCATCTGGGCCTTCTTTGTAGTCTCTCAGATATTGAAGAGCATTTAAGGTTTCTGCGTGCCCCGCAAGGGAGATGGTGATCTTGCAGCGGGTTGGGAGTTCTTAGGAAGGGAAGATGAAGGTTTTTGAAAATGTGTCCTATTAGGCTGCGCGCTAGCCCGGGTAGGTTAGGCTGTTACAGGAAACCAACAGGGCAGGTTCTTCCACAGAGGAACGCGTTGGCTCCGTGTGGCCTTTCACGTTGCCGATATAACGATATATCCAATTGAACAGAAATAACTTTTACTTTCTTGGAAGTATATAAGTTTCAAGGAGAGGCATAAATTAAAGGCACTGACCGATGACCCTTCACGTGCATACAAGTACGGCATCACAGCTCATAAAAACAGATTACATTTCGTTAGGCATCAAATATAGGTATACAGTCGAATCTCGTCAATTAGGCTCTTGCGGGACCGAAAAGTTTGGTCGAATTATCAAAAAGTTCGAATTGAGAAACCACATCAACATCTTCAATTAGGGACCAGCCCGCACACGTGTGGTTGTTATGTACCTCTTCTTCGTCCTCGTCTTTAGCGCTTTACCGTAATTCAATATGTTCGACCAACTAGCCGGCACTTTCACTTTATTAGGCGTAAATATAAAGGAATTGAAATATTTTTTATTCGTTGAAGCAGTCTGCAATGTCTTTTTGGTTCTTGCTCTCGAAGCGCGACTCAACCATAACGCGGAGAGGAGGGCTGACATGTTTAAACGCTGCCACAGCGCGACCGCACACAAAGCCTGTGGATACGTAGGGCTGGACAGGCTTAGAAGAATAGATGGTCACTAAAACGTAAAAATACAACATCTTCATACCTCACGGAAGCCGCAGTACAGTATGATTAATTAATTGTGTTTTGAAGCTTCTGGTAACCGCCGAGCGCTCGACGAGGCGCTGACGGAGGTTGAATTAACCAATGGGATATGCTTTAGTGTTCGATTTAAATGACTTTTTTCTTCCATAGCGACGCATAGTTCCTGGCGTGGAGTATCCATTGCGTTCTAAAAAAGTCTAAAGGAAGAATCAATCGAGGACAAGTTAACGGGAATCAACCGTACAAACGTTCTGCATATGCAAAAACCTTCATCAAATCAACTACAACCATGGCTTTTGTGGCAGTTGCAACCCTGGTCATTAAATCTTCAGTTTAATGAGCTAAGAAAGTCTAAAGGTGCAGCTGAGACGTCACTTTATTAGACCTTGCGTGAGTAGGCGTTACAGCAACTTCATTCGCCCCTCCCATTTTATCCATCGTCGGCGTTTATGAACTTCTTATAGAAATACCAGAACCCTCGCTCATCACTGTAGCAATTTTCTTTGAGGGCACTAATCATTATGCCCGACGCGGCGAGAAAAGCTTCGAGGAATTCCCTTTTTCACTGACCTATGGAGGAAGCATTAATTTATGTGTCGTTGAAAGCTGTCTACTGGCAGTTTGCAGAATCTTCTAAATGTCTGCAATGCCGCGCATAGCTGCAATGCTGTGAGGTGCTGCCACGATCTAGCTTTCGCGCAATACTTGTCTACTTTGGTGACGCAGGTTTTTCGATGACCGAGCACAGCATTGTGCACCACTCCCGTTCTGCGCTGAACAAACAACGTGCCCCGCGATTCTTTTCACATTGCTTTTTACTGACCACACCGCTTATTCCTGTGCGCAAGTCCATGCCGGGACTATGCTGCCGCAGAAGAACCGCAGCTGTGACCCGCACGCAGGAGAGGAAAATTTCGCACAATGGCTCTCGGGGAAAAAAGCACTGCAGTGCGACGCATCTGGAACAGCTTAAGAGAGGCTAAGAACACGTTCGCCAAGCGGCCACTCTTCTTTATTGGCTTATTTGCATTTATACTTATTTTATATTCGTTTTCTTTGCAGTTGCTTCTTTTCTCGAAGTATGCAATTCCCCGTATTACGCCATTTTAGTTTCCTTATTTGTTTACTTGCAGTTTTCATTTTCATTCCGTTGCCGAATATTTTCTGACCGAAATCGCCCTGACATAAAACGCTAACATTTCGTGTAAACTGCGTGTCTTTCTGCTGTTGGTCGTACTAGTTGCTCTAGTAGGCCAGTCAGGCGTATGCTATTTCATGTTTTGCTCCAGGCCCATGAAAATCATGTATCGTGCATGGTCAAAACTGCAAATGTACGTTATCAGCAGTCACCACAGCAAGCGCACTGGGTTACGCTTGTGAATAGTATCGAGGATAACGAGGTCTTCCTACTTTTCACATCTATTGCTTCGCATAATGGACTAACAGCGCACGCAATTAAATTGAATTGAGAAGGGCTAGCAGTGTCGTTTTTTCATTGGTTTTACTCTACGTTGCTTGGCGATCACACAACCAGTTCCCCTTGTGTGGCGTAGCGAATGGAAGCGATGAAGCCTTAGAAAGTCTATGTTATAATGGCTCCTGGTGGCTGCAAGAACCTTGGCAGCGCAAAACTCTGGAAACTAAGAGTTGTGACGTCACTTAGGCAAACCTTATGCTTACGCGAACTTATGACCTTCTAACCTTCTTTCCTCTTGCCAAAGTTACCCACAAGCATAAGTCAATCATTTGTGACGTTGTAATTCGAGGAGCCAGCGATTTGTGCAATATAGAAAGTGCTCGCCGACAGCGTCCTGTATACTTTACTGCCGATTCATGGGCGCAAACAGTGCAGACCTCAGAGCGCCGGCTGTCACGCCTGGTTCCGGCGCTCGCCACCAGTCAGTGGCATCAGCCCAGAATACAGCAAACTATGCTGTAGCGTGGCGCCCACAAAAGCACGCATTTTTTTTACGCAGCTAATGTAACGTTTCTGAACCCACAAGCACTGGTAACACATACACTGGTACGAACAGACACCCGCATGGATATGAGCATAAGAAACGCGCGCGCCTACGAGAACAACCTCATTAAGTGTAAGATGCTTTTTCGCGCTTACTTATTGAAGGTATATTGCAAGCTAGCCACGCCAAAGAGCAATATAAAGTTAGAAAAGTGCACCACAAACACAAGTAATGCTGTTATCTTCAGGTACAGCTTGTAAGCCATCTGCGAGAGTGGGTTTAATGCACATGCTAGCGATCTCGGTCTTGTCCGTTACCTTCACCGGAAAGTTGTTTATCGAAGGGCCAACACTCTTAGTCACGATTGTATCGCAAAACTTCTCTGGATGACTTGAGCCTGATTACTTGAAGACCGCACGATGGCGGAGCATTTGAGTACTGTTTTTGGCGAGGTCACGCACGAAAGAGCGATCTGGCGTTCATGATGAAATGACACTGATTGAGTGCAAAGAATAACTAGACGTCTGACCTTTCAGGATACCGTGTACAGCTGACGATGCTTCCACTACACGGAAAAGGCGGCATAATTACGCTTGCCAATGTAGGGGACGATGAGCAGAAGCCGACCGAATCAATTTCTTTCAACACCCCGCGCATGACGGTATAAACCCTCGGCAAATGACGGTATAAACTCTCGACCGCACCGCTGTGGACGATCAGGGCGGGGTCATCTGCAAAGTCCGATGCGGGGATTTTGACGCGAATTATATTGGCGAAACGGGCAGAACAAGGGCAACGAGATTGAATGAACACAGAGGAGACGTTGCCAAGGCACCCATGCCTTGGCAACGTCTAAAACTGAACTGAACAGCTTCTAAAACTGAACTTGTCAGACACTACTGGACGACCTGGCATAGCTTCGACTTTGACAATGAGACGACGCTAGCCCGAGAGCCAAACTGAGGTAAAGCTCCTGAAATCCTGGCTCTTCCGTCGTGACAAATCGGCGTGCAGCACTAACCGTGGCCCCTTGCCGGAGGTTTACAAGTGCGTGTGGGACGAGTAGACTAGACCTCCCCTCATATGTGTCATTTCATACTGTAGATGACACCTGCGTTGGTGGCGAACCATCTATACCCTTTTATTCTTAATTTGTTAAGTCAGAGTAAACGTCTTTTCAATCAGCTCTTTTTATGAAAGGTACTAAAGTTGTAAAGCTAAGTTAAAGTCCGCTTAGTATGAAACACCATAACGAATACCCTTCCCCTGGAAGGATGTGGATATATATATATATATATATATATATATATATATATATATATATATATATGTATATATATATATAACATCGTTGCCCGTCACCACGTAGTCGCTCGCTTTCTCCCTGATGTCGTCAGCAGTTACCTAGCCCGGGAAACTAGTTGCTGCAGGTCGGCAGGCACGAACTTTTCGCGATTTCTACAAGGTCTGCACAGTCGCTAAACAATTATTTTAACGCTATCATCGAAAAAACTGCCGCAATATCTTTTTATTGATACTGGGCTGCAGTTTCTGTCATGGACTAGACTTGTCGTAAACTTCACAAGGTCTAAACGCCACGGTCTGGTATTCTATAGCGCACCACAAGTACGCGATACATAGCACCGCTGGCTGCACACACAGCCAGGGTTGTCATCGACGCCGTCGTCTGTCACATCTAATTCTGTCATCGATAGGGTTATCGCAAGGCGCACAGTACTTATCTTCCGTGTACCTTGGCTCCGGCCACTAGCAAGCACAGATAGCTGAACATATCATCGAGAAAACAGCTTTCGTCACGCCCGATGGATTGGCGCAATTTGCCGCAATGCCATTCGTGCTATGTAAGGTGTCCGCTACTTTCCAGTGCATGATGCACATAATTCTTCATTCCTGCAAAGGGAGGTCCTGTCTGTGCAACCTTGAGGACATTGTCGTATGTTCTAATCTGCCAACACACCTCGTTCGCTTGCGCGATCATACGACCTGCCTCACCTGGGCCAGCCTTCAGCTAAACATTAATACGCAATGGTTTGTTGCACACAAGTTAGGAATATAAAGGCACGCTGTATCGAAGGACGCTGTGCTTCGTAGTCCCGCCAAGCTTCGTGCGGTAGCAGAGTTTCCATAGCCCACATTTCTTAACGCTCTGTGCAGCTTCATTGACCCCTGCTGTCATTTGCGCCCTCTTGTACGTAATTTTGAACGTTTACCGCACTACTGACCAACTTGCTTACCGCAAGCAGCGGCATCTCCACCTGGTGGTCCGCGTGAGAAGAAGCGCTCGCGCAACTGAGGCGCCTACTGACTTCCCCGCCGATGCTTCTTCATTTCAACTCCACTGTGCGAGCAGTGCGGCACAAGGCGCTTTAGCGGTATCGTACTTGGTGCTGCTCTGGTATAAAGCCGGTTACGATGAATACGCCGTCGTGTATGCGAGTCGTACCGTGATTAAGGCAGAGGCATACTATTCCCCCACAAAGCAATAGTGTTTCGCCATTATTTGGGTCCTTGACAAGTTTCGTCCTACCCCTATGTCCTCCCTTTCGATGTTGTCATGAACCACCATGTCCTTTGCTGAGTGTCTCCGTTGAAAGATCCGTGAAGTGACCTCGGCCGTTGAGCGATTCGCTTAAAAGAAAACGACATATACGTTATCTATCGATCGGCCGCAGGTACTGACACCGATGCGCTTTCCCGATCGCCGATGCCTCCCGCCGTAACTTACCTGTCGACGCTCTCCACCATCACGTCACCTATTAGAATTGCCTATATGCCGGCGAGCACCATAAGGATGCCTCACTTTCAACCATGAATTTCCTCGACGATATATCCGTCACTGCCTCTTCTCAAACACTTCGCCGTGAAGCCGCCCACTTCGCTGTGCGCTGCCACATGCTTTACCATAGGAAATATATGCCCGGCGGACATAACGGGCTCCTTCTGAAACCACGTCACATGCGTTCTGACATCTACACATATTTTAGCACAGCTCCTCAAAGATTTCATGGCGTCATGCTGAAAACGTATACCCACCTACGCCAGCATTTCTGCTGACACGGAATGTATCCCTTCGTCCGCCCGTACGCCCGTGCTTGCACTGGCATGCCAACGACACAAAAGTCGTTACCGTCCTGCTGGCGAATTGCAGCAGCTGTCCGGCCCTACTTGTCCCTTTGATCGCGTCAGCGCTGGCCTCTTCGGAGAGCTTCCCTGCCGCTCCACGGGTAACTGAAGGACAATTGTTCTTGTCTGTCGCTTCGCGCCATACGCCGAGACTGCAGAACTTCCAGCCACCACAGCGTGCGAAGTCACACTTTTCATTTCGCCGAACTTCGTTCTTCGACATGGTCCACCACGCGAATTACTTAGTGACAGGAGTCATGTGTTCCTTTCCGAGGTGATTCGTCATACTTGAAGCGCAAAAACAAAAAAAAAAACAAAAAAAAAACACGGGGGCAGATGAAAGGCAGGCCTGACAGGAGGAGCGCCAGCTTCAAGCTAAAGATTATTATCAGAAAATCCCGCGTATTTATTTGTCGACACTGATCATAAGCACAATACAGCACTGCGCAAGCACGCTCCAAACACTTTCCTTTGGTGCGCACTGCCCTCCTACCTTGATGGCCTTGAGGCACTTCAAGCTGGCTGATAACATCCTCACGCTACCCTCAGGCTGTTATCACAACAGCTAGCTTGAAGTGCCTCAAGGCCATCAAGGTAGGAGCGGAGTGCGCACCAGAGTCGAGAATTAAAATAAGTATGCGGTAATACCGTATATTCAAGGGCTTTCGCATCACGTAAAAAAGTTGACTCCAGATATAATTTTGGTGCTGTTGCAACTGCCACACAAACTAGGCGCTATTTGTCTAGCTCTTCAGGAACGCATGCAAAGGAAGCGGAAGCCAGAACAAGCGCAGTGTACCACACGACACGGAAAATTCATCGTTTCTTGTGCATGTAATGTTTGTGTGTAATGTGTAATGTAACCCACGCCATGCGCCGCCAGGATGTCTCAGCTTCTATCCCGGGCTGTTGCAGCAGCGAAGAACAAGCGCGTTGGGTCTGCAGCTGTCCGCGAGATCAGTACTCGTAGATTACCATTGTTTCTCCGTTGCAGGAATAAACCACCCAGCGCAATTTTATTAAGTAAACACCAACCGAATTCATGTATGACATGTGAATTGTTGGCCTATACGTGGATGTCAAGAGCAATCCGTTCCTGGTTCCTTAGAGATTCCGTTTTATCGTCATCTTGCTTCACAGGAATGCGCAGTCTAAGACAGCTGAAAACTAGATGTTGCGATGAAGTCAGATAAGTCCCCGTGCATATGGGAGGGTGCCTGCCGGCACCAGAAATGGGTAATTGGAGAGGGTGAGAAGGGAGGCCTTCATTCAACAGTCGGTATAAAATATGACGATGGTGATGATGGCTCGCATTTTTTAACTCTCCTCGTAATTTTTGTGGATGAATACCATGAACTTATAGTGCGGTAATGACAAACTTAGAAGAAAATGAGTATTTTGAGAGTATTATACACGATTTCACAGTTAGTGTATCCTGCATGACACGACTAATCAAGTTTATAAATGACCTTTTACATGTTTTGAACATTAGTAAACAAGCTTACGGAGTACTTCTTGAGTTGAAAAAAAAATCACTATGTTCACGCCAACAGTTCACTGCACAAGACAGATTTTCCTGGAACACGCTCCACAGTAGTAGGCTGTATAAGACTACCTCCCGGGATGACCACAACCCATGTTATAAATGGTGCTAGATATTATAGCGTCAACGTATATTCCTATATTCCACAGGGGTCATCTCTTTGCAATTCGTTGTTCTTAAGTTACAACAATGGTATTCAAGAGCGCAGGTGACTGCGTCGTGATAAGCGCCACTTTGTCAAAGATGTATTTTATTTCTCCTCCCTGCAACAATGACCTTGAGGTATACATAGTTCGTGTTCAAAGTGAAAAATGTGTCCGCATTGGAACAAGCGTCCGCTTCTTTCGTACACACAGATTCTTTAGTTCATCCGGCAGCGCGCCCACGTAATTTAGTAAAGATTTTCCTCTAAAGAAAGCCTACCCACCCAAAGTAGCTTGGTATATGTGTTTCCCATATAGAATATCACATTCTATAAGCATATGGATTATGAAACTTCCATATCACCTAGAACTCTACGCTTCGACGAGGCGCAATTTCAACAACACGCCAAGAGAAGACTTAGAAAGCTTTCATATCTTACAAATCATAGACCAGTACTTGAGTACGTTTTTGGAGTGTAGGATCCTCCGTTCGAGTACCCTATCTGTCGCTTTACAGCACAAGTAGAGCCACTTCGTGCACTTCTGTAGCAGATGACAAGAATTAGCTATAAGAGGGTTTGACTTTAGGAAACAAGAGCAAATGTATAAATACGATCACTCTATTGAATTCTCTGTAGTCTAGAATTACGAAAACGAGCCATTTCTTAGCTCCGTCTTTACACGAACGTGTCGAGCAAAGATTTAAAATTGCGGAGATCCAATAAAGGATGCAACTAGCTGCCCGATGACGTTGAAACGTGTGACCCTTTACCCTTTACTATTACCCTTTACGTTTTGTTTCATTCAACTTTCTCAGCCTATTTCAGCATAATTCTGCATGTTTATTCTGCCATTCCCACAATTATTTTGTCCACATACGCATATGCACATAGTGTCTAGTACTATATTCTCTGCTGCACACCTCATCATGATGTCCATCATTAAGGGATTCAGGGTATTTGCTTAAACAAATAAAAATAAATAAGTCACTCGTTAGGGCCTACGAGTCCCTGAACCTGGGAATACGGACACAGGCAGGGATATTATGTTTGTTATTTTTCAGCCTACTAGAGATTTTACCTGAAGCACAAGTGATTTGGTGTGAATTCGGCTGAATACAGAAGCACGTGATCTGTAGCTCCCAACTCCCGGAAAATGGAGGATATTTAATCGAAAAAGAAATACTAACTATAGAGCTTGCCATCATTCCAATGCATTCCCTTCAATAGGTACACACACTGGTAAAAGGTTCTGTGCTAGTAGTCTTCAAGCCTTGTTCGGAAAATCTGCATGAAAACATATTTTTCAATGGTGTTTCTCCTGTCACCACAAGTTCTAAACAACTAAAAATCTAAAGTTTCCTATTTTGGAAAATAATAAAAAAGGTTGCTGTTTTGTGCCACGCATTTAGGTACTTGTTTGCATTCGTGCATTGTCGCTGCTTTAATGTTGCCACTCATTAGTATTTCTGTACTATACTGTCTGTTCTAAAGCTAAATAAGAGTTAGTTTAGTAGAAAGCGCAACAATAATAGTTTGTTGTTTACTTTAAATTCAGTTACATTGTTTGATGCAAGCTATTTGTTGGTGGTTTCGTGGCGCAACTCAAGCGACAGGAAGATGGCCGATGGGGATGAAGAGAGAAAACGTTGTAACTAATTTCTGTAGTTGGGTAATTCAGAGAAATAAATGTTGCTGGAGAGGTTTTATGACCCGAATGTATTTTTCCTTTGTGTATTGGCTAATCCTTTGGAATTAAAGAAAGTAAAAATAACGAATGATGTATTAGAGCTAGAGAAATGGTGCCACTAAAAGACAGAAAATGACGTCAAAGAGAGCGAACGAAAAGGCGGTTTACTAGATTAGAAATTTTGCCAGCATATCTTAAGGCCATTTTATTGCAAATATGATAATTGCGAATTAGTGCAATGTGCGTTTTTCCTGCAGTCCTGTAGTGCACATAAGATGGACAATTGACGATGATGATAAGAGTGGTTCAGCAGAGGCTGCGCTGATTGTCATACGTCTGCAGGTGGACAACGCCACAGGATAGTGAGCCACCTCACCTTTGTCCTTCTTTTCCAGAGCTTCTCTGATTAATGGGCCCGAAAGGAATGCAAAGACCTTTTATAATTACCTCAATAATATAGCAAGTAAAAATTGGACAAGGCTAATTTAAAGAGGCATTATGGTATACATTTTTGTAGCAGTAATTAAGCATGCTGCGGTAGTGTAAATATATGACGAGCTCTCGATGCTTTTCTTTCGCACATTATGGCACGTCTTACTGTTGCCTTAATGAAAGGAGGAACTGAATATCGTGCCTGACACGGATTCTTTATATTTGCCGTTCTCTGTTTTCGCCGTTTCTTACTGACTCGCATAGAGCAGTGCACCCATTATCGTCATGATCCACTAGTCGGCGAGAGGAATGACGAATGAATAAAAGGGTAGAGGCAGAAAAGAAGCCTTAAGAAATGCTTCCCAGGGTTTCTGCTCTAGGCTGGCTTCAATGCAACAAAATGTGCACTTAGTAGCCGTCTGCGCCTGCTCACTTGCCTGCTGTCTGCGCAGCGTTCGCAGTCAACGCCCAGTCGTACGGAGGGGGCATTCGACGGGTACCCGGAGACTTCTCGGAGGGTCGGCCGGGTGGACTGGTACCTGGAGGCGGCTTCGGCGGAGAGGTAGCCGGTGGCTTTCCGGGCGGCTATCCCGAGCGAGGTCCTGAAAGGTTTCCAGAAGCCGTGTCGGGAAGCTATCCCGGCAGGAGGCCGGAAAGATTTCCAGGTCGGGATGTCTACCCAGGAGGCTTCCCGGGTGGAACTAACCCGACACTTTGCGGAGTGAGTGATCGAATAATCTAAAGGGAAAGCATGTAAAGATAGAGAAGGTGTGCAATAGAGCCAACGAAGTTTAGAGCAACGCGTGCTAGTGCTTTATTGCCTACATACACGAATTATGAATGCACTAGCACCGCTGGTGTTTGAACGACTGTCAGTAATTCGCCTTCGATGGTTTTGAGGATAAGGCGCGGCTACCTAAAGTAACGTGTAGCCTTGTGTCGACGTCGATTCAACATTTCTACATTTCATCGCCCATGAATTCAACGACGTACTGGAAAAATTCCCTTTACGTTAAAGAGGGTTGCTATTCTCTTACGCCTCCGTTTAAGTTCCTTACTAACGTCCGTTTCAAATTTGATTTTTTTTATGTAGATGGCATTTGTCAATTACCAGTATCTGAAGTATCGAGCCCTGCCTGTAGCAGCGCAGATGTTTTTTGTTTTCTATTATATTCTCTCTCCTTCAATAAAGTGCAGTCTCTTTCCCTAATTTTAACACACGTGCTTCGATGAGAACCGCAGATGAATGAATATAAAGCCGTGACTGAGACCACCTTTTCACAACGCTCTGCAACCCACTTCAGCCCCAGCACAAGCAGAGGCCGAGTTGATCTTTTAAAAAGGCTTTGGCCGTCACCGCTATCACCTGCGCTGCAAATCCACACCTATACAAAGCTATGGCTTTAATATTCAGATTTGCACTGGCTGAACATTATGGATTCTCTTGAACAAACGACGCTTTTCTAGCTTCTTGCATCAGCGGCGGAGCGCCCGAATGATTATCCGCATATCTTCACTAAAAATTATTTCACGTGTGGCTAAAGACATGCTGCCTATATTTAGGCAGATGCTGTGTTGCATTACTGTGTATTCTTTGCTCTCATTTAAGCACCTAAGACCTCATGTTCATCCAGACGGATTGCTGTTTAATTTTTCGAAACTGAGCCTTAAGTGTTACTTTAAAAATTGAGGTCAAACTTCATGCTAAACACATGCATGTGACACCTTATATCAATGATTTAATCCGCTATTTGTTGACTGCTCAGATTTTCTTTCGGAACCAGATATCAATCAACAATTGATGCCTCAGTTATGGCAGAGAAGCATGATGGAAGGCTTATGCGATAATTAGTGATCTCATAAGCCATTGCAGCAAAGAGCGACGAACGCACTGCTACAGTGCGTTCGTCGCCCACTGAATCAACAGAATGAAACGTGATGGAATTAGCCTTGCCAATTTCTTGAACTCAACAAGTTTTTTTTTCTCATCTACAAATTTGAGATGCGGTCACTTTACTCACACATATGGAGGTGTGTATGCATTTATGTGCCGGTACCATTTCATCGTACAATAGGCATTTTATGTTCCTTAGTGATCCCTTGACAGTAAGAACAGACTTTAATAGACATTGTGTCGCTAAGTTTTTTTTTCATCTCAGGAGGTTATAATAATCGGCTATCTCTCTTCAAACAAAAACATAGAGAAGTATAACATCGAGCATGCCATTTCGCTACGCACTTTGGAAGGCGAACAGAAATTTCAAGAGCTTCTTTCTTTTTACAGTGCTCAACCGCTTCTTGTATGTCACGCACGCAGCAGTGCCAGTCATGATTTTCTTTTTGATAGTTCAACATAATGAAAAAAACAGGTGTTCCTTCACACACGGCAGCGTGTGAACGCGCCATATTAAGTAGCAGTCGAAAGCGTCTAGGCAAGCACATGAGTAGCTGCGCTAAACAGATCACCTAAGAGATAGAGGGGAAAAAACAACAAACAAAAATAGTCATAAAGCAGTGACCACAAATCATGATGTAAAAGCACCAATGTTTGTTGATCAGCGCAGCTGAGCTGCGCATGCGAAACAAAGAATACTGTTCAGGTTGCCGATTGGCTCAATAGGTAACTCTTGCCTGTAGCGGCAGCCTCAGAATTACTGATTACTGGAGAAACATGCAACTCAGCCCGTCACCTCAGCGCTCATTTTGCCTTACCCCATTACATCTGCAGTGCTACGGTGCCCTAGAAAGATATCTGGACGCCTGCACACTTACTTCGCAAAACATGGAACCTGCTTTATCTTCTTTTCTGTGTTAGTCTTAATCATGTCTTCGCATATAAGCGCAGCACGAGGAAGTCATCCTTCTCTTGTTTCATATAGTGAGCCTTCGTTCATGAACTACCTCACTGGTTTGATAGCCGACCACGACAGCCGCTTTTTTCCGCTGAAGAATGATACTTGACAAAAGCCCTTCTTTGAGTGCCTTCTGTCGCTTGCAGCGTGAGCGTGTTGCATATGCAGCTCTTTGAAGCTGAAATGTTATTGCCAGTGCTAGGCATAAGCTGTTGAAGAAATGTGTTTCGTCTAGCGCTCCCCGCGCCCCCAAAAAATGACGTATTCAAGCCAAAGTTGGCGAAATATAATAGAGTTTCCAATATTTTGAGGAAACAACTGTACAACCCAGACAAAGAAAAACCACGAAATTAAGTTAGTCGCACATATACGCTTGTTTCGCGAAAGGGATTGCTCTAGAAATGATAGCCTTTTGCGGTTGTTCGGATTCACTCATTAAGAACAATGAAAAAGAAAGCAAAACAATGAGAAAGTTGAGCAGCTACGAAACTTGAAGTGATCATTATTGTGAGAACACGCGAAGCCACATACATTAGCGTACGTTTCGGCAAGGCGACTTCTACCGGACGAAGACCAGTTCATTTGTCGAAGCGTAGGCTACGGCCTGAGGTTTTCCTCGATCGCCAACATTTTATGGCGGAGGATTTTCTTTCCAAACCAATACTGAAAAAAAGAACACTGCATTATGACACAGTGCTCACCACGCACTCTGCAAGTGTGCGTCGATTTGGGCTACTTCGTTCGACTTCTACGCTGTAATGAAAGTGCGAAAAAATAAAATAGGCACTGATAGATCTGGTATTGCTTGGTCTCGTCATTTGCGATGTTATTGCAACACTCACATCATTCTGCAAGGATATTTCGTCACATGCAAAATGAAACCTCTCCCTTACCTTGAGAAAGCCAGCACCCTGTCGGGGACCATACCCAACGCACGTGGTGAAATATACGTGAATCAAAACTTGAGTAGAACGGTTAATTAAACGTTCTTGAACTAATGGGGCAAAATGCAAAAAAAAAAAACGTCAATGTACTGAGTTTTTTCTGCACGTTAGAGAAACTTAACTGGCGTAACAAGTTCCATACCCCGGCTTTTTTTTACGGCCCTTGAGTGATATTGCGACGTTGTGCACCATTATAAAAATATATGCCGATTCCACGACGATGGTGGATTCTACGTAATTAAACGTTTCAAAACTAATGGTCATGCATACAATTTTGTTTACCTTCGTCTTATGCAACGTGTAATTTCATCGAACGTCTATGTTTATCCCCGACAAAGGTCACAACTTTATTGTCACGTATGTTTAAGTCTATGCACTGCATCTTTCACAAGCTATGCCATAATGCAAATTCCAAATCAGCTGGATGCATATAGTGATATGTATACGCAGCAATGTCCCAAGGACGAAACCGATGCATGATGCTTGTCAAGCGAGGAATGGTGATTACAGGTGTATGCACATATAAGTACGACACATACCAACCAACTCTTAGGGATTATGTACCTTTTGTGTCGCAATGTGACATGCCACTTGGGCAAGAACGGACATACCTTCGGTGGCACATGCCGAATGGCTAAATCAAAGAAAGTGAAGTAAATCCATAAGTCTGTGTACTAAAATTTCCCATTATATTACCAGATTGGATGGATTTGTAGATATCTGGGAGGCGACATTAGGTGTGCAAGTTTCAAGTAGGAAGTTACTTTCTTTTACGAAGAGCAGAGGGGGTGCATACTTGGTCAGAATACAAGGGTTATACTATCCACTTAATCATAAAAATCTATAATCCGCAGTCATGCCACATAACCTTTGTACTTATATCCAAAAATATACCTGCCAAGATAGTGACCGACCTAAGGCGCAGCCACGCCAAAGGCGAAATAGTTGCAAAACAATGTTTAATTTTAAAGCCAGAAGAACTCACGAATGTAAAAAGAAAGTAGGGTCATAATATTTTTTTGAGTAGCTGCCGCATTTGAGCAGTAAGCGCGACGAAGTGTTGTTATTTGTAAGGCCTAAGCTAACTGAAGCCGAAGTTAGGCATGCTAAAGTACGAACAGTGCAGAACAACCACAATAGGAGGGAATAGGCACTTCGAATACATAGCTCATTAATCTGAAAGAAAAGGGACAACCTTTGAGGGTAACAGACATAGGTTAAGGTGTCTGAATTGGCAAGCAATACTCTTTGCGTATATACATTATGTTATTGATTGCTGGAGTAGGAATGGTTGGCACATTGCTGGCGACAAATTGCTTCTGCTGCTATCACAGTCTGCTTTCAGAGGTTGTTTATGCGCTTTGGTTTACAAACTTTTCGCGACCACTATCAGAGTCATCAAACACAAGATTAACAAAAACATTAAATACCTTTGCACGCCTGTGAAAGCGAAACTAGCTAGCTGATTGAGTGTTAAATTTCCTAATAACCCGTAAAGAAGCACTACAATAGAATCGAATTGAAGCTGCCTTCAAATACAGTTGTCATTACATTCAAGATATGAACAATATCTAATCTTGCGAATTAAAGATATCAAAATGTTTTCGGTAATGATGTATTTAGTGAAACAAATTTTTCGCGAAACTTGTGTCCACCAAAGCGCCCAAACTGTTTGTGCAAGAAGATATTTTATCACTGGTTTATATGGTTTGATAAAATTAATGTCAGAATATCCTAACTTTGAATAGTCTGTATAATGTGTTAGCTGAGTTTCCTTGCATGTGGAAATTACGAAACGAGATTTGACGCTGCCACATGTAACTTATAGGGCATATTAAAATGCCTCAGTGCCCTCTTGATGGCAAGGCCAAACAATTTACTTTTGTTACGTTGCCTTTCAGGATCGCATCTGCCCCATTGGAACTCGTTGTGTGGTGCACCAGGCTCGTTGTGTGCGACAGCCGTGCAAGCCTATCCGAACTTGTGAGGGGATGCTCTATTTATTGTTACTTCTGCTTATACTGAAAACACAAGAGAGCTATACCAACACAGCTTCTACGCAGTAGATAGAAAAAGACACAACTGTATTTTCTTACGGTGAAAAAAAATTCAATTAACAAAAGTAGTCACTCCTCCTTGAATTGAGTTTCGCGAAGGACAACAAGCGAATAATTTACATAAATTTACTTGTAGGGGTGGTTGAATATTCGAAGTTTCCAATACGAATCGAATATTACACAACTATTCGTATTTGCATTAGAAATTAATCATTCGGTATTGTCAAACATCGAAACTAACCAATTATTTGACAGCAACCGCCAGGTAAAGTCGGGTAGTGTTCTTCGTTAGTTACACAAGGTTAAACAAATCGAAAATTATCCGAAGTAAAACGAGGACAAAGTTTTTGAAACAATTCAGAAACAAAATTGCTAATCAAATCTTTGTTTTCGGTTTCGCGGTGGACGCTTACATGAAAACCTCCGATTTTCTTGCTTGTAGTACGTAATTCAGTGGTTCATGCAGTGCTGTCGTGTAGCAGTTTTCTCATTTACGTTACAACCTCTGATATATGCGTCTAAATTTGACTATTCGATTCGATATTCAGTACATACCTTCGTATTTCATTCGTATCCGAGAAACTTTATGTACGAGCGCCTCTAGTTATTTGGGCCAGAATTATGTTTTGTCCTCCTACATGTGTCTACGGCAGCTTCGGAAGCTTTTTATTGCTTTTCTTTTCAAACAACTTATGATATTTTAACAGCCATTAGTTTGCGTTTTTGCAAAACTCGTCATACAGCATCCACTCATTCTTTGTTTGCAAAGCTTGTTTTGCAATCAGCCTCCATAGATGTTAAGAGGCTATTCCTGCAGTTGTTTTATTGATAATTAGTGATCGTGTGTTTAAAACTGATTCTAACATAGCATGATATTTGGCTTGCTTTCTTTTTCACCAGTCAGTAAAAGCATGGTACCTAATCAAAGCAACATAAGTATTTATGCAACGAATATATGCGTCTAAATCTGACTATTTGATTCAATATTTAATACATACCTTCGTATTTCATTCGTATTCGATTCATATTCGGGAATTTAGGTACGAGCGCCTCTAGTTATTCGGGCTAGAAGTTTGTTTTGTCTTTCTGCCGAAGAAATACAACTAAGAAAAAACTTCCTAACGATCAGACTTGTGGTATTTCGCTGTCCAAGTAATTCTTTCCGTGTTTATCAACGAAATAGCGTCCTTCTGATTCCATTTTTTGTCTAGCACAATATTGAAATCAGGAACCCTGGCTTCCTTGCACTGAAAGTTTTGTGTTATCAAGAGCGCACTGACTTTTTTTGTCATACAAAAAATGTAATTAGTTATAGGCTGTTTCGCGCTTTCTAAGGCATTTTGATTATTTAATGAATGTAAAATTGCTGCTGTAGACAATGTAGAAGTCGTGGGATTGCTCTGATGCTCTCATGAAAGATACGCGAAATAATTTCTATTAGAGATCTCACTGAGTCGAACCGAAGCCGCGTCAAGCGCTGGAGTGTAGCTTCATGATGATTGCAGTAAGGGGTATGTTTTATGCGGCGTTATAGGCATGCAATTCGTAACACGTTGTTAATGTGGACTGTCCCTCATAGCGATGAAAATAAGAAACCGTCATCATCACGGAATTTCGAAAGTCGCAAAGCAACTAGTTTTTATAAGCATCACCTGTAAGTATAGCGATCATTTGTTACTTACAGGTACGACTGTGAATTTTGTACCAAGTATAGCGTGCTGAAGTGTTTGTCATCTATCATTTGTATGACAGAAGAAAACAGGAATGCAGTCGCGAGCACCGTACTGAGTAGAATTAATTTTTTTCCGAATTTCTATGTGATAATTCTTGAACAGTGCACCATGACCCCCACAAGTAACTCGTCGTCATTCCTTTTCAGGTGTCTCCTAGGAGATGCACCATTATGCACGTCAAGACTCCAGAAACCTGATATCTACAAGCAATTCTCAAAACATGTTAAATAAAAGGAAGTTCTGGCTACGGTTCGACTCGTAATTACACCTTATGCTTAACTGTTCATTTGACTTCCGACGACGTCAGGTTGGCATGCAGTAAACGGCTGAAGTTAACGTTTCTTTGTTCACCTGAAGTGTGGTTTATTCTGACTGTTGGCCATATAACGCTAGGTGAATAGAGTAGCCGCTGGCAGACTTCTGGTAGCGAATCCGGAGTTGATCGAGCTCTGATTGGTGCCGCAAGCGCCTGAATATGTACTCTAAGACCACAAGCCTGATTGAGTGTCATAGGCTAATTGGTATATAGGTGCAAGTTGACACAGTTATTGCCAATAATCGATTTGTTCTTCAAGGCATATGCATCTGCTTTTCGTAAGGATGTCCCTCCAAAGTAGCTCTAGAAAGAATGGAATTTTGGGCTGGCCGAAGAAAGCACAATAAATTTGTTCTCGTTGCGCTTTCGGTTTTCTTTCATGTATTTACGCGAGTACCTTTAACAGCGGAATCAGTTTCACTTGACATTGCCGATGTAACAAGGGACTTCGCACGTCCCCCCCCCCCCCCCCCCGGGGATCCAAGTTATCATCTCTCAATTTTTTTTTCTTGAAGAATTCTCATTGTTTGCAGGCATGCATTCATTGCGAATAGGAGTTTTGACGTATCGCAGTTGAAGAAAAATCAATGATCTGCATAGTGTCAGCTCCAAGCGTTGCCTCCCACGACAATAACGGCCGTGAAGGTGCCTGTTAAAAAGTGCATTTAGTGCATGAAACTAGAACTGTGTCCGAACACTAGGTGCCTAGTGCAAGCTCACAGCGGGTATACCGCCTTTTATTTCAAGATTATAAAAATTTGTCAAGAAAGAAAGCTTCCGCCTTGCTTTTTGCTAGAATAAGTGCTAAATTGCACCACACAGTCGCGCCGTCACATTAGGATGCTGTAGTAAAATGCCTTACAGGAACATTAGATCGTGAAATTTCTGTCACTAAAAACAAAAAATAGCTACTTGCTAGGAAGTACAAATATCAGGAGACTGGGAGGTCGAAAGTGTAAATTCTTGAGGTGGCGTCGCTACGCTAGTGTCTCAGCACGAAGACCTTCGCAAACTAAAGATGACACTTTTAAGTCTTGAAGCAGGGTGTTCTTCGTTACAGCAGGTTACAGCAATAATCACCGAAAAAACTATCGTTCAGCACTATCTGAAAATAGCTAACTTACTAGTACTAAGGTCACAAGCAAAACAATGTTAGGAGAGGAAAAAGCTGCCCGTGCGTTGTTTTCGAAAAGCGCAGCTGCGAGGCTGACAAAAAAAGCACCAAGAAAAGCGGTTAGCTTCCAGGTGTCGTTAGTTGACTGCATATTCAGCGGTTGTCGACAGCTCCATTGATTTTCTAGGAGACTTGTATTTTTTTAATACTAACCACATTTAACTACCCTTCCAGTGCGAGCTTCATAGGGAGCGCATTGAATTTTTTGCAGTCATTGTGCTCATAGCCAGACAAAAAAAAAAACAAAGTTCTAGCCCAATTTTTTTAGATTTCAGACGTTCTAAAAAATCGATTACAAGTATACCTTAGCCTAAATCGTGTCGTACGAAGAACACAATGATGCCATTTACTTTACTTCGTGAAAAAAAAAAGGAAATGACGGCGGCACAGACTTCAGACATTCTGTGCGTTATAATATCAACATATTTTCGAGGCTCCTTAAAAGAAACTATGAGCATATCCAAGAAATTACGTTCATTGTACATACTTCAAGGGACACGGGGCCCAGTTATTTCGCGGCGTCAATTGAACGGAGTGTATAGGAAAAAAATGAAACAAAACGAGATTCCACAGTGCACAAAATTCCGTCGAAAGCGCACTTTACTTAGGTATCACTTTTCGTACTTCCACGATTTTAGCAGAGATAGGTGCCGACCTCGATGGTATCCTGCAGCAAAGAATGAAGAACGCTAAAGGCTTAAGCACACTGCAAACTTAGTTTGACATGAGGCACAAATGCCCCCATCTGCAGAAATTTAGTACAACACCCCCAAATAGTGTGTGCGATTGTTCATGGCCTAAATCCCCATAGAGGGGTCCCAAATATCATGCACCTAGATTTAAGAATGTGCAAATGCGACGTAGCTGGACAGAACCAACTTAATGTTGTTTCCCGCCGCTTCAAAATACTCAGAATAATTCTTTTCAGTTCGTCTAATTAGATAATTAGTATTAGTTAATTAATCAACTTCTAAAATATTATAGTTACTTGAATAGTGTAGATAAGAAAATAGTGGAGCCACATGAAAAACTCACGGCTTTGCGTGTATGGCGTTTTTTTTTTCTTGCGCTCGGAAATACTCTTTCATTTGGCAGGTGTTGAACAACAGAAAGCTACATAGGCAGTTTCAACAATTTAGACGAATTACTTAATCAGGCGAAATGCACAAAATTATCGGATCCTCTCCAAGTGACGGCAAATAACATTACCTTGGTTCTGTTCAGCTACGTGGCATGTGCATATTAACGTGGTAGCGTTAAGGGTCGCGCGTTGCAAAAAATCCGGTGTAGGCGTCCCCCATCGGCAGCCGGCGTCCAGCGACGCATGTCATTTCGGCAAAAAGATATCTTGAATTACCCATGCCCACGCCTTCCATGTGGCACAAGCATGTTAGTAGACTAATTGAATTCCTGAAGGTAAAATACGTAGAGAAATCGTAAAGTACAACTTGTAGACGACCTACAGACATGATAGCGTCGGGCTGTAGTTTGACTATACGAGAAAACATTATTTTGTTAAGCGAAAACTCAAAGAAGCCGTTTTCCAGCGTTTCTACCATCCATAGACCAGCCACGGCGTCCGTCATTTGCGTGCCAGCATCCAGAGATCTTGGCGGACACGGAGCGGCGCGCCTGGTTCCTTGCAATGCCGCCAGATGGCGCTCGCCTCCACCGCATCGCGGCCAATGCAAGAGGCCGCGTTTCTACCAGAAAGCCCGTCTTCGTGCATAGCAGTCGCGGCCAGCGTTTCCCGGTAAACATTACGGTTACATAGGCGCCAATTGCCGGGAAGCGTGAGAAGCAGTCACGGATCTTTGAATGCTATCACGTTCCACTCTTGAAGGAGAAGCTTAAGCGTCTTCCAATTTATTTAAACCTTGGTGCATGATAGGACACACATTCGACTATATACAAAAAAGTAAACTTAATGAACATTTTCAGAAAAGAAAACCCGAACGAAAACTTCTGTTCACAAAAAGTCGTAGGCCTGTGCGGCACACGCAGCAGTGACAGCGCAAGCTGGAGGAGCAGCTACATAGGAGCTCCATTTTCGGCACCACGCACTACAGGTCTCCGCGGCGAAGTATCTTCGCGTCGTTTTTGGCAAGAACGATCTTAACTGTCCACCCGAAGTCAACGGCGAGCTGCGGCTTTTCCTGTTCTCAGCACAGCGGCCGGCTGAACGCAACGTTGGCTGGTTGCAACGGCGCATGTAGCTCTACAAATCACTTCGTCAGGTTTGTCTCTTGCGAGGAGGTGCCATAACGTGTACCGTAGAGTAAACACAGGTATCCAGACTACGTGGCGCACATGTGACATGATTTGACCCCTAGGACACCACGTTCTTCTTGAGGATGGTGATGATAGTGATGGAATCCCTTTCGAAACGGGATGGTGACAAATTGTTACATAGCCTGCTACATCCATGGTCAGCTACATGCAGCATGCAGCGGCTATATGCAGCTGTTACATGTCAGGACGCGTTGTGGAATATAACGGAACTGCAATGATGCAAAGTTTTTACGTATTGTCGCTACGCAGCGCGCATGTAAAATGGCACATTACAATGGTAATGATGATGATGGTGAGTTAATTACATTTCATATGAAACGGGACGGTGATAAACCGTCACCTAGCGTGCTTGAAATTATCAAGTATACCATATATGTCTTTCATTACGTCAATGTTAATACATCTCCATAATCTTCTTTTCCCTCCTCAAGACCTTTCTATCTCCCTTGCACGGCTACCTATGCAGCTGCTACGTGGCGTGCCACCTGGTGCAATAATATGCAACTACAATACCAAGGGCGCATGTACAGACGCTAAGCGGCGCAAATCTCACATTGCAAGGCAAGTGGCACGGTACGATGCTAAAGATGATCAAGATTTGAAACGCGGCCGTGACATAGTCACCTAGCTAGTTTGATTTTATCAACGACACAATGCACATTTTCTAGCGTTCTTGTATACGTCTCCCTAAACGTCTTTTTCCTCTACCCTTCGTTAATTGCCTTGTACCGCTACATGTGTATCATGCTGCATGGCATTCTACCTGCTGTAATAACATGCAAGTGCAATGCAATATGTGCACGTGTCGACGCTACGCGGCGCGCATGTGACATTGCGTGTCTCGTCGCACACTAGGACGCGTTTCTAGGGCATTTTTCTGCTACATGCTAGCAAGCGCTGAAGTGGATCAGTGAACAAATAAACCCCTATCTTCTAAGCACATTTTAACAGGTACTTATTGTTTATTTTGCAAAAGAAAAGAGACACAGCTGAGCACGTGTTCTTAGATTGTTGGGGCGGAATGTTTTCTACGATATCTTACTGAGAACTTTGGAAAAAAAAGCTGCCATTAAGTCCGCGTGAAATCCGTCATCTCACGGTCGAAAGCGACGATGGTGTGCGTTTTGATTTTAATATGCTCCTAGGCATGCGCAGTATATGGCGAACTCGGAGTGTCATAGACAACGCAGACCCGTTCGCGAATATCTTTGCGAATCTGTGCCCGATTTTGTCGAAGTGCAGAATGTACAGACGTATGTACCGGAGTTCGTTCCAAGATTGTAAATGTCGTTGCACATGCCGAAATACTATAGACATGTAGTCAGCAAACAGCTGACGCTTCTCCATACTATGATATTGTTATTCTGTTCTTATGAGCTCATAAACTCTGTGTCAAGCGAGCCAATAACGAAAAAAAGAAATCTGGCGTGGCTCAGTGGTAGACTACCTGACTTTCACCCAGCGCACACGGGTACAATGCCCGCGGGAACTGGGTCTTTTCTTTTCCTCATTCCCGGCGATAGCTGCTATTGGCACCGGATACCGGCGGGGGACATCATCGCCATCTGAAACGGCTGTTGAAATGAGCCCATAACAGCTTACACTGTGACACAATAGCTAAACGGCTTTCTAGAACATGGCTGACGGTAACGAAGATTGAATTTGGCTGTAAACACCACCTTTATCATTAACATAAGAATAATTAGGTCCGCCGCGAGACGAAGTTGGCTTTCCAGGAAATCTTCAAATGCCCTAGTTCTTCATAAAAGGAGCCCACTCCATGGTGATAGGTTTGTGGAAGTCATCATCCCAATACATTACTTTAAGTTGCCTCTGAATCGCCACCTAATCTAATAATATAACAAACTCGCCCTTATATACCCACAGGTTACGGGGCCTGAGTAGCGCGGATCTTGTTAATGACTAAAACAAGCCATGTCTTGTCAAAAAGCCATGTATTGTCCCGTTAAATGTATCATTGTCTCATTCGGGCTTTGTTACGTGCTCCTTAGTTTCCGCTCAAATTTCATTGAATACAGTTCTACACGTTGGAGAAGATCCGACGAGTACCAGGTAAGGTGTACAGAAGAGGTTTAGTGCACATATACCAGTTTATGGGTGTAAAAATGAACAACAAATACAAACACAAAATAAACACACTACAAAAAGTTATGTGCACGTACGAACTTTCAGTACAATTCCAGAAGGATACCAAACCTGTAGCTTGGCAATGAAAAATGAGAAGCCCGAAACATATATTTCATTTATTTCATTTATTCAATTTCAATTTCAATATATATATACGCTTGTGCATGTCCCTTACATCCGGGCCGAATCTGGAATCCGGGCCGCGGCGGCCGTATTTCGATGGGGGCGAAATGCAAAAACGTCAGTGGTACCGTGTATCGGGCTCATGTTAAACCCAGGTGGTCCGAATTAACCCGGAGTCCCCCCTCACCACGTGCCTCGTAATAACATGGTGGTTTTCGAACGTAAAACCCAGAACTAAATTAATTCTGTTCAATACCACATGTAACATAGGCAGAAAACTGAGGAACTGTCTTTAAAATTTCATTTCACACTACTTAAGGAGGTTACGGGACAAAAGAATGGCGCCGTAAAAACATTTTCGAAAAAAAAAAGAAACTATGTCCGCACATGTGAAGTTAGCATCGTCTTCCCCGACTAAGTTAGGGAGCATGTTTTCATCAGCTGCTAACTTCAGTTGACTTTTTTTTGCGTTTATTTTTGGCGAGTATGAAATAGTGCATCATATAACTGCTTATAGAATGAAATTGAGGTTGATCTTCTTATCTTGTCTGCGCAATAGAAGAACTACAAGACAATGGACCTAATAAACCGGTATTGAACAGTAAACGAAGCCACAAGACTGTGTTGTACGTTTATTTTTCGGGTTCATGTCGTGGTCGCTTCATTTTGTAGTTCCGACACAATTCGGCTACCTCAATAAAAATATTTATTACACCACAGTCACCAATTAGGCCATCGAATTGCGTTGAACAACGTATGCGGAAATGCTGAGCTGGTTAGAAACACTTAACTCCCACGCCTACGTAGGTTCCCGAATAATAACAGCCCTTAGTTAATAATTTTTTATACGCAGTGACTGGCTACAGTCACTGCTGCTTTAGAAATTTATTTGTTAAATAAAGTTCACCTCACCAGAGTAATGCGTGCCTTGTGTACATTCGATTAGAACAAATAAACGTGCTATGCCTACAACATAATAAGGGAAAACAGGAATAATAGGGGCTACAATAATGACGCTACAAAGCGTGTGCCAGTCGACAGCGTTTCGCGCAAGCGGTGGCTTGAACGGTTCCGACTATTCCGCCGATCATGCACAGGTCTCTTATTAAACTGTGATAACAGCTAAGCAATCGAAACTCGGTTCGCTGTGTCAGTCGTTCCGTGCTTTCTGTTACGCTGACGATGGCCATCGTGGCCATTGTAAGGTAGCCGCAGTTATCGTGCCGTCGTCGTCCTCATCCCAACTTGCATGCTCGACACAGGACGAAAAAAATAAAACGAAACTTTGCCGCGCTGCTGAGATTCCTGCTGATGTTCCTGCGGCCATGTGCGTTCTCTGATCGGGGTGTGCCAACCCGTGCCTCGGCGCCTGGCACTTTCTCCAAGGTTTGATGGATTTATTGAGTGGACGATTGAATAATGGGGCTAAGTAACTCGGGGTTTGAGAAACGCCGTGGCAAGGCATCCAGATTTATTCTTGACCACTTGGCGATCTGTCGCCTCACCTAAATCCGCCTACACGAGCGTTTTTTTGCGTTTCGCCTCCACCGACATACGTCCACAGCGGCCATAAGTCAAGCCCTCGAGCGCACAAGCAGAATGCTATAGCCGCTGAGATACCATGGCGGGTAATTGCGCCGACTTTTGCGTAGCACAAAGACGGTGAAAGCAGTGGCATATTCACATGTATTTCGGAGTCTACGATGCGTAACGCTATAGAGAATGAGAATGACATTGGGTGTATCGTGATAAGTGTATTATTTGTTGAGAAGATAGCGGTCCTTGTCACGAGAGCTTACTGTTGCCGAAGTAAACAAGTTCAGGGCCATAGCAACAACGCGAGATTGCATTTTTTGTCTAAACATCTCGCTTTCTTTCACGGAGGAGAATAGGATGCTCAGAGACGCAAGTCATAAGTGTTCAGTAAGAGGAGAAGTATTTACCGTCTGATCATTCGGATGTGGGTGAGAGGTACACCGACTTTCAGCACGGCCACACTGTTGTCACTCATCAGTGACCCGCTGTAGCAGTTTATTTGGTTATGCAACTAACCTCCCACGAAAACAATAAAAAGGAACTGTTCCAGTATAGAA
Source organism: Dermacentor andersoni (assembly GCF_023375885.2). Classification (NCBI taxonomy): domain Eukaryota; kingdom Metazoa; phylum Arthropoda; class Arachnida; order Ixodida; family Ixodidae; genus Dermacentor; species Dermacentor andersoni. Next base: position 97,878,395 of record NC_092819.1, on the reverse strand, counting down.
CAAATATCCGTTGGTCTCACCGAGCCTGAATTTTTCACACAGCACCCTTCTGAGATCGGTCTGCACGTAGACAAGTGCAGAAGTTTCAGCAGCGCGAACGGAAACAATGGTCTATTGTACAAAATAAAACTCGACATATTCTATCAGACAACGACAAGAAAACTAACAGCGTCACTATGTTCGCTCTTGCGTCGAATCGAATCTCAGCCTGTCACATGCTTCGCTTAAACAACAAAATTTGCCGACCTATTTCAAAACGCACTCTTTCTCAAGCGTGGAGGGGCGGGCTGAAATTGTCGCATACGTGAAAGAAAAAAAAGGAGAACGAAAAGCTCCAATGAATTGGCTAAAATTTTCTTTAGAATTGATGCTTGCTTCCATGGTGAGACACTTCTCGCTTTTAGTTTTTTCTGAATCACCGAGTTCATAATGTGGGAAACAAAAACAAAGCGCATAATAGACAATGCCTATCTGCGGAATGACTGTTACTAGGCTGCAGAGCAATGTCAGATCTCAAAAGATAAGAGAGATTTTTTCTTTATTTTACCAGCAGAAAAAAAAGCACTTCGTAAGCGCACGCACGAACAATGAGAACTCCTACGGAAAGCGTCACGTGACCAGAAAGGAGCTCTGCGTTAGCAGCCAAGAGTAGGATATATATTGCGAGAAATGACCACTTACGCACTGCGCTCAGCTGGTTAGCGTTGAGAAGGGGCTGAACAGGCTTTTCCACCATGCGGGGAAAAGTTCTGGCCATCGTCTTCTGCATCCTAGGCTCTGGTGAGTGTTCCACGCTTGGAAAATATCTCTCAAGATGAACCGCCCTCTCATTTTTCTCTATGTTGTCACTACGAGGAGGCTCATAAATGGCCCAAAACTCAAATTCGACTGCCGAATACGCACTATTGAGCATAGTATACTTTACAGCCTGAATACCCTCATATGGCTGCATATGGCTTTGAAAAATGTATCGTCATAGAATACGACGCTTTTTAACAAAGTTATACCTTACTCAGCGCTCAGTGCGGCAAACACTGAACATTCTTGCAAAAGTTAGTTCGAAGATAGATGGCTACCTCAAGAGAAGTTCGTGCCATGTCTAGCAATAATGTTGCCACTAGGAGCATCAAATAACCGTTCTCAGTGAAATATGCAAGCAATTGCATTTATGCATGAATTACATTTATTATTTGTAGAACTCAGTTTACAATATGATCATGAGTTTAAGGTAATGAGATAACAGCACCGGCCATGCGTTTTCGGTGTGTACAAAATTGCAATTCAAATTTAAGATACAAATGAGAAGCTTCAACAAGACGACTTATGAATATTTTCGTTTTTCTATTTACAGCCATTTCAGCCAGAGCTGTTGAATTAGGGCAGCAACAAGAGCATGTCAGTCTCACCTTGGAACCAGCAACAGTCGCAGGGGTTACGGCAAATGATGTCACTAGCCTTTCAGGCGGAGCATTAGGCGGCGTCACCAGCGCCACATCAAGCGTTGCTCCTGGTGTGGCTGGAGGTTACGTCACCACTGGTGCTATAGGAACACCATGGGGAGCTGCTGGCTTCCCGTATAGTTCTTGGAGTGGCTATCCAGGTTTTGGTGGTTTTTCAAACCTTCATGGGGGCTACTACGCCGGCTACCCTGCCCATGGAAGTTATCTGTCTCGTTCATCCGGGCTTTTTGGTCCTTCCAACCCATGGGGATACCCGTATGGTAGCAGTTATAGTTCTCTAGGCTACCCTGGTGCTCTAAAAGGACTTCTCGGAGGATATCGTGGAAATCTTGGACTTCTAGGAGGTTATCCAGGCCTTTCGGGAGTGTATGGAAGCCCACTCGGTCTTTCAGTTCTGTACGGAACATACCCAGGATTCGGACGCCTGCCTGGAGTTCTGGGAAGTTACCCAGGTCTGACGGGACTTTCAAGTTTGTATGCCGGATACCCAGGTTACTTGGGAAGCCTGAGCGGGTTTTCCGGACCATTAGGCCTACTCGGACGTTATCCAGGGCTTTCAGGATTGTTAGGAAGCTATCCTGGTCTTAATGGTCTCTCGGGCTTGTATGGAGGATACCCAGGTCTCACAGGTCTTTCCGGAGTGCTTGCCGGTTACCCCGGCTACTCGGGTCTTTCGACACTGTACGGAAGCTATCCCGGTTACAGCAGTTACTTGTCCCGCTCATCGGGTGTTCTTGGAGCTTCTAGCCCATGGGGATATTCATATGGAAGCAGTTACGGTTCACACGGCTACCCAGGATCTCTAGGAGGTGTTCTCGGAGGACTTGGAGGACCCCTAGGCCTTCTTGGACGTTACCCAGGACTTTCCGGCCTTTATGGAAGCTCACTTGCTCTTTCAGGTCTCCCTGGAAGTTACTCAGGACTCGGACGCTTGTCTGGACTTCTGGGAGCATACCCTGGTTTGACAGGACTTTCGGGCTTGTATAGTGGATACCCAGGTTCCTTGGGAAGCCTGAGTGGGCTTTCCGGACCTCTAGGACTACTTGGGCGTTACCCAGGGCTTTCAGGATTGTATCCTGGACTTAGTGGCTTGTCCGGATTGTATGGAGGATACCCAGGTCTTACCGGCCTCTCAGGTGTGCTTGGAGGTTTCCCTGGTTACTCCGCCCTTTCCGCAGTATATGGAAGCTATCCAGGCTCCAGCAGTTACTTTTCCCGCTCGGGTCTTCTTGGCCTTTCTAGCCCATGGGGATACTCCCACACAAGTGGTTTTGGTTCACTAGGCTACCCAGGTTCTGTAGGAGTTCTCGGAGGACTTGGAGGACCCCTAGGTCTTCTTGGACGTTACCCAGGACTTTCTGGCCTTTACGGAAGCTCACTTGCTCTTTCAGGTCTCTCTGGAAGTTATCCAGGCCTCGGACGCTTGTCTGGACTTCTGGGAGCATACCCTGGTTTGACAGGACTTTCGGGCTTGTATAGTGGATACCCAGGTTCCTTGGGAAGCCTGAGTGGGCTTTCCGGACCTCTAGGACTACTTGGGCGTTACCCAGGGCTTTCAGGATTGTATCCTGGACTTAGTGGCTTGTCCGGATTGTATGGAGGATACCCAGGTCTTACCGGCCTCTCAGGTGTGCTTGGAGGTTTCCCTGGTTACTCCGCCCTTTCCGCAGTATATGGAAGCTATCCAGGCTCCAGCAGTTACTTTTCCCGCTCGGGTCTTCTTGGCCTTTCTAGCCCATGGGGATACTCCCACACAAGTGGTTTTGGTTCACTAGGCTACCCAGGTTCTGTAGGAGTTCTCGGAGGACTTGGAGGACCCCTAGGTCTTCTTGGACGTTACCCAGGACTTTCTGGCCTTTACGGAAGCTCACTTGCTCTTTCAGGTCTCTCTGGAAGTTATCCAGGCCTCGGACGCTTGTCTGGACTTCTGGGAGGATACCCTGGTTTGACAGGACTTTCTGGCTTGTATAGTGGATACCCAGGTTCCTTGGGAAGCCTGAGTGGGCTTTCCGGACCTCTAGGACTACTTGGTCGTTACCCAGGGCTTTCAGGATTGTATCCTGGACTTAGTGGCTTGTCCGGATTGTATGGAGGATACCCAGGTCTTACCGGCCTCTCAGGTGTGCTTGGAGGTTTGCCTGGTTACTCCGCCCTTTCGGCAGCATACGGAAGCTATCCCGGCTCCAGCAGTTACTTTTCCCGCTCCTCGGGTCTTCTTGGCCTTTCTAGCCCATGGGGATACTCCCACATAAGTGGTTTTGGCTCACTAGGCTACCCAGGTTCTGTAGGAGCTCTCGGGGGACTTGGAGGACCCCTAGGACTTCTTGGACGTTATCCAGGACTTTCCGGCCTTTACGGAAGCTCACTTGCTCTTTCAGGTCTCTCTGGAAGTTACCCAGGCCTCGGACGCCTGTCTGGACTTCTCGCAGGATACCCTGGTTTGACAGGACTTTCTGGCTTGTATAGTGGATACCCAGGTTCCTTGGGAAGCCTGAGTGGGCTTTCCGGACCTCTAGGACTACTTGGGCGTTACCCAGGGCTTTCAGGATTGTATCCTGGCTTGTCCGGATTTTATGGAGGATACCCAGGACTTACCGGCCTCTCAGGTGTGCTTAGAGATTTCCCTGGTTACTCCGCCCTTTCCGCAGTATACGGAAGCTATCCAGGCTCCAGTAGTTACTTTTCCCGCTCGGGTCTTCTTGGCCTTTCTAGCCCATGGGGATACTCCCACACAAGTGGTTTTGGTTCACAAGGCTACCCAGGGTCTGTAGGAGTTCTCGGAGGACTTGGAGGGCCCCTAGGTCTTCTTGGACGTTACCCAGGACTTTCCGGCCTTTACGGAAGCTCACTTGCTCTTTCAGGTCTCTCTGGCAGTTACCCAGGCCTCGGACGCCTGTCTGGACTTCTGGGCGGATACCCTGGTTTGACAGGACTTTCTGGCTTGTATAGTGGATACCCAGGTTCTTTGGGAAGCCTAAGTGGTCTTTCCGGACCTCTAGGACTTCTTGCGCGTTACCCAGGGCTTTCAGGATTGTATCCTGGACTTAGTGGCTTGTCCGGACTGTATGGAGGATACCCAGGTCTTACTGGCCTCTCAGGTGTGCTTGGAGGTTTCCCTGGTTACTCCGCCCTTTCGGCAGCATACGGAAGCTATCCCGGCTCCAGCAGTTACTTTTCCCGCTCCTCGGGTCTTCTTGGCCTTTCTAGCCCATGGGGATATTCTCACGCAAGCGGTTTTGGTTCCCTAGGCTACCCAGGATCTGTAGGAGGAGTTCTTGGAGGAGCACTAGGTCGTCTTGGACATTACCCAGGACTCTCAGGATTTCTCGGAGGCTTCTCAGGTCTTAATGGTCTATCTGGATTGTACGGAGGATATTCGAGTCTCACTGGTCTACCAGGTTTGCTCGGGGGCTATTCAGGTCACTCCGGCCTTTCTAGATTGTATGGAGGCTACCCAGGTTATGGCAGCTATTTGAGCCACTCATCCGGACTTTTTGGACTTGACAGCCCATGGGGAACTTTATATGGCAGCACCCTTGGATCTTATGGGTACCCAAGTTATCTGACAGGACGTTATGGGGGGCTTCTTGGACGTTATCCAGGGCTCTCCGGGCTGCACGGTAGTTCTCTTGGTCTGTCAGGACTTCTTGGTTACCCTGGCTTGACAGGACTATCGGGTTTATACGGTCGATACCCAAGCGCTCTGGGAGGTCTTAGTGGCCTTACAGGACCACTGGGACTCTTCGGACGTTACCCTGGTCTTTCTGGTTTGCTCGGAGGCTACTCAGGTCTAAACGGACTTTCTGGGTTGTATGGAGGATATTCACGCCTCACAGGTCTTTCAGGCTTGCTTGGAGGCGATTCGGGATACTACGGCCTCTCTAGTTCATACGGAGGCTACCCAAGCTACGGTAGCTATTTGAGCCGTTCATCTGGACTTCTTGGACTTACCAGCCCATGGGGAACCTCATATGGGAGAACCCTTGGATCTTATGGCTACCCAAGTTATTTGGGAGGACCTTATGGTGGATTTAGAGGCCCTCTAGGAGTTCTTGGACGTTATCCCGGTCTGTCTGGATTGTACGGAAGCTACCCTGGTCTGTCAGGCCTCTACGGAAGTTACCCAGGCCTCGGAAGTTTGTCTGCACTCCTTAGTGGCTACCCTGCCTGGAGGTACCCATCTGCCTATGGAGGTGCGAACGGCGTGTGGGGATATCCATACGGTAGCGGCCTAAGCCCATACGGCTATGGAAGTTCAGTTGGCCCATTCGGATACCCTGGCCTTTATGCACGAGGCGTTGGTGCATTCGGGAACTATGGTCCATATGGGTCTTGGGGCTACCCTGGTTTCTACGGTAACGGAGTGGGTCCTTTAGGTGCATACGGTTATGGTCCATTCGGAGGATATGGTCCTTTCGGCAGCTCCCTTGGGTACCCTGGAGCATACAGTAGTGGATTCGGTCCCTTTGGTCCATTCGGTTATGGTGGACCCTTCGGCGGCTACTACGGCCCGTATGGTCCCTCCGGAAAAACGTTTGGTCCCTTAGGCCAAACGTTTCCCGGCCCCTTAGGAACGACCACTTCAACTGTCGTCCCTACTTCCCAAGGACCATCTGTCACCAACACTGTTGTGCCTGAGGTTGTCAAACCAGCTACAACCCTAGTCACTCCTGAAGGCCTGCCTACACTGCCCGTTAGTGTTGCAACTGGTTCAAAGGGGTATGTACTGCAGTTCCCGCGCTTTTATGTAGCCTTGAAAATGCACACTTGGTGTATCAAGTGAACTGACAGAAAAAATTATGCAGAAATGCCACTGCAGTTGTTTAGGTATGCGTGAGCGTAGCCATAAATTTTAGTTTATTATCAAAATACCTCAGTGGTCTCTAAGCTACGAAACTTAACGGCATACTACGTCGCTATTTTTCCAGCCACTATTGTTAAAGTTGTTGAAATTGAATCAGCACAAAGACCTCATACGGTGCTCTTGATGACAACAAGCTGATTTCAAGGCCCGTATTGGGATGAAGGCCGATGTGCCCGATAGGCTTCTTCACAAGAGCATCTTATTTGTGTCCAAAATGCAAGAACTGCTTGCTCTCTTGCCCCTTTGTATACTTGCGGAATCTACTGTGGGGATTAAGACTAGAATTGCCAGGTATGGGGTCGAGAATATCAAAATAATTAATTCAATTAAATGTGGCATTTGAACGTCTTTATTTTCTTCACAGCATCAAGACCCTAGTAGGCTGAAATCTCGGCAAGCGCAACAAAAACTGTTGGCGATGTCGCAATCACGTACGTTGCATATATTCATTCATAGCAATTTACTATATTTGTTCTGTTTCCTTAAGAACATGACACCGTAAATAACATACTCAAACGCTACACAAATCTTTCTTTTTTACTTTTTCAGATCCCAAGCTACACTTCGCGCAATTATCAAATACAATGGACGCTTTCGAATATATACGGGCGCCTCCAGCGCAGCAGTGATGGTGTAAAGACTTCCTAGGTTGTTTTTAAAAAATAAACAGCTCATATCGCACATCGTCGTCTAATGATTCCTATTACTGCATTTGTATCTCTTTTTGGCGTAGTCATATTGATTAGGATTGGTTGCGGACGGATGAATGATAATGTTCATCCCATCCCACCTGTTAAAAGCAGGTGTGGAACTCGAAACGATAATCTGGTCTCGCTGGTTTTCGGTCTGCGTGTGAATTGTACGTAGGTACGCTTAAATAAAGTAAATTGTAGGTATGCTTAAATAGGTGCGCAACAGAATCATCATGAGCTCAAGACTTTCCCAACGCTATCCGCAGTCATTTTCATGATGCTCACAGACGTCAATCGTGTCTGAATAATGTCTTCGGAACATGTGCTTATTAGAAAATTCATTAAACCTGTCGAATTTATTCTTCTCCTTCTTCTTCTTCTTTTTCTTCTTCTTCATCATCATCATCAGCCCAGTTTAGGTAATCTGCAGGACGAAACTCTCCCGCTATCTCTGCAGGACGAAACTCTCCCGCTATCTCTAAATACATATGTCTTGTGCTAGCTGATTCCAACTCGCAGCTAAAAATTCCCTAATTTCATCAGCCCACCTCATTTTCTGCTCTCAAAGATTGCGCTTCCGTTCCCATGGCACCCTTTCGGTAACCCTAACCATCTAACCTACGCATTATATGAGCGACCCAGCTGCAGTTTTTTTTTTCTCTCAATATCCACTAGAATGTCGGCTGCCCCAGTTTGTGCTCAAATCCACAACGCTCTCTTCCTATCTCTTAACGTTCTGTCTAACAATTTTCGTTCCATCGCTCTTTACGCGGTCCTTAAGTTGGTCTCGAGCTTCTTTGTTAACCTCCAAGTTTATGCCCGGTATGGTATCACTGGTAGAATGGTATGATTGTACGATTTTCTTTTCAACAGTAGTAAGCTCCCAGTCAGGATTTCTTCATGCCTGCTGTATGCACTCCGACCCCTTTTTCTTATTCAGGAAATTTCCTCCTCATCATCAGGGTACCCTTTCAGTAAGTGACTAAGATAATGTTACTCCTTTACACACTCTAGAGGCTGACTGGCGATCCTGAATTCTTGTTCTCTTGCCAGGCTGTTATACATCATGTTTGGCTTCCGCATATTAATCTTTAATTTAACTCTTACACATTCGCGGTTAAGGTCCTCTATGGTTTGTTTTAATTCGGCCCCAGTGTTGCTGACCAGGACACTGTCATCTGCAAACCGAAGGTTGCTGAGGTATTTGCCGTTGATCGTCACTCCTAAGCCTTCCCAGTATAATAGCATGAGTACTTCTTGTAAGCAAGCTAGAGATGATTGCATAATTTTTTATTCGATTCACGATTAATCATTCATCGTTTTAGCCTTTATTAGATTAATCGCTTTCGATGCAGGGTTTCTCATCAAATAATTGATTAATCAAGATTTTTGCCGGGCACATTAAAAAGGTTGAAACATGGTTATGTACATTTGTAAGAACCAACTTTAATGTTTCAGAGGTGGAACCAAATTAGGAATACACGTGTATAAAGCTTGATAAAGAACATTTAATTTCTTAAAGACTAAATGGAGTTGGCACAAGTGCCGTTTCAGAAGAGAAACAATATATTTGATAGACTGGAATTTAGAGCAGAATTAAACAAGAGATGGCAATAGTGCGTCCCTGTAGTGTACAGTTAAACAAAAAATAAGAAAAATAGCAAAAGTGAAAGGTGAACTCCACCTAAACCATGCAAGAAATTGCGATGTTCACAGGGTGAAAACAATATTGCTGATTTAGAATTTTAAGCCGCACGCTCTTTTCAATAGAGCGAAGGAATGCCAATTGTCTGCGCATATTGGGTGAAATCGACACCTTCTTTGAATGACCACAGAATCAGCATGCGAGAATAGACGCTCAGAATTGACATGAACTCTACCGTTATGTCAGACACATGCTCCAAACGGGAGCGAATGCTGCACCACATTTCGATTTCGACTTCTATAGTATGCCATGAATTGCGAGGACTTTTCAAGCTTCCGGCTTCAGGCGGCGTGGTGGCGTGTAAGGGAAGAGAGAGGAAGCGCTCGACTAGGCATCACTAGAAACTCGGAAAAACAGTCGACAGTCGGTGTGCCACAGCGGCACATTCACTGCTTATGATCCGCCATTCAAGTGCAATTTCAATATTTTCACGCCACTCCTGTTAAACTCTAGGAAACGATTATTCGAACATGCCTAATAGAATAAGTCGATTAAATGAAAGGTGGACAACGATGACGTATCATCGTTTTGCTGGATACTTTTATTCCCATTAATCGTGCATCTATATTACCAACCCTAAAGCATGCAGTAAATAGCATTGGAGTGATTGTGTCTCCTTGCATGAGCCCTTTCTGGATTGAAATTTTTCCGCTTTTCTTGTGTATAATTAAGGTAGCTGTGGAGTCTTAGTAGATATATAGCGGGATGGGCTATTCACGCATGCCTCCTGTACTCCTTGATTATGCACTGCCTCTATGAGTGCTGACATCTGTATACTGATCAATTGCCTTTTCCTCTTCTGTGGATGCCACATAGAGAGTGTGATTGTACTCGGCAGATTTCTTAATTACCTGTTTGATGACATGAATGTGGTCCATTGTACGATATCGCCTCCTTAAGCCTACGTTCACACTTGGGAAACGGCAAGCGGGCGGAAAAGCCGAAGTGGCCGGAAAATCTTTTCCGCGCATGTACAAGACGTTCCCATTTGTTTTGCCACTGCAGCGGAAACCACTGCCGCTTTCACCCACACCCATCTACTTTGCGTACGTTTGTCCACGTGGTGGCGCTATTCATCCCACTATTTCAAGACATACGTTCATTCATTGACCCATCAGGTACTAAAAGCTACCATTTCGCGCAACTGCGCGTGTCGTTTTTAACTTTCGTCTACCATGGAAGATAAACAAGACATAGTTTCGATAGTTTTGGCTAGTTGCTTCTCCTAAATATAGGCAATGAACAACGGAAAATGCTAAATTTTACGACCGGATGTTTACATGCTAGTGCAGCTTCCGGTGAAGCGGGACTGCTTTCCGCTTCGCCGTGGCGAAAACATCGGTGCGAGACCGATTTTTTGCCGCCTGGTTTTCCGCCCGTTTTCCGCCTATGCGGACAGATTTTGTCAAGTTTTTTTCCGCTTCCGCCAGCTCCGAGAGCAAGTGTGAACGTAACCTAAGGCAGCCTGTTCTATTGCTTGAACGAAGTGTTGCCCTCATTCTATTGGAGATTATAATGGTAAATACTTAATATAATACTTAAAGAAAGCTAATGGGCTCGTAATTCCCGAATTCTTCATCCTATCCCTTATTACTGACTAGCATAATATTGACATTTTCTCATTTTTCTGATACACTTAAAGTCCTGATGCATTACGTATAACGTGCCATAACATTTCGAGAATAATATATTTCCCATCTTTGATCAAATCTACTTTTATTACATCTTGTCCTGCCGCTTTTTCCGGGGTCATTTCTTGCAAGACCCTTCTAACCTATCGGCTAGCTATAGAAGGAACCTCTCTATCCTGTTCATAGCAACTTCTAATGAAGGTTGCGTGGTTTATCTGGGTACTGGAAAGGCCAGTATAGAATTTTGCCAATTTCATCAAGTCATCGAAATTACTGATATTTCCCTACTCATATTTCACGGCGTACATCTTGCTCTGTCCCAGGCCAAGTTTTCTTCTCACTGATTTCATGCTACCTACATTTTTACTGCTTCTTCAATCTTTCCCACATTGAAATTTCTAATATCCCTTACTTTCTTCTTGTTGATCAGTTCTGAAAGTTCAGCGAATATGATCTGATTTCTTGAGTAGGGCACTTTCATGCTTTGTCGTTTCTTTTTAGGTCCATTCTTACTTGGGTGAGATGAAGTACTGGTTGCCTTGGTTCGCTACCTCCCACTTTAGTTGCTGATTCTGAAATCCGCCTAGTCAGGGTTTCATTCATTACCTCTATGTTTTCTTTATCTTTCTGTTCTAAAGCTGCATATTTCCTTGTGAGTACAAGCCTGAATTGTTCTGCTTTTACCCTTACAACATCTAGCTTGGCCTATTTATTCCTAATTAATTTTTCTCGTTGTGTCATCAAATTGATAGTGTAACAGCGCGACTATTACCTCCAAAGCAGGCGAAGACGATGGGCTGACGTGCAGGTAGTGTGAGAATAGAGCATGCTAGCGCACACGACTTGAGCGGCCACGGCGTCGGCCGCTCCCGAGATACCGCTGCACCATGGCTGGCCGGCCTTAATAAACCGTGGCTACGGTGACTACGTCTTCGCGCCGTCTCCCACAGATTGGTGACCCGGACGTGATGGAGTTCATAAAGCTATTCCATATAACATAATCAAGAATGGAGGTTGCAGCGTAGGCTTTTACCACCGTTAATTTATGTCTCCGGCTTAACTTTATTACGACGAGCTCTATCCTCTCATTAATGCTGTAGAATTAATCAGTGTTGCCAGCTATGTATTTATGAATTAGAAATCCTACCGCGCATTGTTTCTTAGTTGGAAGAATTCTGTAGAGGAGGACGTGGCCACTGTATAAGCGCCACCCGTTCTAAGCTGACTGAGGCCAATGTCATCCCAGCCTGTGCCTAACAATGCTTCAAAGCTAACCAAGCTAATCTCACTCGAGGAGGTTCGCGTGTCAAATGTTGCCAGGGTCAGTTTCCAGTAGCGTCTGCTCGGATCAAGAAATTCTTAGCACCCTCCATGACATCGTAGGTCTGACCACCACCTGCCTATTCAGGTGCTCTGCACCCGCTGGAAAGTGAGGGCCACAGGTCAAGTGCAAAAGTAATGAGGGAGGTAGTGGCCGAATACTGTACCGGGGAGGTCAATTCTTGTAGCAGTAAGGAATTGCCTTTCTTGAAGATTAGAGGGCCTTCCTAAAGTTCTTACTGGTTTTCGAATGCTGCCATATAGTTTTGGGGAGGTGCCATTTTCGCTGTTTTGCAGCGATACGTGTTTTCTGATCATAAGTGACAAATATTTTGCAACTCGCGTATAACTTAAGCTTTGCGCCTTTTTCTTTTAATAAGATAACGAGGACTACGAGGACGCGCAGTTATGGCGACTTTAGATACATTGTTTCATTCGGCCGATGAAGTCTGCAGGCTATCTCTGAACACATGTACGGAAACAGGAAGAAGCTTAAAATGCGGAACACTTTACCAATCCAACACGTTTACTGTGGCAAATCCAACACAAGTATTGGAACATATGTTAAACGATGCTTTCGGGAAACTGTTAATCAAATCCTATATAAATTTTGGTCTTTTCCACAGCATTTTGTAGCATACCAGTTGCGTGCCAAGTTATGGTGGCAAGAAGTAGCGACCCCACCACACCATGGAAGCGACCATAGATTACATTTACTCCAGGATAAGCGCACTTTACTATGATACATCGGCACTGTCTCCAAGGTCGGTCGACTTTATTGGGTGAGAAACCGACGCTGGAATAGAAGGCATGTCAAACCACGAGAAAGCAGGCATAGAAAGCGCTTCAATAATGTAATTGCGCGCTTGAAGGTGTAAGTTTGTTAAAGTGAGGATATATAGGCACTGATTTGGTTTCATTGGTTAATATTGTTTATTGGTTAATAGGTTTCATGGGTTAATATAGGTGCGCAGCGATGCCAGTGTCCACGGAATAGGTGCCGTCTTGGCACAAGTTCAACACGGCCATGAACGTGTCATCGCGTACGCTAGCCGTCTGTGGTCACCTGCGGAGCGGCACTACTCTATTACCGAGCGCGAATGTTTGGCCGTTGTGTGGGCAGGGGCGAAATTTCGCCCCTATTTATATGACAGGCTATTTTTTATTGTAACGGACCACAGGGAGGCTTGGGCGATGGGCTTTGCGGCTACAAGAGTATTCCTCTTCGGTGGTGTATAGGTCTGGACGCCTACACAAGGACGCCGACTGTTTGTCCCGTTACCCTGTACACACGCCCGCCAACGCCGACATGGACGCTTCCGCAAGTGTTCTTTCCATTTCCTAGCTTTTGGACATGACCAACGAGCAACGCGATGACACTACTTTGAGGACCCTCATCGACCGAATGGAATCTATTCTTGCTGATCCATCGTTACGGTGGTTCGTTCTCAACGACGGGATATTGTACCGACGCAGTTTTCATCCTGACGGTCCTCCCCTTCTCCTTGTCGTTCCTCAACACCTCCGCTCAACCGTGCTTCAGGAGCTTCATGACGCCCCAACTGCCGGACGCCTTGGCTTTGCTCGCAGTTACGACCGCGTGCGCCGCCGCTTCTGCTTGCCCGGCTTCGCACGCTCCGTACGGCACTATATAGCTGCTTGCAAGCCCTGTCAACATCGAAAAAAGCGAGCAACGCTTCCTGCCGGGTACTTACAGCTGATCGACATTCCACCTGAGCCGTTCTTTCGCGTGGTTTTGGATCTCCTTGGCCCTTTCCTTGAGTCCAGCTCCGGCAACAGGTGGATCGCTGTGGCTACTGATTACGCGACGCGCTATGCCATCACCCGGGCACTTCCCACGAGCTGCGCAACCGACGTTGCAGATTTCCTGCTCCGGGATATTATTTTAGTACATGGCGCCCCGCGACAGGTCCTTACTGACCGCGGCCGCACTTTCCTCTCCCAAGTCATCGCAGATATCCTACAATCATGTTCGAATAAGCACAAACTGACCGCTTCCTATCATCCCCAGACCAACGGCCTTACTGAGCGACTTAATCAGACTATTACTAACATGCTATCGAAGTACGTTTCACCCGACCAGAAGGACTGGGATGTGGCACTGCCCTACGTCACGTTCACCTATAATTCATCACGCCACGATACTGCTGGGTTATTCCCCCTTTTACTTACTCTTCGGTCGTGACCCCGTATTATCATTGGACGCTTCCTTCCCCTTGATACAGGATCCGAGGACCGAGTATGCCCGCGACGCCATCGCCCACGCTGACCATGCGCCCCAGCTTGCCCGTACTCGTCTGTTGGCATCGCAGGAATCTCAACGACACGCTTACAATCGCCGCCATCATGACACATATTTTTCACCAGGCTCTGTAGTGCTACTTTGGTCCCCTTGCCGTCGCGTGGGGCTCTCCGAGAAACTCCTCCCGTGCTACAAAGGCCCTTACCGTGTTCTACGTCAAGTGACCAATGTCACTTACGAGATCATGCCCGAGACCTCCGACATGCCACCCGGTTCCACATCACCTGACGTTGTACACGTCTCTCGGCTTAAGCCGTACTATGCGCTTACCGACGGCCCCATCTGAAGCACCGGGACGGTGCTTTTTTTACCGGGGGTCGTGTTACGGTGGAAAACAGGACAAAGTCGTCGACGGTAAAGACGACGAAGTGGCAACAACCTCTCGGGGTTCTGTGCTGCTGTATCGTGTGAATACTTTGTACCCGTGACAATATAGAGAAGGCGACCTGCTACCAGCACATATGTAGGAGCAGTGCCGCTGGAGAAAATGTAAGCCAATTCTTTATGTGATCACTGTCTTCTGCTTGCAAGAATCGCCAAGACAGCACCAGCAGCACTCCGTATTGAGTCGTCCTTGTGCGCTTTAGAAGAACTTCGCATGGGGGGACATGCGTTGCCTGGCAGCAACATTGTGAAAGTAACAGCCTTCGCCGACGACGTCACATTATACCTCACCCATGAAGATAGCCCGCCGCACAGACTTCGTCTCTTCGTTTGGTGTAATGACACCTTAGCAGCAGCTCTGAATATCTCAAAATGCCGACATTTGCTATGTAGAGGAACAGAGAGCCAACGATGTGCCAGAACGTCTGCTTTACTCTGGTTCCACTTTCTTAGCGCCCGCGTCCAATTGCGTCTCTTTACCTTCGGTGCACTTCATTCTCCATAACTCGCGCTGCGTAGGGCTTGCCCAATCATGCCAATTCTTACGCGTGGCCACACTGCAAGTTTAGTTTCTGCTGTGAATTCATGTCCAGTCCTGTCTACGAAGATGGCTCTGGCAGACGGGATTATCTGTTTCGGGATGGTCGCAGGCCTTGGAGACGATTATCTCGTTGGACTTGGCAAAGCACGGCAGGAAATCTTGTGCACTGAACAGCATCTGGCCGCACTTACGAGTCGTGCAAATAGCGAAATCTTCTGCTCGACAGTCGCGGGCCTTTTCACAACGTTGCCTGTGACAAATCAAGGCTCGCCGTGTTCTAGAATCCGCCGAGCTCGAAAAAATGCCGACTCCTGTCGAGTCGTTTATATCCAAAGGTGCAGTCAAAAGCGATGCCTGGTCAGAAGCTGCGATATTTTCCGTGATCGAACCAGTGAACCGCTGAAAATTCGCCTGAATATGTGGTCTCTTGTCCATGTGATAGGGAGCGTTGGGCGGTACGATAACGCCTTCGATAATGACGGCCTCAGCTATGCTAGCCGTCTTCGCTTCCTTTAGTGCGACCTCAGTCAATGCAGGGCGAATGGCTGCCCGTTCTTCCAATGACTGCTGCGAAATCCAGACCTTGGCTTCAATGGCCTCAGAAGCATATCATTTGCGGAATCTGTAGACAGATCATGGTTGCGGAGCGGCAGCTATCGGTCATCGCAGATCGACGAGCCCACAATGTTCAGAGGCATAGACGACCCCCGCACGTGAAGACAGACTTTGTTTCTACAAACTGTTGTTATGGGCCGAGCAAAGCTTCCGCAAAGCCTGAGCTCGGACCCCGCCTGGCGGTCGGTCACAGCAGGAGCAGCGGTTTGCCGGGTGATTCCCACCGGCTGGATTGAAGCCTACCGCGTCACCTGATGAGCTGGCGCTTCCATGTGCCCAAGCGGTTGATGGAGAGCCTGTAGGCTGTGTCGCTCACTGCTGTGGATGAAAATCGGGCGCGTCAAGGCGGTGAATTTCGCGAGCCGCAACCACTGAACATTGCTGGTTGCAGTCATCGCAGTAATAGGGGAGTGGGCCGAAAGCATGTACCAAAGCTCCACTCCATTCAGGCGACTGCCAGTACCTGATGCCTCCATACTCGTGCCATGCCGTGGCGCCACCGTAAAGTCGGTTTACTGCAACCACCCATTTGTCGTTATCCAGCCAAGCATGGCAAGCCCCGAGCGCGTTGACTGTTTCCACCCAAACTATGCCACCATCCTGGGAGACATGGAACTCCGGCAACCCCCAAACAGCTGACAATAAAAAAGCTGCAGGTTAGAACCCTGCAGTTAATGATGAGATGTTGTCGAGTTGCTGTGAGAGCAACGAGGCGGTTCGCATGTCATTCCTGAGGCTGCCTGCGAGCCTCTCGATGAGCCCCAGGCGGCGTCCGCGGAGAAAACGGCACCTCTTCTACTCACTCTAGGGAGATCTATGGACAAAGAAGCGTGTACGGCCTCTCTTGACGTCCCAGAAGTGGATGCCGACCTGGGGTAGTGATCAATGGCAAGGGAAGTGTGGATGGCATTCGCTGTCCACAGGAGGTACCCACGATGGCGATGTCCCACGTGGACTGTCCTTAAGGCTGGGCCGCCTTCGGCTGCCTTTTTGTAGACTCCGTCAGCGTAGAGAGACAGAGAGCACACCGTACGCCAGAAAGATTTTATTGCGAAAGCAATACTGCTCGAGGTTTCCGGTCTTGGCCGTCGTCCCGGAGAATCCACCATTGACCTTTAGCGTGACCTATGTGTGACGTCATACCAGCTGTGGAAAAGCGGGGCCCCAACTCGGCTCGTCGCGATCGTCTCAGCGAATCCTCCACGCGCCGCTGCCGTGGGGGAGGCGCTCACTCTACGTGACGTCATGCCAGCTGTGGAAATGCGGCCCCCCCAACTCGGCTCGTCGCAGTCGTCCCAGCGAATCCTCCACGGTATGTCGCATGATGTGTATAAGGCGAAGCTGCAACGTTGTGCTGCAGCTAAGAAGCGGCGGCGTGCGGAAGAAACGGATGAAGAGTGGGAACAACGTTTAGCTAAACGGCGTGCATATTATGCAGCCAGGCGAATGCGTTCAACATCTCTTGATCTGGGTGCATCTACAAGTATCATGCATGCTCTCAATGCTGACGAGACTTTGGCGACACCTGATCGTTCAACAGGAAGCTTTATGGATGCTTTAAATGGCGACGAGACTGCATCTACACGTTCGATGAGCAGTATGGAACTCTACAACCTGAACAGAAGATTGCTTTCGCAATCCACTAGGCTTAGCCAAGCTAAGCCTCTGCCAATTTTTTACTCTGGTCCTTCTTTCCTAGCGTCCGCTGTGGGAGTGCCCGCGCCTAGTGCGTCTCTTTGTCTCCGGTGCATTCCATACTCCATTCCTAGCGCTGCCTTGTGCTTACATAATGAGGCAAACTTTCACATATGATTGGCTCAGCCGACTGTAGACCAAGGCACTTCCAACGCATTGTGGGGGATACTTCCCAAGTCATGAAAAAAATCAGTCAGAAACTTATCTGGGAGTTGCCTTTGGGTAAGCATTCTGCCCCTTGTTTATATACATGCAGCCCGGTATCATTATCAATCATATGAAACTTGATCCGATTAGAATAAAGAATTCTGAATCATTTATCATCATCATCATCAGCCTCGTTACGCCCACTGCAGGGCAAAGGCCTCTCCCATACTTCTCTAACTACCCCGGTCATGTACTAATTGTGGCCATGTGGTCCCTGCAAACTTCTGAATCATTATTGGTCGTTAACTACCGTATCGGACCAGATGCGATGTTTATCAACCCTTATCGGTTGTTATCAACATCATCGGACTCGATTCGAGTATTATCAACCTTTATCAGTCAGTATCAACCTTATCGCAATCTATCTGATGCTTATCAAACTGTATCTGTCCTTATCAACATTATCGGACTTGATCCGACCCTTATGAACCTTTATCGGTGCTTATTAACCTTATAAGAATTGCTCTGACCATTATAAGCCCTTATCGCTCCTTTGTACGTTATCCATCCGTGTCGAACAATTATCAACCGTGGTGAGACCCACTAACCCATCATCACTCCTTATCCTTTCTATGAACTCATTGACTGCTTATCTGTGTGTTTTGCTTGACGGGAAGCGCATAAGCCCTCAGGGATCGGTTGCATCGATCGGTAACTGGCGGCTAAGCACCCATGCTTGCAGAAGAATATATCTGAACCATATGAATGTTATGATAATTTTCTAATATCGTAATAATAATAATAATAATAATAATAATAATAATAATAATAATAATAATAATATTAAAATCGCAACATATTAGCATATGTTACTGGACCGTTCTCTCCCGCCTACATAGGAGGTAAGCTTGTTCTAAATTACATATTTCTTCACGACGGCCTCTCTGGACGTTCATACCTCGTCTAAGATTTCAGAGACGCTCTACGTAACACCACTCACCTTAAAGAGATCGGCTCTATCGGGCAGTTTCAGATGTCGCATGTTTGGACGTGGCCTGCAAAACCACTACGGCAAAAACACATCTTGGGAGCTCTAGAGATCTCTTAGTTGAAAATCGGCAGAAAAGCCGTGAAAATGAAGCCCCTGTGGCGGCTTGGACATTTACAAAATGGCTATGTAAGAGAAGCACTTCAGTGTTATGAGAAAGTTACGTCCATCAAGGTTGAACATTGGAATCAGACATGTAAGATATCATCATCGTCATCGTCGTCGTCATCTTTCTTTTCAATGATAATGGTAAGCTTCCATTCAGGATCTGAGAATGACTGCCGTATGCGCTCCAACCTATTTTTATTCTTCTGTAAATTTCCTTCTCATGATCATCGTCCCCTGTGCGTAATTGACCTAGGTAAACGTATTTGTTGACAGACTCTAGAAGCTCTCTGGCGGTCCAAAATCTTGTTCCCTTGCCTGGTTATTGTTAATTATGTTTGTCTTCTGCATACTAATCTTCAACCCCACTCTTACGCTCTCTCTGTTAAGGTCCTCAACCATGCGTTGTAACTCGTTCCCAGTGTTGCTGAAGAAGACAATGTCATCTCCAAACCGAAGGTTGCTGAGATATTCGCTGTTGATCCCCACTCCTGAGTCTTCCCAGTTTAATTGCTTGAATACTTCTTCCAAACACGCGGCCAATAGCCTTAGAGAGATTGTGCGTCCTCGTTTGACCCCTTTCTTTATAGGTATCTTCCTACTTTTCTTGTGGATAATTAAGGTAACTGTGTAATCTCTCTTGAGATTTCACAAGGTATATACGTAAGCATCCTGTACTCCTTAATTACTTAATCCAGTTATGACTGCTGGTATCTCTACGGAATCAAATGCCTTTTTCGTATTCTGTGAGAGCCATATAGAGAGGCTGATTGTACATTGCAGATTTCTCGATTACCTGATTGATGACATGGATGTGATCCATCATAGAGTATCCTTTCATGAGGCCAGCCTGTTCCCTTCATTGATTGAAGTCCAGTGTTGGCCCTATTCTATTGAAATTATCTTTGTGAATATTTCACATGATACTAGAATTAAGCCAACGGTCCTGCAATTTTGCAATTCGTTGACGTCTCCCTTTTTGTGGATTAATATGATGTTGGCATTCTTCCATTTCTCTGGGACACTTGAAGTTATGAGACAGTTCGTATAAAGGGCTGCCAGTTTTTCAAGCATAAGTGTCCTCCATCTCTGACAAAATTGACTGTTATTCTATCTGCTCCTGCACTTTTTCCCAATTTCATGTATTGCAAGGCTATTCTAACTTCATCGCTAGTTAAAGAAGGAGCCTTTGTAACCTGTTCGTCACTACTTCGAACAGAGGTATCGTGACTCCTATGGGTACTGTACAGGTCAGAATCGAACTATTCCGCTGCTTTTACTGTATCTTCGACATTGCTTATCAAGTTACCCTGCTTATCTTTGAGTGCATACATCTTGGTTTGTCGTATGCCAAGTTTCCTTCTCACTGATTTCATGCTGCCTTCATTTATTACTGCTTCCTCAGCCCTCTCACTTTATACTTTCCAATTTCCCTTATTTTCTCCTTGTTTATCAGTTTCGACAGTTCCACGAATTCTATCTCGCCTATTGAGTCTGACACTTTCATTCTTTATCGTTTCTTTATTATATCCTTTGTTGCTTGGGGTCCATCAGAGGACTCGGTACTCCGGCTGTACCAGGCTCTCTACGTCAGCTACAGTCGGTATAGCCTGCCGCTTTTATCAAGTATGAGCCGGTCATGTTTGCGTACGCTAGAAAGTACCCAGGCACAGATGATGAAAACATGTCTCTGTTACACGTTGCACCTCAACCTACGGAACAATTGAGGAGGCTCACGTCACCCCTTTACCGGTCTATCTACAATGCGAACCTTTTCGAGTATTCCTGCGACTGCTGTGCCGTCATGGTCGCCATGCCTTATCGACACTTCCCGACATACGGCCGGATTCCAATTTTTCAAGAGCCATTATATGCCAAGAATCTGCCATACCATCATACTTTGCACCTGCTGACCTTCCACGTATGCCCCCATGGGTAATGTCCAAGATACGGGTACGTCTATCTATTCCCGGAATTTCGACAAAAATCGCGAATACCTACCATCGGCCTCAGACATTTAACATGTGAACATATGTCGAAAGAATATGACTCCTCGGTGAATGTGTATACAGACAGATCGGTCTCGTCGTATGCGTCTGGTGCGGCTTTCGTCGTGCCTGCGCATCAAGGCATTCGACGGTTTCGTCTACATCTACGGTACTAGTGGGCGTCAGAGAGGCCGCTCAATATATTTCGCGACAGCCTCTACAAGTATGGACAGTCTTCAGTGACGCGAAATCGGCTGTGCAAATACTTAGAGTGGTGTTGAAAGAAAGCGCTTACAGAGTGTTCGCTCTTCAAACTGCCGAGCTCTACACTTTAGCGCAAAAAAACGGCCACCACATCACATTTCAGTGGATTCCCAGTCACTGTGGTATACACGGCAACAAACTCGCCGATGCCCAAGCGAAGAAAGCACTCGAAGAACCAGAGTCACTGCTTGCAATTCCTTTTTCAAGAGCGGACGCCAACTGCCTCCTCTCCAGTGTCATCCGAAAATCGACAGAAAAGCACTGGGCCAATCCGGATAATCACCGCAGACGACTTCAGAGCTTGGACCCTACCATGAAATTTAGGCTACCACCGAAAATTGAACGCAGCTGTGCCAGTCTTCTGCACAGACTAAGGCTGGGGGTAGCGTTTACGCGCGGATACGTGCACCTTATGCGACGCACCGAGCGTCCAACTGTGAGTTGTGCAATGTGAACGAGACTATAGGTGATGTGCTTTGTGACTGTCCTAAGTACGTGGAAGAGCGTCATAAGTTGAACAATGACCTTACCTGTCTCGACAGCCCACCGTTGTTGGAGGACGTTATTTTAGGCCTTTGGCCAGACGCTCAATCGAGTTTCAAGGCCCTCCAGGCCTTACAGCACTTTTTAAAAAGTACAGACCTGGACTGTAGGCTTTGAGCATGACAAATTCTTTGCCATATGTTTTACATCCTGCTTCTCTCGTCATCGTCACCCATCATGCACTTCTTTCTTCCTTCTTTCTTTCCCTCTTCCCCTTCCACCAACGCCGAGTAGCTGGCTAGAGGAATATAACTCAGGCCCACCTCTCTGCATTTCGTATCATTAAACTTCTCTCTCTCTTACCTACTGGTTGCCTTGTAGCCTTACCTACGTAGCCTTACTTACCTTCAATTGCTGCTTCTGAAGCCAGCATAGATACGGCTTCATCCATTACCGGTATGTCATCTTCAAGTCTGCTCTAAAGTTGCATATTTGTTTGCGAGTACCAGCCAGAATTGGTCTGCTTTTACCCTTGCTGCGTCTAGATTGGTCTCTTTCTCCCTGACCAATTCACTCTTTCTGTCCTCAAATTCAGGTGAATCCTACACCTCACTAACTTATGATCACTGCACTTTACCCTGCCTAACACTTCTTCTACGTCCTGCACTATGCTGGGATCGGCAGAAAGTATGAAATCTACCTAATTAATTGTATCACCATTAGAGCTTTTCCACGTCCACTTTCTGTTGCTACGCTTCCTTAACATTATGTTCATCATTCACATCTTAATCCTGTCCGCGAATTTTACCAGCAGCTCTCTTCTTGGCGTTTTTAGAATCGACGCCACAGTTGCCAATCGCTTGTTCACCAGCCTGCGTTTTCCCCACTTTTGCATTGAAGTTGCCCATTAGAACAGTATACTGAGTTTGCACTTTTCTCATCGCTTATTCAACATCGTCATAAAACTAATCTGTTTGATCATCATCATGAGTAGACGTTGGCGCTTAGGCTTGTACTACCTTGATTTTACACTTCTGATTAATTTTTATTCCGACTTCTTATACCCTCTCATTAATGCTGTAAAATTCACCAATGTTGTCTGCTATGTCCTTATGGATACTCGCCGTGGTTGCTCATTGGCAATGGTGTTGGCCTGCTGAGCACCAAGTCGCGGGATCGAATCCCGGCCACGGCGGCCGCATTTTGATGGGGCGAAATGCGAAAACACCCGTGTACTTATATTTAGGTGGACGTTAAAGAACCCCAGGTGGTCGAAATTTCCGGAGTCCTCCACTACGGCGTGCTTCATCATCAGAAAGTGCTTTTGGCACGTAAAACCCTATAATTTATGTTTATATTTATGTAAAACCCCATAATGTCCTTATGGATTAGAAATCCTACCTCGTATTGCTTCACATCTGGGAGTCCTCTATAGCAGAGGACGTGGCCGTTAGTCATCACTGTTCTTCTACCTTTACTGAGGCCAATGATATCACCAAAAATGCCTGATAGTTCCTCAAAGAGCTCTGCTAAGCTAGCTTTCCTCGAGGAAGTTTGGGCGTTAAACGTTGAAACGGTTAGTTTCCATTGGTGTCCTGTCCGGTTCCAGAGAATCTTAGCACCCTCTGCTACGTTACAGGTCTCACCGCCGCCTTGGTCAGGTGCTCCGCAGCTGCTGGGGACTGAGGGCGATTGGTTGATCGAATGAGTTATTTGGGAGCGAGTGGCCGTATACTGCACCAGGAAGGCCAATTCCTGTTCTGGGGAGGGAGTGTCTTTTCTTGAAACTTAGCGGGTCTTACCAATTTGGCTGTACTTGGATTAGTATAGCCCCATGCGGACCTCGATGCGGGACGTCATGCTGTCGCTGAATGATGGTGTCTCTGTCAAGGATGTCCCACATCTTTTGACATTACGTGGCTCACAATGCCTTCTTGTAGTCCCCGGAAGACCACCACCTTGCCTTTGCTGTAACAAAGTGGGACACATACTCTGTGAATATCGTACGCCTCCTTGCGTTCATTGTCGCCGATTTGGGCACTCAGCTGGCGAATGTGCTTTGACGTATGCTGACAAGTGCTGGCACGGCACGCGTCCCTCTGATGAGGAGATCCAAGGACATCTCATGATCGCGACGCAAGTCCTCGATGCAACAGGAGGCTGGTCAACTGCAGCTGCCACCGGAGCCTTCCAATCGTCCTCAGCAAGATGTAGGGAATGCTTCGACCGTGTCATCACTCGCGCCACAACAAACTTGCGATGTGCGTGCCTGTAGCTTGCCAGCACTTGCTCTGCATGGCGCTGGGCCACAGCCTAGCGAGCATCATGCCGCAGGTGCGCCTGGTGCTGGTACGGTAGCAAAGCGCCGTGCATTCTGCTAGGTAGGTTATGGGAAGAAGACGAAAGGCAGCGACCTTTCCTAGCATGGACGTCGTCGTAAAACATCTAAGAAGATGGTAGGCCCTCGACGATCAAGGTGGAGAAGCCCAGGTGTCACCTCTCGAGAGGCGTCGGAAACCTCAGTGGAGCATGCTTAAAACAATTGTCAGTCACCATGGCACTGTAAAGAAACTATGCTTTGCAATTTTAATGTACAAGAGCTGAGATCTCAACAAAAGGCAGGTACAGCTGCGCCGATTACTATCTTATGGCAACTTCGACTTTGTGGTCATTCAAGAGACAAAGTTAGACCGCGATGAGATGACCGGCAACGCCTTGCAGCCTTTCCTCACAAATTACTTTGACAGCGTGTCGCACTTTATTGGGCTTTCTGAGGGTTTTTATTTTTTTTTTTTTGTAAAGAGAATATTCCTTCTTCTGATCTTATTTATAATGTCGACAGCCAAGGCGGCTTCATAACTTCCGATTTTCAGTTGCTCTGCGGCGTCTAGTTAATGTTTATGATTTCAATGATGAAGCGAGCCGAATTAAGTTTTTTGAAGCTATGGCTAACATGCCTCACTGATAACCCGGACCTTCTTGATGCCAAGTCTTGTGCTAGGGGTTAGTACTCCTACGCCCATTTTTAAAGGCGTTGCCATGCTCGTCTGGATCGCATATATGTTTATTCAGCAGTCCTAAATAGCCGGAGTTCATGGAAAGTGCAGCCTATTTCACAACCCGGTTTCGTGGCACTATGCACTATGCATGTGTACACTATGTGCAAATAATGTAAGTCTTATTAGCGATGAAGGCCTAATATCTGGAGTACGTTCCTTGCTAAAAGGCAGCTTTTCTAAGAATTTACACTCATTTGCATGTTGGGAATAGCTTAAATTGGAAATTCGAAACATAGCAATCGAAATTAGCGCTATACGGTCGTATTTCAAGCAGTGCGAAGTAAAAATATTGCAGTAAAGTATTTATAACATTCATGAAGTGGAATCAGAAACGCCTGGTGTATATAGAAACGAAATCGCCCTTGTTAAAAGCCGTTTTCGAAAGCACGATGCTGAAAGCTATAGAGGTGCTCGTATTCGCTCATTTAAAAGCCGTGCCTTGCACGCTGAAGAAAAAACGCGCGAGGCGCTACATGATGAGCGTCGAAATGCAAGTTCAAAGCATGGGAGAGGCATATCTTCTAATGGTGCGCGTGTCGCAAACATGGAAGCTATTTTCAAGGAATTTCAAAGGTATGATGCGACACTGTCCAGCTCTACTTGCACGCGAAATCATGATGTCCTGACACATTCTGTCCCCCTAGTGAACCCGTTCTCAAGGGATGATATTCTGTTATTAGTGGACCAGTCACCTAACAAGAAATATAACTTGCCTTTGATTAGTTACCGCTTTCGAAAACACCAGGCCCTGATGGAAACCGCGGAAAATTTTATCAAGCCATTAAGTTTATATTTAGCCTTGTTATACTTAAAGAATTGGCTGTTTGTTTTGATGAAATTTGCCTACCATGATCATTTACCAAGATTCATATTATTTTAATCCCTAAAAGTAGTGCCAAAAAAAAAAACTACGGTCTAAATCCAGGAGAACCATTGCGCTGACGAATGCATACAACATTTTTGCAAAAGTCTTATCTAATTAACTTCAGTATGCAAAGCCATTACTTATGGCACCTCACAATACTTGCGGATTAAAAGGCCATTCGAAACAAATAAACTCACATCCCGTCCGAACAGCTCTTCAGTATTGCTCAACCCATTGCGAACACTTTTCACTGCTTCAGGCCGATTTAGCAAAACCACTTGACCGGCATACATTCCAAACATCTAGAATTTGACGTAATAGTTCTGTGGACAGCCGCATGGCGGAGGGAAGTAATTAATTAAGGAAAAATTAGACATTCACCCAATCGTAGCACTTACTACAAACGAAACCCATATGGGTTCCTCGAAAGAAAAGTGTCGCAGTTGAAAGAAAATTCGATGCTCAGATGGTAGAGCAGCTGCCCTGGAAAGGCGGTAGCCGTGGGTTCGAGTCCCGGACAAGGACGAATTTTTCTTCAACTGCAAGGCATTTCTTTCGAGAAACACTATGGGTTTCGTTTGTAGCAATTGCTACGATTGGGTGGCGCATGTCTCATTTCCCATTAATTAAGCATTTAGAATACGTTATTGTCTCCGTTTTCTACAAAGGTGTTCGCATGTGCTACACTAACTGTTCTTCTACCAGGATCATTGTTAATGGTAATCTGTCCGAGCCAGTGTCTATCATTTTCTCTGTGGAACAGGGTTGCTCGTTATCGCCACTTCTATTTGTCCTTTATTTAGAGCCACTGTGTATAAGCATTCTAAAGTGTAGTGGCATTAATGCTTTTAACATATTGGGCAGCGAACTCAAATTCTCTAACGCTTATAAATGATCAATTGGTATACAGATGACTGATTACATTTTTTTTAACAAACACTTGGAAGAATTCCGACGTAACATTAGCATACAAAAAGGAGGCGCTAAATGCCTCAAATCGAATTGCGCGTACATGCTAATTAGCCTCTTTCAGTCTACTTACTGCAAAGTATTCATCAGAATAATTTTGAATACGATGAAGCTAGCGCTTGATTTCAACCCGCAAGGAAACTGGCTTCAGAAAATGGTATCTAGCGGTGACTACAACACCTGACAATATTAACCTAAATGAGAAGTTTCTACAATATAATCAAACCCTCTGCGTAGTTCTAACAGATTTTTGAAAATTGGTTACATTATGTCAAAATACCCGCAGACCGGGGGCATTTGGCAGTAGGGTGTAGGGAGTGGGGAGTAGGGGAAGCAAACGTGGATTCCTACGAAAAAATTCTACGAAGTAAGAAAGGAACCATGATTTTCCGAATTAAAGCCTGAAAATCGCTATTATAAGGGTAGAAGGATGAGACAAACTTTCCATTGTTATTCTCAACGTGCTTACACGATGCTTACATAACGCTAGATTGGCGAGCAATTGGTGCCAGATTATCGGGGTATACGTCACCAGCTTAGTGTTTGAAGGTGATATTGTCTTTTTACGCAGACCTCAAGATGGCACACATGTCTGTATACTATATGACGAAATTGACTCGCCCCAAGACCAAATCAGTCTAACTAGTGACTTTGGCAAAATAGTCGCCTGGTGCCATCAATGGCAAATGGCTATTAACTATGAAAAAATCGTCTTTATGAGAATAACAGCAAGGAAAAAGCCCCTTCTTTTCCACTATTTTGCCCAGAACACTTTTATCTCCGAAGCTTCTCACTATAAATATCTCGGTATACACATATCTCAGAATCTTTCCTGGTCAAAACATACTGACACTGCACTGGCTAATTGTCTTCGCATGTTCACCCTCAGACGGTCGCGAAAATTCTCCACACCAGCTATCCGCCTCCTGGCATATAATAGAATAGCTCGTCCTACTTTAGATTATGCAATAATAATTGGGGCCTCTACACAAACGTAAATATTGGAAAATTTGAAAGAATACAAAAGAAAGCTGTCCGATTTATCTGCAATTCTCACGGTCGAACTTCTATAACAGATCTCCTTACACGTAGTGGCTTCTCTTCAATTAGAGAACAAAATCGTGTTTCCCGATTAAAATTCTTTTTTCAGCTAATGAATGGCCCCTACCATATAGATACCTCGCACATCTTAACACCTTTAACTGGTTATGCTACTCGTCATAAACACTCCCTAGCAATAACCTCGTTAACATCGCATAACAACTGCTTCAAGTACTCTTATTTTACAAGAACAATAATTCATTGAAATAAACTTCTTGATGAAGTCATTACACTAAATTATTTATTCCGTTTTCAGGCGCACCTGCATCCATGACTCAACCGTACATAGTTTATTTGCTCCTCCGTTCATGCATTCTGTCCTTTTGCCGCGTTGAATTCAAGTGTCGGCATGATTACTTGAACTGTATGTTTGTATGAATGTGCTCGTATGTTCTTACTCTGCTAACACCTTGCAAAAGATCGCAGTATCTATAAATAAATAAATAAATTTAATAATCAGGGAAGTGTTCAAAAAGGCGAAAGCATACGAATAAGGAATGACGTCTAAAAGACTGAGGTAATGTTGACGGGCCTGGAGATATTCACGTCGCACTTTGCTTTGCTCGGCAGCAATGAGTCACGCGCTTCTGCTCATTTTACTATCAACCTTTATCTGTAAGCATTAGTGCATTGGGTTTCGTAGCATATATGCATTTGGCTCTAATGAGTGACACATTCTCGTACATTTCTATGCACATTGAGAAATCATTTCTGCAGACGCCTTACTCAAGGGTTCCATACAGGAAATAATTGATACAATTGTTTTTTTTAATTAAACGTTATGGCAAAACAACCAGAAATGGCGAAAATAGGCCATGTTATACACTCCATTATTAAAACCTTCACAGTTAAAGGGCTAATTATCCGATTTCTCATGGTGTGTGCTCGGAAAGGTGACTTAAGCGATCCCGAAAAGCCAGGTCTACTGAAGCCATTATGATGTCAGGAACGTGAAGTGACAGTGTCAGGGAGAGTGAGCACGCAACGGTTCTCATTCTGTGCGTGGCATTTGCAACTTGCTCATATATACTGTAGACTTGACACTACATCTGCTTGCTCTCTTTACTGACACGTACGGTGAAACCAGTTACTCAAATTTTATTAGTCTTAGAAAGTACTAGGTACACTCGGCGACAAAATATTGCGGGGCACGAGATTTGAGAAAAAGCCGAATATCTCTGCAGCCTCACAACGCCGTCCGGTATTTCCATTTCGGGCCTCAACTAGAATGTACTAACAACATTGTCGTCTGAAGTTTCACTGGCTACTGCTACAGGATGCACAGAGATTGAACGAACCATGGTCCGTAAACGTTTCTCGCCAGGTGTAGGTATTCATAGGTGAAGTACATTAGCGCAGGTCACCAGTAAGACCAAATTTACTTCAAACGCTGCACATCCCGCAATAAACAAGAAATCTTGCAGCTTGGGAGGTATTTAAACAGAAGACCGGAAGTGCAGCGATCGTTGAAAGTTCAAATTTTTGTAGTACTATTGCATGCGCATAACGGCCCTTCGATTATACTGAGCTTTAATTGTCTGACACGAAGCACAATAAGGCGGAGACAAAGAATTGTCCGAATTTTGCACGTCTTATTTGGTACACTTACGTAATTACCGATAACAGTGCGTTGCTAAAGCAAAAGTTTTGTTCCTAACACGATCGCAGAAGGTTTTCGTAAAGTGATAGTGTTCACTGGTGGCTAAATTAGCTCACAAACGACTCTAGTGAGAACGGCCATTACTGGAGTGGTTCAAGTTTTCATTCGTGCTCTTTCCTTATGTGCAGTACGCAGCAGAGGTATGCGTTATTTGAGAAATATGAGCAGTGCAACAAACCTCTCTATCTCGAAGATACAAGGCCTCAACCATACGGAATACGTGGACGACATCACCATCTGGGGCTCCGGGGGATCGGATGGCTTTATCGAATCCGCTCTGCAGGAGGCAGTCGAAACCGCCGAGTCCCACCTCAACCACACGGGCCTCAAGTGCGCCTCGGCCAAATCGGAGCTGTTGTTGTACCGCCCAAAACGACAAGGCAAAAGGCCTAAGGCATGGAAACCACCGACCGAGCGCAACATCACCGTCCGCACCAGAGACG
Source organism: Dermacentor andersoni (assembly GCF_023375885.2). NCBI lineage: Eukaryota > Metazoa > Arthropoda > Arachnida > Ixodida > Ixodidae > Dermacentor > Dermacentor andersoni. Next base: position 97,849,033 of record NC_092819.1, on the reverse strand, counting down.
GTCGCCCAATCCCCAGGGTCGACTCCATCCGAGTACTGGGAATAATTATCGAGGCGTGCGGATCAAACATCCAAACGGTCCACAAGCTGACGACAAAGACGGACAACGCAATACGACTCGTACGCAGAGTGGCCAACCATCACCATGGCCTCAAAGAAGACAATCTGCTGCGTCTCATACACGCGTTCGTCCTATGTCACTTTACATACGTCGCAGCAATGCACAAGTGGAAACAATCGGTGCGTGACAAGCTCAATACACTCATCCCAAAGGTAGGGGAAAGGGCCCTTGGGCTCCCGATCACCACGCCGACGTATCGACTCCTCGAGCTCGGGATGCACAATACAGTCGAAGAGATCGCTGAGGCTCAGGAGAGAGCGCAGATACGACTGACGATGACCAAGACCGGCCGTCACATCTTGCGAGAGCTCGGCTACTTCTAACGGAACCACCGAAGTTTACGCCGGTTCCTTGCGAGCTCCGCGACCTGATCACGATCGCACCCATTCCGCGAAACGTACATCCGCAAAACAATCGAGGCAGGCGACTAGCCCGGGCCACCGCATTCCTCAAAGGCATAAACTAGAAAGCGGATGACGTCGCTTTCGTGGCCGCCGCCGCCTACCGATGCAACCGAGCCTTCGCGGCGGTAACGATCTCGCCCTCGCAACGGACTTTAAACGCCGCCACGGTACGCACACGTCACCCCGAGGTGGCGGAGCAAGTGGCCATAGCCCTGGCAATGCTCGACCATAAGCGAAAGACAATATTTGGCGACTCGAGAACAGCCATCAAAGCGTTCGAGAGAGGCGTCGTCTCCGACCAGGCGTTACGCGTCCTCCGCGGCGCTGATCCGAGCACCGTCAAACACCACACCGTCATCTGGTTTCCCGCCCACCTGGGTCGGATCCCGGGCGCCCCGCCCAACCTCAACGAGACAGCCCACGACGCTGCGCGCGCGCTTACCGACCGCGCCGTCACCCCAGGGCAACCGCGTCTCGATCAGTTGGAGGCGAACAGGGACGCCCCAGTAACGTATAATGAAATCACCAAACACTTTTACTTGAGACCACGTCTCTTTCCGCCCCCGCACCCCAAACTGAACAGGCCGCAGGCGCTAACGCTACGCTTGTTACAGACACATACTTATCCAAATCCCGCCACCTTACCCATCACCTACTCAGACGTTTACCCCGACGATGCGTGTCCCTCGTGTGGGGTCACGGCGACACTCGCACACGTGCTCTAGGAGTGCAGAAACGCTCCGCCCGAATCTACCTCCGACAAGTGGGAGAAGACCATACGAAGCCCGCTGCTACAAGACCAGTAAAGGGCCGTCCAGGAGGCTCGCGCAGCGGCCGCCAGGTACTCGCTGTCGGTCCCGCGTGGGAGACGCCCACTGCGCGCTGACGTGCGTCCTGCAGGACCTTTATTAAAGGTTTTCCAATCCAATGATTGCATTCTACCGGCATTAACATACTGGGCAAAAACTTGGAAGTTAAAACAAAAAAGCGTGAGATCAAGTTCAGGACCGTGTCACAAGCGATGGAACAAAAAAATGTTAAGTGTAAATTTAAGAGACAGGACTACAGCAGTGTGTATGAGAGAGCAAATGGGAGTGGCCGATGTTCTTGTTGGCCATATATAATACGTAGGGGAGATTACCAGTGGTCATTTAATGAAATGAAAAAAAAATTTGCAGGCGCAACTTGGAATCAGCTAGCGCAAAACAGGGATGATTACAGATAGCTGGAAGAGGCTTCTGTCCTGCAATGGACATAAAAAGTAGGCTTATGATGATGATGATGCAAGAAAGGAGCTCGTTTCAGACGTGAAGTATAATTAAAATTAGGAAACTTACTCTTATCCTTATCTTCAATGTCTGTTTTCGCACATTCACCGTCCTTAATGACCATGGGTCAAGGGGTTTTAGCAACGTGTATAGAAATTGAGGACGACGCAACGAGCTATGGAAAGAAGAATGATAGGTGTAACGTTAAGCGATAAGAAAAGAGCAGATTGGTTGAGGGAACAAACGCGGGTAAATGACATCTTAGTTGAAATCAAGAAAAAGAAATGGGCATGGGCAGGACATGTAATGAGGAGGGAAGATAACCGATGGTCATTAAGGGTTACGGACTGGATTCCAAGGGAAGGGAAGCGTAGTAGGGGGCGGCAGAAAGTTAGGTGGGCGGATGACATTAAGACGTTTGCACGGACAACATGGCCACAATTAGTACATGACCGGGGTAGTTGGAGAAGTATGGGAGAGGCCTTTGCCCTGCAGTGGGCGTAACTAGGCTGATGTTGATGATGATAGAACGTAATGACTTTCAGAAAAAAACAGGTAGTACGTGATCTCCGCGTAGACTTCTAAGCAATAAATCAGGTACCAGGCCGGAACTTCATTATTCATTATTTACTGTTCATTTTTTTACCTTTAAGAAGTGCGTGAGCACCCAATATGGTTGCCACCGCAGCGGTCACGATTTGGGCAAATGACTTTTGAAAATGACTTAGTACAAAAGTAACTCACGTTTGACAGTGAAACAATTCGAGCACAAATACCGATTTCTTCACCGCCATCAAGTAACTTTGGCTTAGGTGATGTTTATACGGGCAAAGTTGAGACTCCGTCTTCGGGTCAAGATTTTTTAACTCGATCTGCCAAGTGATGTAAATATTAGGCTCAAACCTGCTGCACTGGACAACTTTGTAATTAGCAGAATTACTCCCAGGCTTTATGGTCAATAATTTTTACGTTGATACCAGGCGCGAACAGATACACAAAGACAGGCAATTCTAGACATGCGACGCTACCGTAATGCACCGTTCTTCATGTTTATTTCCGTGGAAGGCCCCTAACATTGGATGCGGTGCTCTTGCTATTCGCCACAATCTTCATTTCCGAAGAAGTAGAAGAAGGAGGCGGAGAATAAGAAAGTGGTTAGAATGAATGTAGAAGACGAAGTGTAAACATTTATTTGCTATGATGCCGCTTCCTGCGATCCCGTGTTCGTTCTCCGTCCGGGGCACCCGATTTTACAGCTTCGAATTCTTTTGTTGTGAAAGAGGTTGCTGTTGAGATCCTCGTGTTTCGTTGCACCTTGCTGGTGGAGTATTGGTCAAGTATTGGGTGGATTTGCTTTTCTTTCACAACGATGCTATTAATACGACGAGAAGAACTCAAAAATGTTAAGTGCCAGTTTTCCCAATTTTCTTACAAAAGTACACAATTCACAAAATACATATTTCAATAAAATGTGGAAAATGATAAAGGTGACATTCAGTAAAATTTCGAAGTGTGCGTGTAAGTCAGGGATTAAATGACAATCGCTAGACCCTTCTTTTGTGGCCCATTTAGAAGAGTCATAAAAAACGCTTAAATAGTTACCCCGCTTTTCTGGGAGGCCCGTCAACTTCAATGTTTATAGTTGCTGAAAATTAAGGCAACTCATGGCTGACTTGAACCAAGATATTTGGGTGCGTACGGTAATTATGGGCTTTAAAAATAATTACTTAATTCTCGTCTTAGGATGTTACTGTATAACTAATGTCTACTGTAATCGGAGTAACTAAAAAAAGTTGTTGCAGTAAATTTAGGCAGAGAGTTGTCACAGCGGAAGAAATTTAAATTGAGCAAGGTCAGGTAAATATCATTACGAAGATGATTGGACATGCAACACGCTCTTTTCATATCACAGCGACTTTGTCACTGACTTAAGTGCTGCAAATTTCACCTGCGTCAGGAACTTGTCTGTAGAATCTTGCTTAAAGCAAGTAACCGCTTGCCCTTTTTCATATTTAGAAGAGTTTGAAGAGTACAGGGAAAGTCCACCTTTTAGGTGGCGTATAGTGTCGGGCACCAACCAGCGAATCTGGTTCATGAACAGAACATATTTTTCGTAAACCTTGAAGCAACTTTCGTGAAATCGTAAAACGAAATTCGCAAATTGTAAAAGGAACCTTACGAAAAATTCGGCAGAGTTGGCAGGTACGATCATATATACAGCTTTAAATTTAAAGTGGCACTACGGTAATCAGCAAACTAATATATATTTTAAAGAATGTGTATCCAACCGCGTACGAGAACAATGGACTGAAGAAAATGCAAAGCGTCAGAACTTCTCATTCTATAATATAGAAGTTACATATTCCATGCATTCGTACCACTCGGTCACAGGCAGTTGAACTGGTACTCAATAGAAACGCATGCCACGAATAAAGAACAAAGGAACCCCATGGCATCCAATGTCTTTCTTTTTCCTGCTTTGAAGATGTTGCAGTCGGTGAATAAAAACGTCGCTCTGCGTTCTCTGAATGGCGCAGTTATTTCGCGCCACCTGCAAAAACGTTCAAGGCACTTGAATGCGAAATCATTTGTACAGTAAAGACGACTGAAGAAGGCCAAATGCTAATGCCCGCACACCAGTGAGTCTGAGGTCGTCTTTATCAAGTATACATTGAAGTTCTGCTGCCTTACAGGGCACAAATTTATCTGGTTCATTGTCCCGAGTGTTCTAACTTCTGAAAGCGGTGCCGCGGCTAACGTGTCACACCTGCAAGAGGGTCATTGGAGCACAGGATAAAGCTGCGTCAGTGCCGACGTGTCCATCGGGCGAGGTTCGCATTTCCATGGAAGACAGTAAGAAAAAAAGAAGGACTAGGGGGGAGTATGACATCATACAGCAAGCTTCGTCGAACCAACGTCCGCTCACGCCATCCTTCCTTCTTGTTGGGGCTTGTCCACGCGTTGACTTTTGAGAAGTCAGCGCGCGGTTCCATGGTTGCGGAGTCTTTGAATGCATTGTGTAATTCACGGGAGCTTTTAGGAACGCCCCCGTCACGATTAACTCTAACCATCTGCTGTCCGTTTTACTCTCTCCTCTATGCACCACGGGCTCGGCAGCTAGGAATTACCACTTGCGTATGACGAGGTGAGGGCCCATTTCCCATGAATATATTAAATATATATGTGTTTTTAGAACTAGCCTTTAAGATTGGAAAGTGAAGCTCCCACCTAATGTATTTCCTCCCTTCATGAGTTTTTGTTCTCACAAGGTGGTCTAGGTAAAGAGGGTGAAAAAGGGATACAGATCAAGGAAATGCTGCCTCTGCCGGTGCGATACCATTATTCACTTTCCGATCATTCATGGACAGATAAGTCACAACTACGCCTTGATGTCTCTTCAACTTCTATCAAGCTCTTCCGGGCTAGCTCTCTCCATCTGAGCGGCGTAATTTGAATTGATTCATTCATCTTACATAAATGATACAAGAGATATGTTCTGAAATACATTCCTTGCTGGTAATTTCTTCAACCCCTTCACTGTCGCGCCAGCTACGTATGGCTTAACATCCATTTGTTCATATGCTCATTTATTTATTTATTTCGTATATTTGTTTGAATACACTCAGGTACCCAAGGCATACTAATTTATATTTTTTCACCGGGATGAGGTGGGGCGATGCGGTGTTCAAAAGGTACAGAATTAATAACAAAGCCTGGAAAAGTGATTGAAAATGGCAGGTTATAGAACTGTTACACCTAAGATGCGAGTCACACGGCACATACCAAACCGTCACAAGAACATACAAACCCCCAAACAAGAAATAATAGTATAAGTCTAGAGAAACTTAACGAAGGATTGAGATTAACCGGTGGAGGTAAATTAATGCGAAAGCATATAACAGGAACAGAAAGATATCGACGTAGGTGCTGTTGCCGTGTAATATAAACAAAGCGCGGAATATAGAACACGAAAAATAAAGTAGATGTGTACATCTTGTGTTTGCTGAGGAAATCCAGAATAGAAGGCTTAGTTAAATCCTACAACTAAAAAGGAGAAAAACCAAAGCAACAGAGAGCACGGCAAAACGAGTTGATTAAAGTAGGCATGTTTTTGAACTCATTGTAATAAATTAAAGGCGTGCGCCTGTGATTGCGCACGTGAGCCGTCAGCACCGGCAAAAGGAAACAAACAGTTTGATCAATGGACACAAACAATTCACTTTTCCATTGTACTGGTTGCCTGTAAGATCAAATTGATGACATGTGAATGACATGTCTTGGTAGTATGTGGTGGAAGTCTTGCTCTCTGTAGTGTTTATTATTTACCCCTTCTCATTGCTTGTATTGATGGCAAAGCGTCACCATTGAACAAAAAAGCCGGCGGTGTCGGTAAAAGCGAAACTTCCCATTGGCTGCGAGGCGAGGTCACGAGTGCATTCGCATTGGCCGCGACGCCGTGTCACGGGCGCGCCTCACTCCCTCGTGACGCTGGCCCGTTTAGTAAAGCAATGAACGGGGCTAGTTGGTGGATGTTCATGATTGCATTGCTTTTAGTACGTAGCGCACGTAGCGGACGCACGTAGCGCAAGCTACCAACCTGGTAGGTTGGTAGTTTGCACTACGTGCGTCCGCGTCTTGTCCCTTATGTTCGTCAGTCAAACACTAAGCGCAATACAATCATGAACGCTGGCTCGTACTTGGACGGCGCAGAGCGGGCAAAAGGGAACACCTGCTGCCGCGCTATTGCGTGAAGGGAGAGGGCATCGCCGTGGCGCGAGGTCGCCCACGCTCTCCCTCTCGGAAACCTCTGTTATCCCTGAAAAAAAGAATTCGCTTACTAACTAAATTAGCAATTGTAGAATATGTAAGCGTGACTCAACGAGGACGCAGAAAGAAACAAGCACATGGCGGCAGCGCTGTCTTTGTGTGTCAGCTTCTTTCTACGTCCTTCTTTAGTCGCGATTAAACTACTATCGTGGATTTCAACCAACTATAGCCCGCCAATGTGTCTTAATTAATTTAATCAGCACGGTGCCAAGCGCGCAAAGGTAAATATGAACACATCTCGCTCGATGAGCGCGGAAGCTCGCTAACAAAATTCTGGAGTGAGGAATCGCGGCAGCAGCTTGGGAATTGACCTTCGTGCATCTTTCGCTTTAACGCGAACGAAAGTTCGAAAGCAAGCGCATACGAAGCTACCGGCACTACGCGCACTCTGCAAACATTGCAGATCGCTTTGAAGGTGAGACCCGCGCTGGCGCACATTTTGGTAACTTCGCAGATCCCTTTCAAGACACACAAGCGCCGGCAAGGCATCCCTACGGCCTCCGCCAAAGCGTCTACTATGGCGTCCGTGATTTGCGTAGCCAACGCCTGATATATTTATTCAATGCCAGTGCAATCGCTCGCTCCCCAATGAAAGCCGTTGGTGTGCCTTAGTTAAAAGACTTGCCGCGATGCGACGCTACCTGGATGGTACGACTAAAATCCCTGAGTAATGTTAAAGTACGGAAAGGCTTTGATCCAGCCGACGACGCCAGCGATAGGCTGATCGGTGAAATGTGACCTTGCTCCACCCTTCTGCCCCCATGAAAGTTCCTGCGCGCCGGGCGAACAGCGCGCGTTTTGCCTGTTGTTGCTGCGATAATTTCGTTCCGGGAGGGCCGAAATGACTTGTTGCTGTGCGGTTGGGTGCCGAAACCGGACGAAGAATGGCAAGAAGTTATTTTGCATCCCGCGTGGCAACCAGAGCCTAACCAGAAGAAAAGTGTGGTTGCACAGAATTGGACGGAAGGACTTTGAACCGTCAGTAACTGCACGACTATGCGAGGCAAGTAACATACAACGATACAAAGGTACAATAGAAAGTATACACGTGCGTGGTGTCGAGCTGTGATAGTATTTCACTCGTGAGCATGAACGTTGATGGCTGAAGTTTGTGGAGATTATTTATTTTAGTTCGTTATGAGCCCTCTGAATAGATCAGTATAACCTAGGATGCGAAGGACCGAAATGCCTTGTTGCTGTGCGGGTGGGTGCCGAGACCAGACGGAGGACGGCAAGAAGTTATTTAGCGTCTCGCGCAGCAAACAACACCTAACCAGAAGATAAATGTGGTCGCATAGAATTGGAAGGAAAGACTGAACCATCGGTAACTGCACGACTATGGGAGGAAAGTAACGTAGAGCGATACGAAGGTGGGAGAGAAAGTATACACGTGTGTGTGTGTGCAGAGTTGCGATAGTATTTCAATCGCGCGCATGAATGTTGACGGCCGCAATTTGTGTAGAGTATTGATTTTAGTGCATTATAAGCCCGTTGACTTAGAAAGTGCAGTATGACCTAGCATGCAAGTAAATAGCGGGGCAGAAGCGCATTAACTCGCTGACAAAAATCCGCATTGCGTTACGTGCGATAAGAAAATAAATTTCAGCAGCGAATTCTACTTTTACGCTTTCCTGTGTTTGTGGGCGCGTTGTTAACTCCACTTTATAATATGTCCAAAAAGTCATTTCCAACTGTACATATCCTAACCGTATCTTGTGCATTGTATATGGGAATAAATACATTCCTAAGTACCTGCATTACTCTGTTTTTAAAAACAAATACTACATAGCCACTGCTACTGGCCATCAAAAAATAAAGTATAATACAATATATCAAGTGTTTGACGTAGTAGTCCTGCGGAAACCCGCAAGGTGGAGAGAAGTAATTAATAAAGGGAAAGTCAGACATCCACCCGTTCGTAGAATTGCTACAAAGGAAACCCATACGGGTTCCTCGAAAGAAAAGCCTGAGAGTTGAAGAAAAATTCGTACTGGTCCGGGACTCGAACTCGACTACTACGTCGAACACTTGCCTTTGCTTCGTGTTGTCGACAAATTCGACTTCGCCCTATCATCAGCTAGCCGCCTGGTTAGCTAAGACGGTAGAGCGGCTGCCCCGGAAAGGCGGTGGTCCCGGCTTCGAGTCCAGGACCAAGACAAATTTTTCTTCAACTCTGAGGCTTTTCTTTCGAGGAAACCGTATGGGTTCCCTTTGTAGGAATTGCTACGAACGGGCGGATGTCTGATTTTCCCTGTATTAACAATATACCAAAGTACATTACATACAGCTGCGAGCTCATTCCTTCCAAGTTTCCCTTACGCTCGAAGGTGTTTCAGTAATCGGTGACGCCATTTTACTGATGAAAAACGCACAACTGCAAAGTAACATAAGAAAAACACCAGAAGCGATACACGGATTGCCAGCAGAACACAGTGCAGTAATAGCTACGCCAATTCGCGTGCATTTCGCCCTCTAATCCTTAAGGAGCTTTAGTGGTGCACGGAGGCGAAAAGGCATAAACACAACAATGCGCGTCATGATTCAAGTTTACGTTGCGACGTCGCACGGTTCACGAGAACACTCAATCGCATTCACACACGCGCACACGCTGCGCTCGATGTTGGTGTGCCGCGAGATCAGTTCGCACTGGCAGCCCGAACACGATCGAGGAGACTCGCTGACACGATCCATACCGCCGCTTAATTTAGAATGTCACGACAGTTGCACTGGCTCATAGCACTGAACCACAAAACACAACAGCCGTCGTGTAATCGCTACACGACAGACACGCTCAGTGGCAAGACGACTGTTGGCGCACTCGTTTCCACACACACATGATGTTGTTTAGTTGCCGTGAGGGTCGCACGTTTCAGCGACGTTATGTCGAAAGTTTTTCTATCCAAGTGACTGTCAGCCTTCGTTTTTACACGAATTCTTCGTTCGAAGTAACCGCTATGTGTACGCAGCATACTTACAAGCAGAGGCTGGATAGGACGATAGGAGAGGGTAGTGAACGGTTGGATCGGCCGCATCTGGCTAGCATCTGGCTCGCAAAAGAAATACCGCCACCGTCTGGAAAACGTTGAAGTAACGAACGTTAGGTGTTTGGTTTACTAGAATTGATATGAATGAGATTAAAGTGAGGTACACCAATGGAAACACGAGTCTGTACGTTTATTTTCCCATATGATAAACACACTCACAAACATTTAACTTGCACATATTGCAACCATCACGCACATCACTGCTCAACATCTTCACTGGAACCTTCATCAAGTTCTTCACTTATTGGTTAGACGAACTGTCTTATTCCATAACACTTTCCTTGTCATCCATGGATTCACATTCTTCTCGGCTGTTCTTAATTAGCACAAATACCGTCACTCCGGGACCAAACACAAACACCGTCAAAAGAGGGTGTGTACAGGCCCAACTAATTTTAGTGGCCGCCATCTCTGCTATGACGTCACACCAGGAGCCGCTATCTTGGATTTGTGAAACCGAAACTATGGCGCCCTTTCGTCCCATGACATCATAATCACGTAATTACACCTCTATCCGCAATATTGGATCGTTGCGTCCTCATTGGCACCCAAATTCGGCTGCCATCTTCGATGTCAGATTCCGAAGCTATGTCGCCATATTTGATTATGACGTTATAATCACGTGGCTTCACGTCTCTCCGCCATATTAGATTATGAAGTCATCGCTGGCATCCGAATTTGACCACCATATTGGATTTGAGATTCCGAAACTATGCCGCCATCTGTGATTATAACGTCATAATCACGTGGATTCACTTATATCTGCCATATTGGATTACGACGTCATCATTGGCCCCATAATTTGGCCGCCATCTTCCATTATGAGGTCACAGCCACGTGACGTCACCAATCGCCAATTAGGTTGCTATTGATTTACTATGGGGCCCGCCATCTTGGATTTATCGGTGACTTCATCAATTAGCGGCCATCTTGGATATATCAGTGACGTTACCAATTAATCACCAATTCGATATACTAATGACGCCACCAGTTAATCACCAGTTGGGTTGATATATTGATTTACATCGGGTGCCGCCATCTTGAATTCCTCGGACTTCAAAATTTCACGCCCAAGGGAGGTGGTAGCAAACCCCAAGAAATCGAGAAACGTGACGAGTAAAGAGCTAGCACCCTTAAAATAGAGGACGCGCTGGCGTGGCCAACGCTGCCGTAGACGCTGCGGTTGTCTGCACTCGATGAGGATATCGCGGCAATCTAGCAGCCGCCGGAGAAGAATGCTCCTCCTCTCTCGCATGACCCCAACGCCTCGCGCGCGACAAGAGAGGACACGTATCCGGGCCGCGTTCCTCGCGAGATTGAAGCACGTTCGCCGGCTCACCCTCACACGCTTTCACTCATACGGAACTTCGGGGCGACGGCGACGAGAGAAATGCACCTGGAGTGTCGATATAATTGCTATCGCAAAAGAAAAAGGGCTAAAGAGACGAGGACAAAAAGAAGGAACATGTAGATGGACAGAGGCGAGTATGTTGCACCAACTCCCCCACATCAAGTTCCTGCTGTGTTATCCGCGCGTTCTTTGTCTGCGCAAGCCAACGCCTCCTCTATTTTTTTTCAATGCCAGTGCAAGCGCTCGCTCCCCAATGGACGTCAGACTCTGGAGTTTTGCAAGACGCGTAGCGCCACCTGCCAGTGCGAAGAGGCAGTAATTGAGTAGTGCGAAGCCCGACTCCCTTGCTAAGTTGCCTATGCAGCTAGCGACTGCGAAACAACGATTTAACTAGATTTTGGTCCATATTGCGAGTGTTTTGCGCATTTAACACCCAGACAGAGAGCTATGAATTTCTACGCTAGTCGGACGCGCCGCCGATCTGCCATAAAGCGCTTGCTGGCTCATTCGTCAGACTGATAGCGGAAGCGACGGCAACCGCGATAGCTCCGCGCACTACGAAGGAACGCCGCATTCGACGCTACTGTTGTGTTGTAAATTGCCATGAACGTGAAGTACGGAAAAGCAACGTTCAGTTTTACCGATTTCCATCGCGATCGTATGAAGGGGAAAGGCGAGAGCGCTGGATACGGGCCGTTCAGCCTGTTGGGTAATCGGATTACTTGCATTCCACACAACACAGCAGCTCGCATGAGAAAGTGCGACAATTTTGTTCTTCTGTAATTGTGTTGCGTAGCCCTTACGGAGGACCGTGGTAACCAAGCGAAAACTCGAGAATTTGCAGCCGCCACTTCGTTGGCAACAGAAAAAACAACGCTTATGTACCATCGATATCTCCACCTTTTACTTCCTCCTCCGCTTGACTCAACAAGTGGAATGGAGAGATTTGGCAGGTCAGCTGAACCAAACATTTTGGTTCGTTTATGAATTCAAATTCCTGTTCTAGAGCTCATTTCTACTTTCGGTATTTTGTATGTCCTGCGCCGATACAACAAGCACGCTTCGAAGTCTGTGCTGAGCCTGCTCGACTGCGTTTTTCAAATGTGAGCAATGAAGTTTCTGTGGAGCACTGGACCAGTAATTGCGAAGTAACGCACGTGTGCAAAGAAAAAAAAGTCGCGTTTATTTACATTCATTTGTGCGCGCTTGTTGCTCGAAGCGTCTGCGAAAAGTTCAAATTAAGGTACGAGCGATGCTGTAGCTCCTGCGAGAAAGAAAGATGCAGCGCGTAGGCACTGTAGAAAGCTTCTTTCGTTATGATCGCACGCTGTTTGCTGCCCTGGAAAATGCTATGAAAGGATTTGCTCTCTATAAATATTTGCGACAAAACATTACGATAAAACACATAAAAATATAGGAGATACTTAAGTCTTGTGTTCAGGACATATCCAATATGATCCAATTTGAAATGCTTCGATTTTTATGCTGATATGCCTACAGACAAACCTGATGCTCTCTGTACTTGCGAGTTGCAGCACGCCTAAATAACACTTGATACTTTATTTTATATTGTACACGTACTTCGCCCTGCTGAACTTCCTTTCCGAAGCGTGGATGGGCGGAAGACGCTTTCCAGGTCCTTGATTTTTAGCAAACCGTGCCCCAACACAAACGAAAGAGAAGGGTCCATTGTGGCCCATGCACCTTCGCTTGCGGACAGCTCTCCTTGCACTACTCAGTTCGCGCCAAGGCTCCGATGGGGGCGCTGGTGACGGATTTTTCCGCAGCGCCGCCTGGGCAGAGTCTGAGGTCTATGGGAGCCATTGGTGCGCCTTAGTTCAAAGACTTGCTGCGATGCGACGCTACCCAGATGGCACGACTAATTAGGCTACGCCTGCTTGCGTATCGTGGGCGTCTGAGCGCGCGCCGCTGCCGTTCCCGATGAGAATTGTAGACGCTCCGTTCCTGCGTATGTCAGGTGTCAGGTTATTACGCGTCTGTCAGCCTTCCACCGACTTCAGCTGTGAGGCGCCACCCAGATAGTAGTCTCCCCTACAACCGTAAAGCAGGCGTGAACGCAGGCCCACGGGGGAGAGTAGGAAATGAAGATTGGAGAAGGTGGTGAACGGTGGGATCGGCCGCACCTGGCTGGCAATTAAAAAAAATAGAGGAGGCGTTGGCGCCAGCTCTCGCCTACATTCTAACTGCGCCACGGCAAGGCCAAATCGAAACGCGCCAAGCGTCTCGCTTGCCCGCGAGGATTTCACAACACGAATGAACGCTCAGCGGTGTTTAAATTGAAATAAATGTTTTCGCATTCACAGCTTATAAGTGCTTAGGTGTCGGAATTTTTCTTACAGCGCAGCTCTTTGGCGCCCATTCCCGCGTTTCGCGTCGCCGTCGGCCTCACCGTCGTGCCTCGTCGTAACGAAGGTCATCTTCCGCGCGCTGGTTTAGCTGCGCGTGCTCCTGCTGCCATCTCTCACGCGCGCCGCGAGTCTTGCTCTTGCCTTTGTCCTCCAAAGCCTGATCACGTATTCTCGCCTATCCTCTCACCCCCTTTCCGCGCAGCGCCGCTGCGCTGACTCTCGCCGCTACCGTCCACTCCGCCATCGCCGTCCCTACTCCCACTGTCGCGGCAATGCCGCGGTGTCGGTGGCGGACGCTCCTTGCCACGTCGCGCGTGATGCACGGCTCTCCGCTCCTCCGTCTTTACGTCACGTGGCTGTACGGCTCCCAGCCGTGTCTCTCGCTTCCCCGTTTGCGGGGCGCGTTCCTTAGTGGCATTTGTCGCCTCTGGCCGTGCTTGAGCCTGGATGTCCTTTTCCCGCCTCCACTTTTGCCCTATACCTACCCTTACCTGGCGCAGTGCCCTTGCGGTCACTCGAAGGACAGTTATAGCGTTTCGTACCCTTACTTCTACTTCCCTCCCCAACCTTGTACGGCCACATTGAGACCTGTCTGGGACGGAATGAGTGTATGACCTCTGCTCAATACCCCTGTTCTCCACCCGTTTCCTCATCCCACCTTAGAAGAAATATTAAATAATAATTGCTAATCTCCCCCCCCACCCCCTGTCCGCGGCGCTGACCCACTATGAGATGGCGCGACGGCGCGACGGCTCAATACCGGCGGATTGCGGTGTGTGCTGCCCAATCCGAAACGCAGAACCGCCTCCGTTCGGTGCTGCGCGTTCTGTATGTGGTTGCCTGTTAAAATAATGCAGTAGCTGAGCTCACAGCGTAATCGTCAGCCAATTTTTCTTTTTTGCCTTCACATATTATTTATTTCGATGTTATGCTGTACCAACCTTCATTTTACTTAAAGGGACTCTAAAGTGAAAAATGATTTCTTCTGCATCAGTAAATTACCGCTCTACAACACCAAAAACACCACTCTTAGAAAGATAAGACGTATGGTAAGCCAGAAAAGGCGCAAGAACGAAATACGGGTGGCGACGCCTACTTGAGTTCCCGCACCTGAGGGCTGCGACGCCTTGGATTTTGATGGCAGCTTCTAGTGCCTACTAATTATATTTAGTGGTATTGATGGACTATTTCGTGTTCTAAAGGAACCAAATATTAAACATGGCAAGTTTCGGGAAACTTTATTCAGCCAACGCGGCCCAAATGCGAGAACGTACTTTGGAATCCCTGACGTCACGCTGACGCACCGGCGCTGGGGTTTCTGCGCGAAATTCAAATACTGGTACTTGGACCTTCATTTTCTCATCTAATAATCAAACTACCTTTAATATAACTACCTGCAGGGTTCTCAAACAATGCTTCATTAGCCTGAACTGATTTATTGTTTCGCTTTAGTGTGTTTAGTGGCAGTAGGGGCCGTATAACCTAAAACTATTCCAATAGGTTTTTAATCAAATCTCCTGACGTCAAATTTGCGTAAGCGCCAACGCAACCATCGGGCGGTCTCCCGCGGGGTTGTCTGAACAAACTAATCAAATGCTCCCCTCGTTCATAGGAGGTTAGTTTTGTTTGCTTGAAAAACGAATAACATTGCCTGCACTGAGCGGCTTGTCTTATCTAATTGGTTCCCAAGAGACGAGGAGCATGCTCAATTGGAGAGGGATTCAACGGGGCCGAGCCACTGCACTGAATATCGATAACCGGATGAAGAGGGTGATGTCGGCGTCTGCGATTGGTCCACTTCCTCTTACATAGCTTGCGCTGATTCGTCGACAGTCGCGGTGGCATGCAACGGAAGCTTAAGAATGACGCTAAAACGGATCTTCAGCAAATAAGAGTTGGCAGAACGAGGTCGTAAACGTTCCGAAAGTTCTCGAAAACGTTACACGGCCACGCAAAAATTATTATGCGCAATTAAACCCATTAAACCCATGCTCTCCGGCAGGGGCGAGTAGCCAGTGCCGGAGCGATCGGCGGCAGCCATCTTTTATTCCTTTTGGAACGGGGCAGCCTGCGGGTACTCAGAAGAAAATTCAGTTTTGTTCGGCATATTAATGCATCTTTAACGCGTACGCGTCACTTTGACGCGGTAAGTTTTTGTGGTTTTGTGACGTCGCGTGAGAGCAGGTGAATTGGGTGCAGCCCGAAAACTTTTGACCGATAGCCGAGGGCTAATGGCAAAAAGGCGTCGAATGAGAAATAACTATTTTTGTTTTATTTGGTTAAATTATGCATAATCAGTGTGCACACGTCATATCAGATGGGGAGTTATCGCCGTTTTCGGGATGTCGCGTGACAGACAGCTGGTTTTTGACCAATCGCGATGGGCTGATTGCAGAACTGGAATAGAAAACTTTGGAATAGCTTTACGTTATAGCGTCCCAGGTTGCAACGTGAGCTTCGTTGACCTGCCTTATCTTGTTCGAGGTTCATTTCGAGGTATGAGAATAACTTTCACCCTCCTTTCTTTTCTGCCGCCTCCATGTGAAGCTGGAACAATTTCTTTGCTGATTCCCTTTGATTTTTGCTGCGAGCCCATAGGCTCCTCTCCCCTAGGGGTCGCCGATGATATAGGTTTCCCCATATGCCTATTTTGAATCTGATTTTAATGTTATACGCATTCTTCAGGGGCCTCATCTACACTGCGGTAGACATGTAACCCAATGTAACCGCTCTGAAGTCAACATGGGGCACTGGGTATTGTACATACACAGCGTCTGAAGTCGGAGCGAAAGAGATTAGCTACGAGCATTATTCCGGTCATTTAAAATTTATCCAGTGCCGGGCGGAATCAAACACGCATCACACGGATTCTACAAGAACAAACGCTCGCGGGCAAAAAGGCAACAATTCCAAGTGTTCCCAAGCATCTGCATGCCACGCACCTCGGAAGCTACGCTCTGACTTCACGGTTGAATCGCTAGATAGCGTAGTTGTCCGAAGCCAAACGCAAGAGAGGTGCCCGGTAACTCTGCATTCCTCGTCAAGCTCTTCAATAAACACCCTGCACTTGTACATACCACAATGCTGTCTCCGTATGGTTACTTCCACCACCATAATCAAATAATGACCCCAATAATTGTCAAAACATATAAAACACATGGATCACTAATTACATACCCATCACAAGAAGTATAGCTAATCGCACTAACGTCTCCAATCATCTGAAATGGATTTATGGGCCGTCAATTTTTATATGTTATATATGCTCTTGAGTTTCTTTTTTGTTTCGTTACTACACCACTGTGGCCTTTCTCCAAGTGCTATTTTAGTGATTTTGTTTATTTGTTCATAAATATGACTCATTCTCCTCTAATTCTTCCAAATACCATAACAAGGCAAGATTTACAAAACTTACCAGACAGAAGCAGAATGGTCGTAACAATCATTAAGTGCTTCTACAGCAGTAATTTGCCAAGGAGGGAGAAGCATCTTTGTTGAAGCCGTCTTAACAGTATGGGCTGAGAGGATGTTCCAGACCGGCACCGATAATAATAAAGATAAATCCTTGAAGCAAAGCAATCTTCCAAGAAGTTTACTTTGTCAGGCCGCTGGTAGTAGTCTGTATCTTTTCGTCTTGTGTATATTTTTTTTTGTATTGTGCCTCTAGCTTAAGATGTCATCTTAGAATCAACAAGATGAAACTTTTGTTGCCAGTACAACGACAAAACAGACAACACATGCTATGGCTAAAATTGATGGTGTAGGTTTTTTGTCCAGTCAGGACTGTGCCACGTGTTGATGAAAATTAAACGTTCAAACATATAATCAAGGGCCAATTTCACACGCACTTCTTAACAAGCACATTCGGTAAAAATATATTCGTTCAGGAAATATCGTCACGTTGTAGTGCCCATGAAGAAAACAGCCGCAAATCAGTGAATGACGAAACTTTTTTATTCGCTGAACCTGTGCGCACAAAAGCAAGTTACACTCAAAGCACAACGGAACACAGTCAGCGATCGTTGAAATCTGATCTGCGCGCCAATGAGTATAGCTATAGGCGCTCGTTGGTATGACATATCCTAATTTGTTGCAGCGCAAGCCGAACGACGAGGACAACAGGAAGGACAACCGAAAGGACGAGAGAAAGCAAGCGCGTCGGCTTTTACACATGAGCCATCGAAGGTTCAAGATGGATCGCTGGTGCCAACGTGTCTTCCAGAACGTACTACACAGTTCGGGTTGCGCACACAATGAGATTTACACAAGATTTGGGGACAACAGAGCACGGATGGAACCATCCATAACTTTCGAGTAACTTCCGACACGTGCAGGTGCGTCCTGCGCTAAGCGATAACGTTTAGCCTTTGTTAGCCGGTGGAAAAGCGGTCACCCGAAAATGGTAAACGAGTAGGGGTGTCGATATGTGTCTGAAGATGCTGTCAGCAGAAAGCTAGACTTTTTATGGCTTGTACAGTAAATTAATATAGTAAAGGAGTCATGTTTGTGAATTCTTTATGAATTATTGGTTCTTTATGGAGAAAATTTGTCTAACGTACGTAGTTACAGCATCTGAGTGATTGACCTTGTCGGTAAACTGGCAAAATTCTAAAAGCGGTGCTGGCAAGTCATGTAAGGGCGCTTGCCATATCCCAGCAAGTTGATGTATGAATTATGCTCTTCAACTTTGCAACGCAATTACGTAAACAATTGAACTGTATTCAAAGAAATATGATGCAGGGCACTTCCCTATAGCATGGATATGAGTGGTTCGAAATTTCATCGACTCGCGAGATCAACGTCTTGGTGGAAGAGGCCATTGTTACCTCCACTATTTTTCTAACCAAAACCTATCGCCTTAAGTTGGCCATAGAGTGATGGCCTTGAAGTCTCGACATGCTGTACGGTAGCCCAAAAATGAAGCTTGCAAAATGAAGGCGACTGTTCCATCTCTTAGAATATTAATATTTGATACCTACATCTGCTGGGGATAGTACGTTCAGAGCAAAGAATCAACATGCTAGCACTTTGTTTTGCTTGGCGGTCGTGCAACGTTTTCAGCTACGCATATATTTAAATTCATGTGCGCACCACTTTTCTGTATTACTCTGTTCTTTAGGGTGTTTTCATTATCCATATTCTACTCTTTTCTTGTTTTTTGTTCTTCTTAGCATGCAATCGACCGGACCGCTGGACCGAAACGTTCTGCTCTCCAAACACCGCGTTTCTTGCACTGCGGATGACGTCTATGCTAATTTTACAGTTGGGCATTGAACATTGTTCTCTTCAGCTGGGTCACTTTCTCGTGTTTGCTTCTCGCAAAATTTCAAAAAGAATATTGTACGCGATAGAAATCTCACACTACTTTAACGTTGCAAATACGCTCTTGGCATCCACCTACTTTCCAGAGAAACTGTATCGCTATCCAGAATAGTATTGAACCTATGCATTCTGAGAAATTAAACATAAGGCTCACAAATACTTTTTTTCGGATATCACTTATTAGCCAATAATTTCGAAAACATTTGATATGTATGATTCCCCGACCTGAAACCGCCCATTTTATAGGAGCTCTTTCTTTCGGTATAGGCGAAAGAAGGCTGCTGCACAGTAAAATCGTGGGCTACTCATTACAACGTTCAGCATACTAACGTGGTTGTATGCGAGGTACGAATTACCTAACGTCATCGCCAGTTAATAAGAAACCTATGAACCCGAGATGCAATAGTTGCGCGTTCGCTTCTGCCTCCTTCCAGTGACAGAAGCAAATGCCTAACCGTTAGCCTGGACTTGCCATGGCTTGCGGGAGGAATGCTGTCGCCTCCTACTCCAAGCTGGCGGCCGTTACAGCGCCGAGACCGGTTATCATCTCTGGGTACCTATTAGCAAATACCACAAAACAGTGCTTGAATTCATACACAACACGTCCTGTAGCACATATTGTAACCAAACATTATGCCTTTAGGCAAGCCTTCATCTCAATATATATATATATATATATATATATATCAGACAACCGTCAATCAATTGAGACGGGGAAATTCGTTCATTTTGATCATAATACTGACTATACTAATACTCCTGAACAAGCAGATTAAGCTTCTCACAGTCACTACCAGAATCGCCTGATATCATGCTGCCGAAAAGCGAGCGTGCAAAACAGGTACCTAAAGGAACGAGGAGGATTACACTATTCTTGCGCACGTATTTCTGCACTTGTTTTTCGTAGCACCTTGCTCAGCTTCCGACATTTCTAAAATGACTTATTACATCCTTTATTCTACAATGTCCTCCCCCTTTCTTGCTGACATCGCCTACCCAAGCGTTTCCTGCGCCATTATTAGACAAACCTGGTGCGGATGGCGTTTCTTTTATTGTTTTTTTTCTTGCCCTTTATGTTGTGTCGTTCCGTAATAGAGGAACAGACACGAACAATGGGAATCACTTCCACGCTGCACAACACCTGAGCCCAGAGGAATGCTGGGATCGTAGTCGATAGATGTATATATATACGCGATGCCCGTGGCCGAATCACACCACAACGCTCGACCTGTAAGCGTTGAAGAAAGTCAGAGACGGGATTCTCCAAGATGCAAGGAAAGGTTCTAGCCACCGCCTTCTGCATTCTCGGCTATGGTAAGTATATGCCCTAGTAAGTAGTCTGTGCCCGGGATGTCGACTGTACTTACTGTTGTGTGCTTAAGTTGGCCGTTCCAAACCTTTACATGTCTAAGGAGAAAAGAAGCCGCGTAACTGCAGGCTGACACCGATCCAGCTGTTTTCGCGAAACATGAAGTTCTATAGTTCATATCAGACTTTCAAATTTTTACCGCACCATCCTAACAAGATATGGGGGTGCCGCGACTGAGACGAGTGTTGCCCTTCACATGAATATAGGGCGCAGCACTAACTGCAGGATGTCCCAATGAATTTGAGATTCGAATAGAGCAAAGGAGACATCACAGTTAACCTTTAGCTAGAAAGCAAGAATTATTGTAGGGATATTTCTTTTTCGTGTTAGTTTTACTCTTCAGTTAATACCAGGTCAATATCAAAGAAATTTGGCGAAAAAGAAAGGCATTTTACACACAATTCTAACAGAAAAAACTTCCGAAAGCAAGTTCCCAGGTTTCATTTGCGCGCACGTGCTCTTGTTCCACAACTGCCACTTCAGGGGCTGATGGACGAACTAACAATAACAAGCCAGAAATACTAAATTCGCCTCGCTGAATCCGGCGGCTTTTCTGCGGTATGATGTTGTGGCGCCGCCAAGCTTACACTCAAGGAATGCCGGCTGTTTCGTCCGAAATTTTAGTGGCACACCTGTGCGTATTTACTTCTTCTCTTGCTACAATTTCTTTTATTTACGTGATGTGCAACACATGAGAGGTTTATGACTAGACTACACTAATCAGTGCCAGTATGGAATATAATAGGTGATGTCCAAAACATGGCTTCCATAACGTATTCCAGGCTTCGCAATCACTTCAGCCGCATGCAACTCCCAAAAGCACACTATTTGAGATTGGTTTCTGTTACACAGAGGCGTCCGTCGCGGGGGTGTGGATTCTGGCCCTATATATTGCAATCACAAGTGGAACTTTGCGATATTAGGCATCTGGGAGGCCCATATGACACGAGAGAGGCTACGAATGAATTATGGGTTATTACGGGCCAAAACCACGACTTGATTGTGAGCCACGCCATAGTGGGAAAATCCGCATTAACTTTGACCAATAGTGGATCTTTAACGCGCCCCCAATGCACGGGATACGGGCGTTTTCGCATTTCGCCCCCATTAAAACGCGGCCATCGCGGCCAGGATAAGCACCACAGCCGCTAAACCACCGCCGGTGAAAGAGCCATCATGAACGTGATGCAGCACGTTTAGCATATTCAGAAAATTTAGCAACCAATAAAAGCCCCATATGGTGACGTGGTACAAGCGACGACAGCTCCAACAGAGACCCGTTCGTAAATAAAGTTGACATATCTCTCTTTCGTGAGCCGAGCCAAGAATAACCTGCTCTAGCAGGTGAAAGATTTGAAAGGGAAAATAACGAGATGTACAATGCGAGCGATGTTAGTCACCGCACAGTTTAGGATGGAAAAAACTGAAAAATCCCTGAACTAGAGTCTGTATCCGAGCTAGTTGCTACAGCGGCATCTGAAGGCAGGTAAAGGAACTGAGACAAGGGCTCAGTATGTCCACGTTTATTGCGCTCTCCGTGTTTTATTTGCGCTTTACTTGCCTCAGGAAAAATCCCGGTTCTCAATATAGCCCTAATTCCGGTAAAATTAGTGAACACACAGTTGCTGGAAGTGCCACAACATATTTGATTTGACGTTTATTTCTTTCAAACGAAAGGGAAGCCAAGGGAAAAGGCGGTATGCCTGGCTGGGCCTTGGCTCATCACCACTCGATACGTGCTACAGATGCGCAGTGCCGCTTTATGGCAGTGATTATGGCGTCTTACGCTTATAATACACAGACACAGGTAGCTACCAGGTTGCGGTCTCCTGAAATAGCAGCTCACTTACGTTTAGAGCCTTCTGCCGGTAATGATGACGACGCTACTTAAGCACAGTAGGGTACCGGCGCAATGGGGACTGACAGTTCCCAGCCCTCATAAGGAGAGAGAGACAGAGGCAGTGAAGGTTAGAGACAGGTAGGTTAACCAGAATGCCAAATCCAGTTTGCTACCCTCGCTGAGGAACTGGTGAGGGGGACGTAGGAAGATAAGAAAATAGAGAGAGAGAGAGGGAGAGAGCTAGCACAGGCACATGGCTACAGCCGGGCACTATCACTGCAGGCGATCATAACATAGGAACACGTGCCGCACAGCGAACACCAAATATGGCTAACGCTGCTTGTGCAGAGCTGCGCCGCCACGATACATCGATGCTCACCAGCTGCCGAAACGCCGTCCAAACGTCGACACTCAAAACTCAGAGTGACAAAATGCCACTGAATAATGAGGTGCAGCAAGAAAGGCTCGTGGTATTTAAAAAAGCCTTCTTTCGTGGGTAAAATTGACTTCTCAGTACGACTCACCAGTGCGCGCAGATGACGAGATAGCGACTGAGACGAAGCTCGCGAATCGGAGACTTGCACGACTCGGTGGCGCCGTCTAGTTAAGGCCTCTGGAGGTGCGCACTTACGCGCAGCCAAATTTTAAAATCTATCAGATATCTTGTTTTTTTTTATTTTGGAGGAATACGCTGTAAATCAGTTCATACGTGCGGGCCACATGCAGATGTTTATTTTACACTATATTTCGTGCGGATCAGCCATTCTTTCACATGTTTTTAGCCATTATAAAAAGAATTGAGCTTACCGCAATAAGAGTTGCAACATGGCCGCGCCTTTTGGGGTATCCCCCTCCCCCCCCCCCCTTTTTTTTTTCCACTAAAGGTAACTCTATGCCAGCCCGTCGCTGCAGCTAGAGCACTTTTCACTGCAATTATTTTTAGCACTCAAATTACCAATTTAGTGCAAGTAGGGGCTCACAAACGAAAAAAAAAGGAAAGTTCCGTCATTCTACAGGGTTGGTAAATTAACTTGTCGAGATTATTACTGCATAAAGAATACGAAACCTTACATGCGGGCGCAAAGCTTCCCCAAAACATTTCTATTTTTTGCCGAAACATTCCATCATATTATGATGGTCATACCTGCTACTTTAGGTTAAAATTAAAAGTCGCAGGTTAGGCCGGATAGCCTTGCCTGCGGTTCAGATAATTGTTTACAGAACTCCAAGGCTTTCAAGTTTTCTTGCTTACGTTTACAGGCTTCGGACCTTCATGTAAAGCAAAAAATAGCCATAAATGTCATGTCAGTCTCCCTTTAATGTAACGTTTCGTCGTTTCGTCTGGCAAACAATGAAAAATGATAATTATCACCTCCAAGGCACACTACTTGAAAGTTCCGGAGTAAGTTGGGCTATCACCAGCCTATTGTTTCCCAGGAAGCCACAAGACACTTCTAACGCGGACTTAAACTTTTCTCCTTGGCAGTTGGCGTAGCAGCTTTTTGTGGTTCGGATAATCCCAGGTATTAACACAAAAATAAGGATGCGTGAATATTCGAAAATCGAAATACATTTCGAGTCGTTTCTGCTTTTAATTCGTATTCGTTTAAAATTCACCATTCGGAATGGTCGAATATTTTCTCTTTCGAGTGTAAGTGATAATAACAGTTGTTGGAGTCTACACGGTGGTACAACATTAGAAGTGAGGCCGGTTCCTTATATTTCTACTTCTCAAGAGCAGCGCTTGCTGCAATGAGGCACCAGTTCCTGGGGGAACTGGTGTTTGTTTCCTAGTCAGTTACTAAATATGGCTCGATTTAAGCAGCCTATATACGCATCGTGTCACCATGTTTTCATCCAATTAAAACGTGCGATGCTGCAGTATCCCACCTCTTTCCTGCAATGGGTACAACGCTGTATGTGCATCTGAGTGACACTGGGTTCTTTTGTTTAACTATTACTACTGCCATGACTGTAGTTGCTCGAGCTTTTATTAAACAGGATAATCGGGGCCATGTATGTTAGAATGTTTTTTTTTACTGCGTGCTGTTAATCTATTAGTTTACCTGTGTGTATATTTGGACGCTTTTCTGTTTAACTAGACTTAATATGCTTCTGTCTTTGTAGAATGTCTGAGCGATTTTTAACCGAAATGAGCAAAGTTTATTTCTTAAACGTGTGTTGAAATAACCGGCTATATTGTAGCTTATCTTCTAGTACGCCTAAAACTACCTATTAAGCACCCATCTATTTATGGAGTGTAAGACGCTCTAAATGAAATTGGTAGCCGGGTATATTTCGGCACGACGACTAATACAGTTCAAACATTCATATCTGCGCTTAGCAGCATAGCCGTTTTCTGCAGAAAAAGCTGCATGTTCTCATACATAAAAGATGATATTCCTGAACACGTAACCTACCAAAGTGGCAACGTACTCAATTGCTTTAATATCACTAATATCCTGCTATGCGCTCATATATTATCGTTATCTCACACCTTAGTGTTAGAAAACAAATGTGCAAGACATATGCGATATCCTGCTTCTTGGCGTAAGGACACATAAACTTCAATTTATGAAACGTTCTTCTAATTTTTTTTTTTGTTTTTTTGCAGCCGCAGTGCAAGGACAGGCACTACTGAGCTTCGGCTGGGGAGGCTCAGGTGGCTTGCTAGGCGGGTCACTTGGTGGCGGCTACGGAGGACTTCTTGGAGGATACGGGGGACTCGGTGGACTTAGTAGCTTTGGTGGACTTGGTGGCGGCTACGGAGGACTTCTTGGAGGATACGGGGGACTCGGTGGACTTAGTAGCTTTGGTGGACTTGGTGGCGGCTACGGAGGACTTCTTGGAGGATACGGGGGACTAGGCGGACTCGGTGGTGTCTCTTACGGCCTCTCTGGGCTCTATGGAAGCTCCCTTGGCGGGTTAGGGCTAGGAGGCTTATCAGGACTTTACGGCGGTTATGGTGGGCTGAGTGGTCTTTCAGGGCTCTACGGTGGTTTTTCAAGACCGATAGTACTTGGAGGATTAGGCTACTCAGGGCTAGGAGGCTTATCGGGACTTTATGGAGGTTATGGTGGACTGAGTGGTCTTTCGGGGCTCTATGGTGGTTTAGGTTACTCAGGACTTGGAGGCCTGTCAGGGCTTCTTGGTGGTTACCCAGGTTATCTCGGAGGTCTCGGTGGTCTTGGAGGGTCAGTAAGAGTACTTGGGAGTTATCCCGGATACTCCGGTTTCCTAGGCGGCTCCACTGGTCTTAGCGGTCTGTCAGGATTGTATGGAGGTTATTCAGGACTCGGCGGCCTTTCAGGCATCCTTGGAGGTTACTCTGGTTATTCCGGCCTTTCTAGCCTCTTTGGAGGTTACCCGTCTTCTGGCTACTTTGGGATGTATGGGATGAGTCCTATGAGCTCATTCAGGTATGCTCCATTTGGAGGATTTGGTTCTTATGGAGGTTTCAGTCCATTCGGGTATTACGGCTCATACGGCCCTTCCTTTGGAGGCTTCGGTTCCGGCTTTAGGACCTTTGGAGTCGGAGCCCCAAGCTCATCTGTTATTTCGACGGCTGCAGCCCCTGCCGTCAGTGGTGTTGTTGAAAAAATTACCGCGCCAGCTACCAACCTCGTCACGCCCGTTAACATGCCGGCCCTGCCCACCGTCACTGTGACTGGCGGAAAGGGGTACGTACCACGGTTTGTTTTATTTTACATGTACTAGTGCGAGGCTTTGGACAAGACTGCCGAGCTCACTAACCCGAAGGTGGCACTAACAGTTCTGGTGGAGCTCTCAAAGCCAAGAAAACCTTATAGAAAAGTGCATATTGATTGTTCGTAAACTAGCTTTTTTGATGTCTAGTGGTAAAAAAAGGCTCAGGTTAACCTGCGTGTTGTTCTAGGCACTGTCTTTTATACTGCTTTCTACGTACAGTAAGACGTTTTCTAGCACGCATTTTTTGCAGATCCAATTAATGCATATAACACTATGTCATGAATGCTGTCTGTGACGTATGCAATAGGACAGACGTAATGAACTCCGTTGTCGAGAAATGTAGAGAAAGGGAACTATCATTCATTATGTATATCGCCTCATAACAAGTATTTTACCCATGGCTGCCATGGCTAAGCAAAATAGGTGAGCTGAAAACAAATATTTTACCGAGCAGCATAACGAGGCTAGTTCTGGAAAAAATAATTACATAGCAACAGTCGATTCTTTTATTGTTTTTTTAAGCATAATTGCCTTTGTAATGCACACCTGCTATGCTCTCAATAGAGAGGGGCAGTATTGAAAATAAAATAAAATAACAATATCGCGCGTTGCGGTTTAGCCACCACCTGTCACGGCATAAGGCGAACCTTCGTTTTCCTCGTCTGCTAAAGTGTGATAATATCGATTATCCCTCACTTTGGCACGGTTATAACGGCTAATGATAGCAGCTGCTGCCAATTAGGACGAAGTTTCACCTCATGAATCTCCTGTCTAAGGACACGGACAAAGAAATCGTCTTGCTAGTCATCTACTGAACGAACTTTATGAGGTTTGTCATGATTCAAAGAAAAAGTTAGAATCTATCGACTACGGAGACCATATTTCTGAAATGCGGACGATTGTTATACAAGAACCTGAAAATCTCAAAATTGCAAATGAAGCATAAAGCCGACAGCTTTGTAACGCAGTACCTAAAATTATCTAACAATTTTGTTATGTGTACATATTGAAACATCTCAAAGGGAGGAAACTTACGTATTATACACTGCTCTAGAATACACAACCAATATGCGAGTAGGGTTTCTGCAATACCTGCCTAAAAATAAAACCTTTATGTAACCTGCTAACTTGTAAATGATATTTGTCCGGTGGAGATGCACTAACAAATACAGCTTACAGAACTGCTTCGTGTTTTCTTTTTGGGGCAGCGTTATGGATCCCGAAAATTTGTGCTTTTATTATAATAAACATACTGCTTTTCAGAATTTTTTAGAAAAGCTGCCAGGACCTTAGTAAAGCTTCTTTGATACAGTCGATATAAATAAACATTATCGCTTAAATGCAACAATTTTTAGTAAAATCTGTTAAGCGGTTATCAAATCAGAGCAATAATTTTTCGCGTTTTGCACGTATCGAAACATAAAAATAGGAGTTGCATGAGAACTAAAGCCTTGTTGTCAAAAGCAGTCTTGTAATGGAGAAGAAAACATGATAGTACAAGTGTAAAAAGACTCAGATCTTTGTTGCGTTCCTAGTTAAAAAGACACAATAGGCTTAAAGCTTCGCTGTGGAACAGGCGTCCATCTTGCCTCCACTTTATCCCCACTTCCATTATAGTTCTTTTCTCTCCCCTACTCCTTTTCTATCCGAAGGTTCATACTGCTTCACCCTTTCAGGTTTCTTTTGCTAACACCTCTTGGGGTAGTACTTAAAACGTTTTCGAATGAAACACCTTCAACTGAGCCACGTTCACCGATGTACCAGTCTTCAGTATTCATTTCTGAGTGGCTGTCTTTGTCACAGAGTAAGGGCCACAAAATTTGGCACTGGAACCTCTTACTCCTTTCCAAACTAGAACAAAGTCGGTGACTTGAATGTCTGGGATGTCTGAGCGATGTCTCTTGTCAAAATTTCTTTTTCATTAATTTGCGGTACCTTTCGTCCTGGTATTTTTGTTTCCTCTCCTAGACGATCTTGAGATTTTCTAAGAGCCCCAACTCAGGGTCCGCCTGCAATATAGGAGTTTCTCCTGAACAAGCGAAATGTGGACTGCATCCCAAGCCACTAATGCAGGAGCGATTGTGATGTTTCACAGCTGCTTCTAAAGAGCATCTCCACCCACCAGGGAAATTAACGTACATCCTGATGTACTGCTCCACATATTGTATAGCCCGCTCTGCACACCCATTCGCTGCGGTATGGTATGACGCATACAACTTGATCGACATATTGCGGTATCGAGCCCATTTTGCTAGTTTTTCACTCTTGAACGCTGTACCGTTGTCACATACAATCGTCCTGGTAGTCCTATACATATCCCTTTCGATGAGAGCGATGACGCTATGTGCATCTTATTTTCTTGCCCGTGCCACGACCAGCCTGCCTTATTCATCCATGGCAAGAACAAAAGCTTGCGTTTTTTCTGACTCCCTCTCGTTTCGTATTTATCTCGGCAAAATCCGGGCGTATTACTCCAAAAGGCACGTTCGAGTGGGAAGGTATTAGCATGGTGTCCGTGGGCTGGTTATACTTCCCTTTGCTGACTTGCCAAATATGGCATGAACGAACATGCAGCTTTGCTTCCTTCATGCGAAGCCACGTAAATATCTTAACTAGCTCGTTGTAGTTGCGCCAAAATCGGTCGTGTCCTCTAGATTCCGGGTTGTCGTGGTGCAAATACAGCACATTGGAAACCAGCGTTGGCGCGACTTGATACTGACCTTTAATAAACGTCAGTTGTTCGCGGCCTTCCCACAATTTTACTTCATTGATTTCTTTCGATTGTTTTTTGTTGGATTGTTAGACGGTAAAAAAGTGTTATCCCGTAAAAGATAAATTAAGTCCACGTGTCGGTATTGTCAGTCGAGACAAAGCATCTGCATCAGTCAATAGCGGTCCAGGTCAGTGGAAGATGAAGTAAAAGTCCATTTAGATTAAGTAAACGCCATTTAGATCAAGTCACATTCAAGGTTTGAGTGAGAGCCTGGTGGTCGGTGAACAAGGTGAACTTGATACCTTCTAGGTACTTACGGAATTACTGAATTGCCTTGAGGACTACAAGTGCCTCCTTTTCAGTAGTGGTGTAGTTAACTACAGATGGCTTGAGGGCGTATCTGTAGTAACCTACTACGTGTCGTTTTTCATGGCTGGATGCTTGTGAACGTTTTTGATACAAGACTGCACCGGTCACATCGTGAGAGGAGTTTAAAGAGCAAAGTGAAATTTGGTATGCGCAGAAAAGTGTCAGGAGAAATTTTGTGCACAAGATCGTGGCAGACTCTCTCACACTCGTCATTTCACTCAAATGGAATTTCTTTCTGCGTTACGTGCGTGAAGAATCTAGTTTTGACTTTAAAGTCTTTTATGAAATGTCTGAAATGGCGTGCTTATCACGAAAACACCCGCAATGAGTGGACGTCTTATGGTTTTACCAGTTAGGAGAGCTTTTCGACAGACTCTTGTGTCATGCTTTTAGTTGTCCCATCAAAGGCTCTTCCAAGAAATGCAACGTTTCTTTGAACTAATCACTTTGCTTAAAAATAACTCTAAGGTGTGCCAAGCTCAAGGCATTTAATACCTGAGATAGATGTTCCTGGTGCTCAGCCTTTGTTTTGGAGAACACGATATTACCGTCTACGTACACGTTAGAAAATACACCTAGGAAAGGCTTGAGGAGTTAAATCATGACCTTGTGGAACCATGCTGGCGAGTTCTTCCAGCCGAAAGGAAGCCAGTTATACTCCTGCATATCGAAGCACGCGATAAAAGCCCTGTACATTTTTGTTTCTTCGGTTAGCGGAATCTGCCAGAAACATTTGTACAAGTCAGTACGTGAAGATTGTCGGCAACCACCAGTCTCATATATAATTATATGAGACTGGGGGTTAATTATATCATTGGCATGGGAAATGATATAAGTTCTGCCTGAAGATTAAGTGTTCTGCACAGTCTGAAACGCATGCAAATTGTTAGTGAGAGGCGAAGGGTGATACCGAAGGTCGAATTATATTGGTGTCAAGCATCTCCTGCAATTTTTTCTCCAACCAGATCGTTTGCTCTCTAGACATGCTACACGGAGTTAGTTCGAAAGGGACCTTGTAGAACTACATCGCTTGCGGATAGCTTCCCATGAATACAAGTTCATGGCAGGTCGTTGCAATATCCTCCGCGCACTGAACTCGTAGGCCATCTTGTCTAACCTGATGTATCTCGTCCCTTGGTAGTCCTTCGACTAAAACCGCATCGTTAGAGTATACGTTGATTCTCAGCTTCTTTATATGTAGTCTGGATAGCAGAAAGTAGCACGGCGCACCCTCTGTCACCAATACTTCACTCTCTATTTTATGACCTTGGAACTCAATGTTTACTAAGATCGGCTAATTATGCAATGTCACTTTTCCATCGCAACCTTGTACCCGTAGCACTCTACCACTAAGCAGGTGACTTGGATCCACCAGCTAATCAATGAAAGGCATAGAAAAGAGCGCACGTCTCACTAGTTGAAGGATAATATCAAAATTGGTTTCCATATATAAGTACGAAACACTGCCAAGGCATCATGACAAGAATCGCAGCTTCCGTTGGTAAAGCTGGTCCGAGAGCATGAGCCGTGATCTGCTTCCTGCACGTGAAGGGGCACATGGTCAAGGAGATACATGGCGCTCTAATGGCCGTGCACAATGATGACGCCCCAAGTTATGACAGCGCTGTGAAATCGAACATGTCAGATCAATGTGGTCGAACAAGCCGTGCCTACGAATAACGGAGCGATCAACGGTCGCTCAATAGTGGACCACAATATCATGCACAAGTGTAAGTTCTAGGGCTTACCGACAAGCGGACAACTTTTTGAACAAATAGTGCCGCCGGTTACCGCGAGAGGGGAGTCGCATTAACACTCTCCCCGCCCCCCTCCCCCAAGTATTAGCGCTTAATTTACGTTCGTTCTTTCGTGAAAATAATGCAAATATTTCTGAGCGCGCTTCGTGCATATCAATGGCGTCGCGCGTAACATCTATCAACCGTGCGATAATACTTTCTATGTTGTTTTGGCTATTGTAAAGCCAAAATAATTGCTTTGCGATAATGATTTTCTGAATCATCACACTTCGAATTCGTCGTTTTTGCTTCCGTTGACTAATTCTTTGGAGACGCACAAATGGCGAGTAAAGCTAAAAGCATCGGTGTTCTTATTTCTTGCTGGCAACTAAATTTGAATACTGAACTGAAGCGTGCTTGTTTTTCTTTGCAGTATCAAGACCCTAGCGGGATAAAAGATCTACGAATTTCCGGAAGATTGTTAACAACACATCAACCACGTACGTTAGCTTTTTCTGTAAAATATTTATCAGGATAAATGCAGTTGCATACGTAAGAAAGAAAAGAAACATGTTAGCGCAAGTAGAATTCCCGTAAATATTTTTTTTTTAATTGAAACACACGTTTTTATCCGTATCTTCATTAGAAGCTG
Organism: Dermacentor andersoni; assembly: GCF_023375885.2. Lineage (NCBI taxonomy): Eukaryota > Metazoa > Arthropoda > Arachnida > Ixodida > Ixodidae > Dermacentor > Dermacentor andersoni. The sequence goes on along the minus strand of NC_092819.1, from coordinate 97,817,941 downwards.
GATATTCGATAATGAGATGGCAACACATTCCAAATTTCAAAGTGCATTTATGAACTGTAACGTCTGAATGGTAATTGTTAGAGTAACTTCTGGAAACGGAAGCACTCAGGCGAAATTTCTTATTGGGGTTTTACGCGAGCTATACCTACAAAATGCTATATGTGAATCACGTTTTCTTTTACAGATTCGTAGGCGAAGAAATCCTTTATCATTGAATAAAAGAGGAGCAATGAAATGCTTATGGACTTCCCAACGACTGTATAAAAAAAAGTACGAAATCTGATAAGATTCTTCCAAATAAAATACAAATATTTTCAACTACTGCCTGTTGTTTATTGTCATCCCAGGATAATTTTAATGACTGCAACTACAGAGGCAAGAACTTTACGCAGTGGATCAAGTTAACTTGCTTTCACTGGGTTCAGCTTGATGTGAAAAAACAGCCTGACTGTGCATATCCAATCGACTGGCTGCGACGATGCGCACATATTGAACCACGTATGAGATGGCGCTGTGCTGTTGAGACTTTCCAGTGCCCTCCGTGGCACAACATTCGTAGAATAAAAAAAAAGAAAGAGAGCTGCTTCGACTCCTGTCATCGGTCCAAACGGTCCTCAGGTCTTTCGCTCGCTGACTCGGACATTGCTGTAGTGGACCTAACCTCGGTCCCCATGACGTGTTGAACCGGACGTTGTTGCATGACGAGCACGACGTCACGGCCACGAAAGAAGGACCTATGAACCGTTCGGACCAATGACAGCAGCCGAAAAGCGTTTTTTTTTCTTTATTCTTCGATTTCCTTCTAACATCACAGCTCCCAGCACGAAGCACGAGACGACCGCGCCGAAGCTCGCCATACAAGAAAGATGGCCGAGAAAGATTACAATGATTGCTATTCTAAGTGCTAACTACAGAAGTTAGAGATCTTATGTATCAGCACTTTCGTAAGCTTTCGTGTGCTGTGTTCGCATAAAAACCAGCGTGAAAGGCTCATTTTCGAAAGCGGTTCGTGCGATGAGCTATGCTAAAAGCACTAAACCATGTCACCTGCAGCTGTTAAAACTGAATAATCTTACTGCGGTACAGCCGAATGTAACGTAGATAAGTATAAAATAAAACCTTCAAGGAAAGTTGCATGCCGGGAAAATACTTTTCTGTTTCGCTCTCTGATGACCCTAGAATTTATTTAGTGAGGTCTAATGGCAAATGAAACAAAAAGAAAAGTAAAGGAGGTGGCTTATGTTAACTGGTAACACGAGGTGTTTGTCAGATAAGGTTTACCTAATACATTGAAATTGCGCACGCTATTTCTTCATATCTATTGTACTTCTTGCGAATCGTAGTACCGAAAGAAAGTCATAAGAAATCGCGCTGCAGTGCCTAGAAACCACAAGTGCTCGACCTGGGGTTTGTTTATTTATTTCACTTTCTGTCCGTCACACGTGGCGGCACCACCATACTATGTAAGAATCTATGTAGGCGCTGGCTTAAGGGCCCCTTGAAGAATGTTGCGGGTATACACAGAACTGATACGTTGCCATGATGGTAAAACTTTATTAGAAGTGCCTTCAATCGATAACTAATGCCTGGTTGGGCAATGTTAGGAGCGAAGATAATAAAAATATTGACCACTTAAATAACTTTCGTATTGTTGTTCCAATAAATGATCTGAACCAGAATGACCACAGTTCTGTCTTGCACAAATTGTGGATATCTGGCAAGCCCCGTTGAAACGTAGCTTAGGCAAGCTCGCGCCTTTAAATATGTCGTATTATTTAACTTTCTTTTATATCAGAAGCTCCCCGCCAACGGTGGTTTAGCAATATTCTAGAAAAAGCGCACACTGCTGCTGGCTACCTTCGCGACAAAACACTTCCATGGTATTTTTCAAGCGCTTATTGCGAAAATAAAGAACGACCTACAACCTCCTTAACACGCTCTTTCGAATGTTGCGAAAATATTGTCGCCATCTTTGCGCCCAGAAAGCGAGTAAGCCTTTATTTCAGAAAAGTCTCCTTGCTGTCGAAGCGGTGCACGTAAACGCGGCAAATTAGAAAACGACTAAGTGCCGCTGAGAGCTCAAACCATTTAACGTAAAAACTCGCGAAAGAATGCGGGCTTCCCGTACATGCTAGGAATTATTAAGTTCAGTTACTTCTAGTACACTTCAACCACAGCATCTCCTAAATTTTTCATCATTACCCCGTAGCAGGCGAAAAACATCGTTTAAAAAAGTTAGCGGATAAAAAAATAAGACGGTGGTCTCCACCTGAGAGAGTGCGGCTGTCACAGTAAATTGAATCAGGGCCCAAGTAATCGCTTAACTCTGGTGTTTTGGTTGATTAAGAGGTCGAAGGAGCCAGTCACAACCCTCGTTCAGGTCCCCAAAAAATCTGCCAGGCAGATGGTATTGCGTTTCAGTGGCAAATGGTCTATGTACACTGTAGGTGCACCGTGAAACTTTCATTAATTACGCTTTATAATTTCAAGCGCTACGATGACGTAATTTATAAAGTGCAGTGGGCCCTTATGGAAAGCAAAATGTTATGCATATCCTCAACTGTATGCCATGTTTTGGAATGCCTTACAACAAAAACGCTTACATTGAATGGTAAAATGAAGCTTTATACAGATATGCCTAGCTTGTTTATATCAAAATTAGAATTTCATTATTAGGGACGTGTTTTTGATATTCAAGTGGGTGACATACGACTTCGGCAGGTAGCGAGGAAGTGTTTGGTGATACGTTCCGATACGCACGCAGTGTTATCCTGATAAGTAAATTTGTAATTCAGTAAATTGTAAATTTGTTATTACAGAGCTAATCGCGCTTCGTAGAGGAATATACATTTTCTGTTTTCTCCCACGTATTATTAATCAATTTTATTCTTGCACAAATATCCTGTTATTATATAAAATGTTCAGGAAAAACATATATTGTTTTTGATGTATCTAGATTTATTGTAATATTCTTTGTTACTATATTGACTGTGAAGACATGAGCATCGTGACCTTTGTCAGCGGCAAAAAGAAGAGAAATCGGGAGGAATAGTGACTAGGCTGATGTGATTGTTTTGCACTAACACAAGTAGGAAAAAACATATGTGCTTTGAGGACAAGTAAATCTTCTCGCATACACGTAGACCCAGTGCATTTATAAAGTACACCTGCATACATTATCTTGCTACGCTTTAAAAATAGATTGTATGTGGAATGTCGTGCACTTATTCGTTAAGGCATTCTTTTCTACATCTTGCACACAAAACTCAGTTCCGAGAAGTCCCTAGTGGGTTGACAAAAAATAAGAAGTGCGAGTGCACAGCAATGCCTGTTATGTTCAGCCATTATCGAAGTTTGCCGATCAATACATCAAAAACATCATGCAGCTAAAGAAAAACTACAAAGCGGTCGCCTTGACGAGGCCTTCAATATCCAAATGGCGCATTACGGAAAAAGGTATTTTTTTCTCGGTGAACTACATGGAAATGCAAATGTTCATCTACTTGCAAAAGTAAACTGGGCGCTAATGGGTAAATGAAAGCTCGCTCCGTCTGTCCGACAATATAGCTCATCAATACTTTTGTAGAAGAGGTACATAGACATGGGAGTTCATTTTAGATGAAGTGCCAGTTGCAAGCTACGAACGGACGTAACTCTAAAGCAAACCCCCGTGTGTTTACGTCCTTCCCTGCGACCACGTTCGAGCGCATAAAGCTACGCTTCGTAAGCGTCTGCGTTGGGATGGCCCTGACGCCATCCACGCTAATGATTATTGCGACAGGTTGATTTGGAACAGATACTTGGGACTGATAATTGACCGGCGAGAAACGTGTTCCCACTGATAACTACTGCTGCATCTGCGGAACATGCTGGACACCTGCCTCGGTTACGCCATGGAACGTGTACTCTGGCTCAAAACGTTAAACAACAGCATTAAAGGCCGGCGTACTAGATCACTACGCACGTTTGGTGACAGATTGCAACTTCCCACTCAGAGACATCGTACACTGCAGAGCTGAAGTTGCCGATATCGATAAAGCTCTAAATTGTCTGCGTAAATTTAATACTAGGACCGTCGTGGAGATGCAGATTCGGAGAGGCATAGCTGAGACAGGCAGCTAAACGTTCAGCGAAGTTCAGTCACTCCTAGTTTGCAACAGCCTCAGAATTCAAGGCATCTATTATGTCAAAGGCATGGAACGCGTACCCATTTTTGATAGTTCCGAAATGAAAGCTCCAATTTAGAAAGCACAGAGGCACATAAAAATCTGGCCCACTAAGATGCATATACCTAGCACCAATCGATCGCTGCGCTTCTTTTTGTATTTCACTGCAATAATGTAACTGCTGTTTAGTGCTTGAATCAGAGATGACATTCGTTCAAATCACTTAGAGTTTTGGCACACATTTTCTTCATTCCTCGAAACAGCCTGCTCCGTAAACGGTGCCGCATAAATATGACGGAGGTTCGGTTATAGCCATAACTCATCTCAATCGATGACCGGGGAAACTCACTGTCAAAAGGTTGGAGTGACGAAGCGCGGCGGCAGCAGGCAGCGAAAATTACCTTCGTGCTGCGTCTCGCTGCAACGCTAACCAAGCGTGGAAAGCACAGCGTATACAAAGATACCAGCACTCGGCTCCTCTGTCCCCTTTATCCATTTTTTTGATTAACGCCCTGCCTTGTGCAACTCGCTCATTACATACAATGAAATTTCAAAACATTACTACATGGAAAGGAGGGTGTTTCCACCTCCTCACTATAGGCTAAACAGAGCACAAGCAGTTACACTTAGGCAATTACAAACACAGTCTCATTATTCACTTGCACAAATAAAGGAATGGTATGACATTGCAGACATGAATATTATATGCAAAGCATGCGAAAAGGAGATATGCACGCTTGAACATCTGCTCTGGGAGTGCGGGTCGCTCAGCCCTGGCACTTCCCGGAATCGGTTTTCAGGAATGATCAGATCTACAGATCATATGCCTGAAGTCCTGGCTCTCCAGTACGCCCGTGATAACGCTAGGAGGCTTGACCTCCCGGTCCCAATATGGGACTAGCCAGGCAGGTGGCAACACCTTGTACAGGACCAGAATAAAGGTTTTCTCTCCTCCTTCTTCTTCTCCTCCTCCTCCTCCTCCAGCACTCGGCGCACTTTGTACACATCGCAGGTTGCTTTGAAGATGAAGCCTGCGCGACCGCGCACTCTTTCTACATTGCAAATCGTTTTCAAGATATGGACGCCCGGGCGCCGTACGCAGCGGCCGCCGGAGTGGAACGCCTCCCCCTTCCCCGTCCCTGCCCTCCCCCAGGTGCCTCGCGCGCGACGGAAGACGGCGCGCTTGCTCCCCCGTTTCCCTCTTTTGCGCGTGCAAGGTTGAGCCTCGATCATCGGCTCACCCTTGCAAACTTTCACTCGCACATACAGTATACGTCGCGCGGCGACGGCGTTATCGCCCTTGGACTTCATATGGAACATCATGGCGACACCGACGGCAAAAATGCGCCTGTTGTGTGCATATAATTGCTGTGGCAATAAAGTATACTTTCAAGCGGTACGCAGCAGCCTACCATACTGTATACGTAAATCCACAAGAAGGACGTTGACACATTGTCGCCAGTACACCGGTTTAAGGAGATAGAAAATTATTGAACACGATTTGATGAAGGCATAGGAACACGATGCACTGACGGAAAGGAGCACCTCGGAGTGGAGACGGCCTCAGCTGTTTCAGAACATTACCGACGCTTGGACTCTCTGATGGTGAAGTTCCTTCCTATTCAACCATTTGGATAACAAAAACTGATTTGCAAGGGGGGAAAGCGAAATCGAGCCGTTCATAGTTATGTACCGCATTCACCTAAAAACATAAAATGCACGCGGACACACTACACCACATACTGAAGCATTCTTAGCTGTCTCCGAAAGTATGTTTTCATGCACGTCCCAAGCGGAACAAAATACAAACAGCCCCGAGTAAGGCGTTTTGCGTACCAGCGAAATAGTGACCGAAACATGCTGCTCGAGAGCAAGAGCGTTTAGTTTAGCAAGAAGTGTGTATTTTGGAAAGCAGCTAGAAAGTTAAGCCGGCGTTTTACATAAGATAGAATGAGAGAAGTGTACATCTTTCATACAGTTCAAGGGACAGCTTACATGCAATCCAAATGGCTAAAGCAAAGTGCCTCCTCCCCGCCTGAAAAACAACTCAATACCTACGTATATTAATGTGTCCAATCACCTACTCCACATTGACCTCAACAATACTATAAGAGTGGAGAAGGTGTGGCTAGGTGTTGTATAGGCATAGTAACAACACTGACTGGTAGAAATATAAAGGAGCCAAGCCATCTAACGCTAACATACAAACTGAGTGCATCTATTTAGGTTTCGCTCAGGCTTTCGACCACGTTGCACATTCCCGTTGGTTCTCAAAATTATCAGCTCTCTGCCTTTATTCTCGACCCCTGTCATTGCTTCGTAATTTTCTTTCTTTCCTCCAACAGTTCACTACAGTTAACAATTTCACCAATTCGCTCTGCAACGTATCTATCATCTGGCGTACCTCAAGGCAGGGTTCTTGGCACTTTATTGTTTTTAATATACATTAGCGGCTTGCCCACTGATATATCTTCCTCCTTACGACTTTTTGCTGATAACAGTATCATTTACCGCTCAATTAATCCTATGGATGATCACCTCGCTCTCCTAAGTGACCTAAACCATATTTCAAACTCGTGTACTACATGGCAAATGACACTTAACTGGACTACATGCAAAATAATCTTTCAGTCGCAAGCGTAGAAATTCTAACTTCTCGTACCCGATTGATAGCACAACAGTATCTCAGGCATCATCATACAAGTATTTGTGTTCACTCACGCATAATCTTTCATGGGCCACGCACATTCAGAACATTTCTGCCAAGGCTTCCAGATCCCGTGGGCATCAGCGCCGGAACTTGCGAAACTCCCCCAACAATGTAAGCAAATTGGCTTACCCAACAACTGTGCGACCGCAACTAGAATCTGCATCAGTTATCTGGACCCCATATCAAAACTACCTAATCACAATGCTACAATCTGTACAAGATAGAGCAGCTCGTTTCATTACACAGCACTACAGTCCATATTCGAGCATAACGCAGATCAAACGTGATATTATCGCTCGAAGTATGAGATTTTCGTCGTTCCATTGCACTTTTATGCCCATTTCATCAATATTATTACAGCACCAAACTACCTCCATTACCTCAGGAAGCACCTTCACGCATTTCGCGTCGACTACATAATCAATTTAGCCTAAAGCGCATGCATCGAAGGACATTAGCCTTCAATTCATCGGCATTTCCACGTGCCATTGCTCTTTAGAATTATCTTCCCGACTCTATTGCATCCACCTGTTACCACCAATCATTCCATGATCAACTGCGCAAACATTTTTCTAAGGAGCAATATCGCGACTTGGGTCTCTTCAGCTGGCATGCGTTTCTATTCTCGTTGCTATTGCAGCACGCATTGTTACCTTGTGCATCTTAAATCAATAACAGTTCTTGTATGGTCACTGCTTTTTCTTACGATATGTTTTGGCTACATATGACGCATCCATGTTACTCACGGTATTATACAATGTTCCTTGCGCCTATGTATATTATTCTCTTATATTTTTTTTTTACAAGTTCTCCCTTTTACTTCCTGTTTTGCATCCACCGTCGTCATCTGGTAATTGTTCCTATACTGTTTATGCTGTTCTTGTCCCACTTACTCAGTGCTCTTCTGGGCCCTGTAAGGTGCTTTAAATAATAATAAAATAAATAAATAAATAAATAAATAAATCTAAAATGAAGTCTCATTTTCTTTGAAAAAAGGGCTGCCCCAGTGGCGCTCACCTTTATTGAGCCGGCAGAAAGCGATTCTGTGTGGCATTTTTACGCTTCATGGTGAACTGTTTGTTTTATGATTATTCTTGGAGGGTGGGGGGAGCTATGCGAAGCAAGCTTGTGGTTGCAACGCGGCCACTTTGTACAACAGCTGTGCACTGAACAAAACAAAAACAAAACGACTTCGCTTCAAATAAGAATGCTGTCGCACTGTGCCACATTGAAGGCCACCCTTCATGAGCTATTGAAACTTCAGTGTTTTTTTTTTTTTTTTCCAAAGCGCCGCACAAATTGCTACTGCACCCTGTGGCGTCACCTGCGATTCGCAGCAATGAGCCATGCCGTAGATCTCGGAGGTCTATGCTTGCTTGGGTGTGAGTCACAGCGCGCTCGATATACGTTAACAGCTACGGCACCTGGGGCCGTAGCTCAGTGGCTATGGGTTTACCCTGCTGATAACACGGTCCCTGATTTTATCTGCGTCGCGGCGTCCGCATACCGATGGTGGCTGAATGAAAAAACAAACAAAACACCGCTGCTGTTCTGTGTATTGGGTGTGCGTTAAAGAATCCCAGGTGGTCAAAATTAATCCTGAGCCCTCACTAGGGCAAGCCGCAGAACAAAATTTTGGTTCTGGCATGTAAAGCCACAAAGTGAAAAAAAAAAGAAAATGACGCCTACGCAGCGTGCGGAGACCCGTGTCTGCTGGATGCGAGTCGCGCCGTGTTCGCTACACGCCAAAGCGAAGCTGCATGTGAGCCGGCAGAAAATAAATTTGCTTAATGCGCGGCTAAATCTTCTCGCCATGGTATCTTTTTTAGAAATAATCGCATCAGAAACGAGACAAAGCAAGTTAAGAAAATCCCTCGAGTAGAAGCTATATCTGTTGTCTAGAATATTACATTCTTTAAACATTCCTGTCATAACTGGCCAAAAACAAAGACACCAAGGGGAAGTTACTTGTCCAACACAGGGGAAATTACTTGTTCAGTAATTGAGTTAAACATATGACAAATTAATGAAAGCGAAAGAGGATTCTAAAACAACTTGCCGCTACGAAAAAAAGCCTTGGCGGAGGAAGTTTCCGCAGCCAAGGTTTGTGAATGGTGGGGCTGGCTAACACTCCCACGGTTAGTTCTAGTAGACAAACATACACCCCCGAAAATGGATAGGAAAATGCATGGCGACGCTGTAGCTGAATTGGCAAGAGTCGCACGCGTGGGCTCATTCCCCACCTGCGGCAAGTTGTTTTTTCATCCACTTTCATTTCCATTAATTTATCACTTCATCAATTCAATTACCAGACAAGTAATCTCGCCTATGTCGTCCTTGCTGTATTTATTGGCTTCGTATGTTCAGACGCGTCGGTTAATCCCCTTTGTTCTCGTTTAAATATCCCTGTAGGCACTGGCGAATATTTAATTATCCCGTACGCGGCATCCACGGGAGAATTCTATTTGGAATGAATGGTGGGAATAAGCAAGCATACCTGATGAATTCTTTTTGGTTTACTGGGTTCTTTAACGTATTAACTACTCGCGATTGAGGCAGCAAGGGTTCAAACTGCCGTGTTGAGCACCTCTTTATGCGGATCGTACGACGAGTAACTTTGTACAAAGGCGTATGGTAAGCCATGTGCTTTGACTGTATCTCCACCGGGGTTGATTGCCACTGTAGCCGACATGCATTTATTTCTTAGTTTTGAAGTAGCCTCCAAGCACCGATAGGTATGCCCTAGAATTCTGTCATGCTTACTCTGCGTACGTGCTTAGTGTTACTTGGTGGTGAAAATTGCTTAAATCGTTGAGATAACGCTAATGTGTTTAGCATACCACGTGATGCAAATACGTAATGTGTTTATTTTTATTCGAAATATCGAGAGAATAAATTTTCTGCAAGTGATAAACTGTTCATTTACACGGAATAAATGAGTCCGAGAAAAGCGTCTCCAAATAGACGCTCTAATTGTTCATTTCAGTTTGATTCGCGTGTCAACAAAGCTAAAATGAGTAAAATAGTTAAAATTCATTAAACAAGTGCACACCTAATAACGTCGAGCTTCATAAGATTATATTCCGCCATGTATTGGAAACGTGCTTAAGATGTGTAGCATCTAGCAGCTGACTTTGTCGTGATGCAGTCCAAAGTACTCAGGACTGAATAAGATTCTTTTGAGATCTTCGTCACTGTGTTCTCTTCCTCTGTGTTGTGAACTTTATTTCCGTGAACGCTTCTTTCGATTGATCCTTTTCTTTTACGAGGGTTTGATTGAACTGCTAGATTGAAGGTCACTTCGTGAACCAACAGTGCAATTTCTTCGTAGTCCGCAGCTCAAGCTTGTGACTTGCTTGCCTTCTCCACGACACTTTAGTGAGTCACTTTTCTATTGAACTTTGCGAAAGGCAAGAATACAATAGGAAAGCAATGTGTTTATACTTTAGAAACACTCCTGCTACCCACCTGGCTTTTCCGCAAGGCGGGAACCATATGCGGAGGGCCTTATCTGCGGACAATACCGAGGCACTGCGCTCTATATAAATATAAAATTGTGCAAAGCAACATTTGGACAGAGCTTTTCATTCTTATGATTTGTTTAATATTCGTCTCCACCTTCCCTGCCATGCAGCCCGCGCGATTCCTCCTTACACGGTCTAACCAACAGCCGGCCGATCACCTTCGTTGATATCATTCGAAGGCGGCTACTTATAAAGATAGTCAACGCCTCTCCTTATTTACTGCAGCTAAGCAGTGTTTTATGCATAAAGACACGGGGTGGTATTTTTGACGTAACATATTATCCAATGTCATAATCCTCTGCATATCGAGTGTGAACAATTGTACACTCATGGAAGAAATCTGTGTAGCCTCCAGCAATATCAAAACTGCATTTTTCCTTATTTCATCAAGAAGCTGAAAGTTTGCTTACCAATGATTATCTTAGATAGGCGAATGCTTCGCTCACTGTCACATCCATAAGTTATCGCTTGATCTATTTTATATTTCTCTAAATCCGCGGCCCTACTAATCATTTACAATCTCATTGTTTACATATTGATGATGAAATAGTTTCTTTTTTCTTATTCTTGTTGCCCTTGACATTGTGCCATTTCGTCGTAGGAGATATACATGAACAATAAGGAGGGGTTCCACAGCACGTGACACGTACCCGAAGAAGGATGCTGGGATTGCAGTTGAGAGACGTATATATACCCAGGATAGCGGCCAGCTCAGACCGCAACGCTTGGCCACTAAGCGTTGATAAAGGGGAGAAACGGGCTTGTCCACCATGCAGGGAAAATTTCCGGCCGTCTTCTTGAGCGTCTTGTGCTCTGGTGAGTATTCAAACTCGAAGGGAATTTAAGGTGGTTGAAAAATTATTAAAAGCTCCTACTTTATGATCATCTCTAATGAATTTAAAGTTTTCATTACTGAACGCGGCCTGCAGTGTTCATTCTATCACACTTATTCTGACGTGTGAGAAGCAAAGCCACACATACGCATTTGGTTGCGTATCTTATTCTAACGTGTAGCAGTAAGCGAAATGGTAAACAATGAAACAGTGAATGAAAGTGATAGCCTCTTTTTCGACGTTTTACTTTATCGTAGTCTGTTCGAAGGGGAACAAGACTAAACGTGGGCCCTGAGCACGGCACGCTAGATATTCGTTAAACATCGCTCAATTGCTGTTACCCATTTTTCAAGTAAAGCGTGCATATGAAGCCATTGCTGCGTCCGTAACTGAGAAAGATACTATTCATCTTTGTAGATATTAGTTTCAGAAAAAGTAATACGTAGAAATGCATAGAGTTGATGAGCCCACACTGCCTAGCTTAAGGGCGAAGCGGTAATATTTTGTCATTACTTGAAAACTATGCGCAAGTAAGCAAGGAAAGATATTAGAGCGTGTCGTCTTATATAATAACCAGGAACTGCTTCTCAAATTGCTTTCTTTTTTATTTTCAGCCTTTGCAGCCAGAGCTGCTGCATTTCTGCAGGGATCAGGGTTCGGTAGTCTCGGGTTAGGTGGAGGCTACGGTGGCCTAGGCGGCTACAGTACACTCGGAGGTTTCAGCGGTCTTGGAGGCTTTAGCGGTCTTGGAGGCTACAGCGGTCTCGGAGGCTACAGCGGTCTTCGAGGCTATGGTGGTCTCGGAGGCTACAGTGGTCTCGGAGGCTACAGTGGTCTAGGAGGCTTGTATTCACTTGGAGGTCTTTCGGGTCTTGGAGGCCTTTCGGGTCTCTATGGTGGAGGCTATCAGGGCCTCTCTGGCCTCTATGGAAGCTCCCTTGGTTTGTCGGGCCTCAGCGGAGGCGTCCAAAGACTCGGGGGCCTGTATGGACTTGGTGGTTACAGTGGCTTGGGAGGACTTTCCAGCTGGAATGTTGGGTACCCGGGGTATCAGTCGAGTCTTGGTAGTCTAGGTTTATCAGGCTCGCTCGGGGTATATCCTGGTCTTAGTGGACTGTATGGAGGATACTCGCGTCTCGGAGGACTTTCTGGGCTGGCTGGAGGCTACTCCGGATTGCTCAACGGCGGGTACATGGGTGGTTCTACAGGGCTTCTCGGACTCTCTAGCCCATCTGTATACTCGTATGGCAGCTCACTCGGCTCACTTGGAGGTCTTTCCGGAGGACTTAGGGGGGTACGAGTGGTAGGAAGCTATCCTGGAGTGTCTGGAGTGTACGGAAACTCTTTGGGTCTGTCAGGCCTCTACGGAGGTTACTCAGGCCTTGGAGGTCTGTCCGGCCTTTCAGGAGGCTACTCTGGATTGACAGGGCTTTCGACTTCTTACGGTGGATACCCAGGACTCTTGAGTGGAATTGGTGGTTTCGGAGGACCAGTAGGACTGCTCGGTCAAGGATTGGGACTCTCAGGTTCACTCACGGGTTATTCCGGCCTCAGTGGGCTGTCAGGATTGTACGGAGGTTCCTCGCGTCTTGGAGGGCTTTCTGGATTGTCTGGAGCTTACTCGGGGCTTCTCGGACTCTCTAGCCCATCTGTGTACTCATACGGTAGCTCACTTGGCTCCTTCGGCTACCCAAGCTCCTCGGGAAGTCTTTTCGGAGGACTTAGAGGAGCACGCCTTGTAGGAGTCTATCCTGGAGGGTTTGGAGGATACGGGAGCTCTCTTGGTCTGTCAGGCCTCTACGGGGGTTACTCAGGCCTTGGAGGTATGTCCGGCCTTTTGGGAGGCTACTCTGGCTTGACAGGTCTCTCGAGCCTATCAGGACTTGGAGGATACTCTGGTTACTCCGGACTTTCTGGTCTTTCTGGTCTTTCCGGCCTGTACGGGGGCTACCCGCGCTCCTTCGGCCTCTCTGGGCTGTATGGTAGTGGGCTTGGTAGCTCATCCGGATATGGTTCACTTGGAGGTCTTGGATCTTACGGCAGTTCCTTCGGATACCCTGGCCTATACGGTAACGGATGGAGTAGTTCCGGTTCATTCGGATACGGTGGACAGGGTGTGTACTTCAGTTCATACAGTCCTCTCTCTAGAAGCCTTGGTAACTTAGGAGCAACTTCCACCTCAAGTGTTCTTTCTGCTTTTGCAGGATCTCTGCTGGGAGTTACTGGACCATCCACAAGCCTTTTCACCTCAAATGGCATGCCTTCTCTCTCCGGCTCTCTTGGAGTCGGCTCTAGCGCGTATGTATCCAAGGTTCTGTCTTTAGTTTTGCACGATATGTAATGATCAGAGTCGTTCTGAATAAAAGGAAGAAGCACAGTACATTTGTTCTGCTAGCACTAGCGTTTGACTCAAACAACTCATTTAGCGCCAACATTTCATGAAAACAAGGAAAGGAACACGTTGTAGCAGGTAGTTTGGTATATGTACAGCTCATTTGGGCTCCCAAAGCTTAGATGTTAACCTCCGAGATGAACACGTGTAAAATGGAGCACATATCACTGATTTTGCTTTAGTTCTCCTCAATGCATGTAAACACCTAATGGAAGTTCTAGGAAACTCTGTGAACCCAATACGACAAAATGGCCCGATGTTATAGGTTCGGCCATGACATTTAAAGATGCAGGCAAAAAACAGCCTACACAAAAAGCACGCGGCAGATGTATATTTTAGCGCGGCTTGTTGACTTCAGGGAAATTGTCTTCGTGAATGGTGCATCCTTGCAGTACCCTGTGCTTTTGCCTCGAGTAGAATTCGTCGCCCTGTTTATGGCTGCCATCAGCATTACATCCTCTTCTAACATGAAATTCAGGGACACCGTCCATGGTGCACGTGATAAGCCGTGAGCCAGACATGTTAGTAACCTCTTCTATTCAATAAATATTTTCTTAATCATCATTGCGAGCATACAAACAGTTTCTTCTCCTGGCGGAAGTCAGCAGTAACCTTTCGAAAAAGGCATGAATGAATCACTTCGCTTGCAATGAGTTGGTCTTTGGTGAAACACAGCCCCTCATTACACAGCCCCGCATTTGTTACAGCAGCAACCAAATGGGAACTTTGGTTTGTCTGCAAATGTCATTGCAAATAAAATGCTCCATTACGTTGTACATATACAGGGTGTCCAAGCTAACTTTAGCCAGAGTTTAAAAATATGCGAATGCCATGTAGCTGGACATAACCAAGGTAATGTTGTTTGCCGTCGCTTGGAGATACTCAAAACTCTTTTTCATTCCACCTAATTAGATAATGAGCCTTAATTATCTTGCTCACTAATTAACTAGAATACACGCAAAGTCCCTCGAGCGGCCAACCCATGGAAATATTGCATGGATTCGCGGGCTTCTTTCACGCTCGGAAAAACACTTTTATATAGCACGTATTGAGCAATTACCTTGGTTCTGTCCAGCTACATGGCATCTGCATATCTTTAAACTCTGTCTAAAGTTAGCTGAGACACACTGTATATGAAATGACTAAAACCTTCAATCATTCATTACTCATTGATTCATCTTTTACAGGGTGCAAAGCTTAGTGGCCTAAGAAGCAACACATTTGCAAGGTATGTTCTTCCGACTCCTTCATGACGTATGTTATCCGCTTTTATTGATAATTTGTTTTTGCCATTGCACTTTATCAAGAAGTGAATAAAACTGCAGAGGAGCTGATGAAGACCTGTTAAAGCGCTAGGAAATTCCGCAAGTGTAATTTCAAAAGCTCATAATGTGTATTTCTATTCACCCTAAAGATGGCAATAAATTTATAAAGCTAATTTTATTATTCTTATCATTCACATAATTACTTAATTAGTCCGTACGATGGAAGAATCAAACAAACCGCATTCCTTGAAACGAAGTGATTGTCATTAAAATGTCACTATAGTTAATGAGCTGGTTGAACTTTTATAGCTACGTACAAACGTTGCTGTGAATACGAGCACATATTCATTAAATGTTTCCAACTTACGTGTTCCGTTACAGATTCGAAATGAAGACTTCCCTAAAAAACTAACTAAGCCCTCCGGAAGTGTACAAACGCCTGGGAAACTTCAACAAGGCATCAAATCCTGCTAACTTCCGGAATAAACTCCTTGTGATGTCATTTGTGGGCTTTCAGATGCGATTTTTTCATTTTTGTTTCATCTAACACCACCACTAAATTCTGCGCTGGGATTGTGCAGTTTTATAGCAGCCTTCTTCTCCCTTCTCTCCCCAACCTCGTAGTTTAGAACGCTCTATCCCTCGCACAATAACTTCTTTTTATCGTTAAGGGGCGAATATAAGAGAGAGGAGGGGGTTATTCACTGCTTCGTACTCCTCTGGTACATTGACCACCAAACGCGGTGCGAGTACAAAAAAAAATAATATAGTTGGTTCAATCCACTTGGGTGTAGTGCGGTCACGAGACATGACTATGGTATGCCCATGTAGATGAGGGAATGAATACACAAAGCTTTACGTTAGTAAGTGCTGTATGCCCAAGTCTGGTCGCCTTCCCTAATTATACGTCCAGCATAAGAATTGGTTCGACTTTGTTTTATAAAAATACTAGAGTCAGAGGTATTTGTGAATATGGGAACAGTCCTTATGCTGCAAGAGTTCGCAAGAGAGAGAACCGGCCCGCCGTGCCTCGTTGTGTTTTCTTATGATGTGGATGACCATTGTGCGACAGCTCTCTCGTGTCAAACACTATGAATGCCACATCATGCACTGAATTCACAAAATTTCCATTAGTAAACAATGTTTCCCATTGACAGCCTGCAATCGCGAATGGTATAATTATTGTAACTTGATTAGCAGGCAGATGTGCTCACTAGACATTCTGACGTAGTGCTTCACGAGTACAAGCCTCTGTTTATAACACTTCTGGCGTTGCACGGAAATGATATTGTCACGTTGTAGTGAAGGTGAAAAACCAGCCAGCGCCAAAACCTTGAGTAACGAATGTAACTTTTCATCTTTTTTTTGGTTGAACTTACATTTATACTTAGAAAAACAAGTGACACAAAAAGCACAATGACAGTGGTGACCGAAATCATCGACAGCCAAAATTCAAAATTCGATATAGTGGTCAAGTGCATCAACTGTTTACACGTGAACCATTGTACCGTCCTGTATAATCGCTGGTACTCCTGTGCGTCCCAGAAGATACGCCATTATTTGCTACAATTGAACGATACAATTCAAACAGTGGCTAGACCGTAAGAACGGATTACCATGAAAAAAGATAAATAATTTAGGTGCATCAATATGGCTGTTGGTTTATAGGGACATCGACGAAGTGTCAACTTCGAAGTTACCAATGTACGAAATATTTGAGGGAGATATGCAGCTTTCTGAAAAGAAGTAAAGCTTCTGCTCGGGGATAGTGCGTTGTGGTTCCAGGGTAATTAGCATGAAGAAATCTCCGAAATTACCATATTCCCTAATGCAAAATTTGAGCGCATATGTATACGTGTTTTCATTTTGCAGTATATTGAGGCAAAGAATTTGAGAGCGAAATAACCGCACCAGCTGGCAGTGGGCGACTGCCGTCAGCGCCTTCGCAGAGGGAGGGGCAGTATGGCAGCGCTAGCATGATGAGCGCTATCGGAGTCAGCTGTTGAAAAAGACGATGACGAAGGCGCGAACAGTGGCACGAGCGCGATGGGCAGTATAGGAACGCTGGCATGATGAACGGCATCGCATCTAGCTGCGGAAGAAGACGACGAAGTTCGCAGGGGGCTTGTGGCCTTTTATTGGTCATTGGTACTGGCTGCTTGAGAAGCGTGCGTTTTATTTGGGTGCATGGCCGTAAACGACTGATTATAAATTAAATTCCAGACTCTCTAGCCAAGGCATCGATAAGTTGTCTGATTCTCCCGTATGGTGCCCTTTGACTGTTCATGTTACTGCTGCTAGATTTCGCAGGAGTGTCATTATGCAGGCAGTATCAGGCTCCGCAATTAGTAACTCTGTTAATTTCATACATCTTCTATATCCTTGGCACAGAGATTTTTGCCAAACAGGAAAAATTGAAGTGACCATCACGAGGTTGTGCAGCCGTATACCTGCGCTGAACTTCTATCTACACCGGTCTTGTCTGGTGCCTTAACCGTTAAGCTCATTCTGTGACGAAGCGGAGACAACAGGCCATTCCTTGTTGTCCTGCAGGCGTTTTTCTATTATAAGAAAACGACTACTTGAAATCCCGCTTCGCAATGTTGGTCTAAATTTATCAGTGCCTATGATCCTATCTTTTGGAGTCTCCATTACTTGGTTCAGCCACAGAAATGTTTGCTTGGCAATCCAAAATTACCTATTTGAAACCACCCGATTACTATGTTGGAGTGATCGTTCTCCCTCCCTACCGTACATTTGATTTCTTATCGGTTATTAGATTTTTTATACACGGTTTTCTTCTTCTTATTTTTTTCTACACACACAAAACGTTTACTTTTTAAGCTCTAACGTTCAAATTGTTAACTCCCTTGTTTTTTTATGCACCTAATTTAACCACCCGATTCATGGCCAATCCCCCACTGTGGGTAGGTGCCACAGCTACTCAGGACAACAGCAACAACAACAAGGTCAAAGCACCGAGCTGTGGCAGCGATAGTATAGAGAAAATTTGCGGACTAGGTTTTGCGGTCATTCTTACCGTTTTATATCCCATGATTTTCTTGATACATTGTGCAGCGTTCTTTCAACCGCGCATGGTGGTAGTGTCTGGTCCTCTTCGTATTTAGACTATTCTCCGCCACGGTCCTCTTCGTCTTGTTTCTTTATCCAGTAATAATGTTCCCATGTGCTGGGTCAAATGCAAGTAACTGTTTGACTATTTTGGTATATTGCGGCAATAAGTCTCGCACGACGAGGCGGTGCCGCCTCAACACAGGTATAAATAGGGCGAATATTCAACATACAGATGTATTTTAAAAGCAGCAACACGTTTCCCTGCTACGTGTTTGTCTGAAACTCATCTTTTGCTGTCAGGGGCCGTGTTTGAAAAGCATTGCGTTCGTGCGATTCTATTGGTTTCTTCTCACATTCCAGCCAAGTGACCGATTGATCTGGATGACAGCGTGGGCGCGGTTTGGAGCGAACCAATGACGAAGGGCGGAGAGAACGCCAAATGAAAACAACATTTATAAACGACGGTTCCACAATGCCTCATCGCATTGCTCTTAGTAGGTGAATGGATGATGAGTGGCTGTGGGAGTTTCTGGATTCGATAATGGCTAATGTTTCTATGTGTGAGATGCTCAGCGCGTGCTGGTAGTGCTATTGCTCGTGTTTCTTTGGTACAAGGATGACAAGGCCACATACGTACGCTGATATATGCATATTGGTTTTGCCTCGAACGTCACTCGTGCAGCATAAGCTCCTCAGTGGACACTCCGTAGCTTTGCTTCTTCGGTTTGGGTGTATATCCTTCTTCCATAGTTTGTCGTCATAGCTAAATGAAAATATTGATAGGTGATTTCGTGGGAGACTGGACTTGCCAGAACATTTTGTTATCGCCTTTATGTCTTCACTATGGTGCGATTATCATAAGTGGCCACGATAACAAAAGAATGCGAATCCTACTTGAAGACGTCATGTCATGCATCCATCCACAAGTGATTTCCTCACGTGTTGTGGTCCGTAAAATTCTGGTTGAACGCTGCCTTCTTGGGCGCTCTCTTCAGGTATTATTTTCTTTTCATTCACTATTTTATTGGCGCACCCTGAGAGCTTCACAGGTACATATTTCAGCTATATTTTTCAGCTATGTGTAAACATCACATGACTCCGTGCACTTTGCCTGCTATGATTGTTGATGTAAGTGCCCACAGTACTACCGATCATTTCTGCCTCGCAATTCCCAGAATAAGTATCACCGGAGAGAGAGAGAGAGGTGGGATACGTTAGAAGTTAATCACCATGATATAAATATGGAGCAATCAAAATACCGAGGTTTTCAAGATGTACCTTCTCAAGACAAACCAAGATTAAGAATGATGCATAAACATCCCTGTCGATGACACGGGCCCGCTGTCGGGTAGAGTTGCATAAGAAGTGGCGCGAGGGTACAAGAACTTTCAGCGCTATATTTTCCCCTACGCAAACGTCCCCCCCCCCCCCCCCGCACACACGCACGCACGCGAAGTGTGTGTGGTCAGCAGCAGGCGTTGCCAAGATGACCAAACGTCTCGTAAAATCTGTTAGTGTAGGCTGAATAGCCTTACCGCCGATACGAAACCGTCAATTTCGCAGCAAATTAACAACAAATCGACACGTTTGTGCGAGCTTACGATGCTTTGAACGGCGCTTAGCTTTCCGCCCCGCTTCTTGTGAAACAAATACACGTGTTCTTTCTGGTGATCCAGTGGGTGAACCGCACTTAAATTTATTATTATTATTATTTATTAATACTGGCAACTCACAATGGGTCATTACAGGAGTGGAAGAAGTAGAGAAAGAACATACAAAGTGCTACATTCCTTGGCAGGTAGAGGAGCATCGTACATCAATGTTGATTTTCTAGATACAAGAATATTCTTTCAGATGAAAACTAGGTACACAAGCTATACAAGATCAAGAAAGTGTGTTGCACACAAATGCACTCAAAGTGGCATACAAAGGTGATGTATAAAAAGATATTTTGTTCAGCGAAGCGCTGTTTTCTTCGTGAAGTCCACACCTGTAACTCAGAAGGTATATGATAGTTTTGAGTAGGCAGTTGTGCACTTTGTGACCAATGACAAGGGCGCTCTTGGAGGCGTATATTAGCTTATGTTAAAATAAATGTAAATGGAATAATGTGCACAATATCCTGTCGCTGAGTAATTCTACGTAGCCCATCGAACAATTCCGTATCGATGTTATTTATTATGTAAAGAAAATGGTATAATTAATATGAATCATCACAGTAAAAAGAAAGCTGTATGAGGTGTAAAAGCTGTTAAGTCCGGCCAAGTAATAAATGGAAGTGCCAAGTTTACAACAAACATTAAAGAATCGTAGAATTATAAGCAGTACTTGGGGTCATTAGGTTGGCTTTCGGTTTGTACAGAGTACTCACCACGAAGATTCAATGCGAAATCATGGATTGTTGAAGCACTTCTCAGGCAAATTATTTATAGCTGTACACAAGAAATGAAGCCAGCTTTGCTTAAGGTTTATAAAAGTAAAAATAAATATTCTCGGGTCTTACGAGCCAAAACCACGATCTGATTATGAAGCGTGCTGTAGTGAGTGCCCGTGAATTATTTGGTTATTCGTTTGGTTCCTTAACGTGCTGCCAATGCACGTACACTAGTATAAGACTCATGTGTTGCCAGTACTTAAGTATTATTGTACGAGTTATAGACATAGACAGTATATAAGGAGTACAGTATTTGGAGTGCGGTTTGTTCCTAACAACTCCACTCCTGAATTCAGCGTATATAATACTAAAGAAACTTTGAAATGGCAGGTTATCATGAGGATGTCTCCAGAAGGCAAAAACGTGGTGGTTGTCAACGGTTGGCGCCCCGTATACCGATGGGATTTCACTGTATTCAGCGATGTCGGCGGACGTAGTCGTGAGTTTGGCCCCAGTTAGTGAGGCCGAGAGAACACGTCCCAGACTACCTGAAGCCCGGCTTAGCGGCCCGGCCGGCACTTCTTGAAATGGAAAATTTTTAAAACGAAAATAAATCGAAACGTCGTTACAATCATCACCACCATCCACACCACCACCACCATTATATTGTGCAGCGTCCACCTCAGCTCTGATGACAGGTGGCGCTCGCACGAGCGAGTCAAGAAAGCAGAAGAATAAAGATGAGCACAGGTCTCCTGGTTTGTATTACGTTGTTCTAATTTTACGGTAATTTGAAGCTTCAGTGGTAAATAAACCTAATAAGTGCAGTCCCCTGCGTCCGGTTACTACATTGGAGTGAGGGTCACCCATGCACCTACCAGGGCCAATCGCCTGTCTTGCGAACACAAAGCGTGAATGCCCAAACGACAGACGGCGAAACCTTCTGGAAAACATTTTTTTTTCTCGCAGGCAATAAATAAGCACCGACGGCGGGAAAAAAAAATACATACCAACGCCGATCAAGCCCTTCACTGTGAGCAAGGCTCCGGAGTGGAGGCTGAAACGTCAAGCTTTAAATAATTTTTTTCACTTTAGTCAGCGTCTGCCCTTTTTGCAATGATTGTGCCCTACCGAACCGCATTTCATCAGACCGTCCACTTCAAGAAGCACAATATGAAATCTTAAAGACACACAAACACAAGGCGACGAAAAAAGGCCGTATCTCAATGTCGACATCTTAAGAAAGAATAGCACGAGCAAGAAGAGTGCGTGCCCAGTTTACATTTCAAACACAACTGGTTATCTCTGCCAACAAATCGAATACGACAATTTTCAAACATAAATGATGCGGCAGGAACGAGCTGCTTCCTCCGGCCGATACATTGCCCTCTGTGTCATGTGTCACTCGTCTACTTGTTGCTGGAATATTGCGTCGCGAACTGCTGAGCTTGCTTCGATGCTTCTGCTCGACGTGTCGTCGAATGACAGGTTCTATGCGAGAAACTCATGCGTGCAGATCAAATGTTATTTAAACAAGCGTTGAAAGTTTACATCACAGGAAGTACAAGATACAATAATTTTCACGGAGAGTTTCCCTAGGCCACCACTACCACAAAAATGCTGGTCGTAGTTGTTGTCCTCAGCGGGTATAAAGGCAACTATAAATGAAGAAACCCACTTGACCATAGAAATCAAAAAGCAAACATGCGAGAATATATATATATATATATATATATATATATATTCAGTAGGAGTGGAGTTTAGCAGGCGCACCCCAAAGCTCTCACCTAAAATTTCCCGGTAAATCTGCAATGGCATTGTCATCGGCATTCCTTTCAATGTTGCCTTCAAGCTTTGTGCAGCGGGAAAGCGGCTAGTACTACTGCTGTCATGGTGCCAATAGCACCTCAGACATTCGCTCTCAACGTGATGAAATCGTTACATTTCGCATAGCAGGGCTCACCGAATTTCCCCTTTTTAAAGGATTCCATTTCATTAACAAGCCACCTCATGCCAATAATGTGAGAACTATCTGTCGGCCAGCGCGCGTTCTGGAGGAGCGTTCTTGTTTACAAACGCTTTTGTAAAACGCGATCCTGCACTGGGGCCCTATAACGTAAAACTATTCCAATATTTTTCTATTCCAATCTCCTGACGTCAAATTTGCGTAGCCACCAACGCAAGCACCGGGCGGTCACCCGCAGGGTTGTCTGAACAGACCAATCAAACGCTCTCCTCGTTCATAGGAGGTCACTTTTGTTTGCTTCAAAGACGAATAACATTGCCTACACTGAGCGGTTTGTCGTATCTAATTGGCTGACAAGAGGCGAATAGAACGCTCAAGTGGAGAGGGATTCGATGGGGCCGAGCCACTGCACTGAAAGTCGATAACCGGATGAAGAGGGTGGTGCCGGCGTCTACGATTGGTCGGCTTTCCCTTACTTAGCTTGTGGTGGCTGGTCGAAAATCGCGGCGGCATGCAACGGAAGCTCAAGAATGACGCTAAAACGGACCCTCAGCAAAGAAGAGTTGGCAGAATGAGGGGGTAAACGTGCCGAAAGTGCTCGAAAACGTTACACGGCCACGCAAGAAGTTGTATTATAAGCAAATACACCCATGCTCTCCAGCAGGTGCGAGTAGCCAGCGTCTGAGCGATCGGCGGCAGCCATCTTCTATTCCTTTCGGAAAGGGGCAGCCTGCGGCTATTCCGAAGAAAATTCAGTTTTGTTCGGCATATTATTGCATCTTTATCGCGTACACGTCACTTTGACATGGTGAGTTCTTGCGGTTTTGTGACGTCGTGTGACAGGCAGGTGAATTGGGTGCAGCCCGAAAACGTTTTACCAATAGCCGAGGGCTAATAGCGAAAAGGGGTCGAATCAGAAATAACTGTTTCTTTTTTCTGTGAAATCATGCATAATCAGCGTGTACACATCATATCAGATGGGGAGGTTTCGCGGTTTTCGTGACGTCGCGTGACAGACAGGTGAAGTGGGGGTGGTCGAAAAAAGTTTTTGACCAATCATGGAGGGTTGATAGCAGAATTGGAATAGAAAAGTTTGGAATAGCTTTGCATATAGCGCACCTGGTTGATTCACGAAACAGCTCATACGATAGGAAACCTCACGAGAAGAAGTGCTAGCCAATCGTGATACTGTATATTATATTGGGAAAGGTGATTCCCGAATGAGAAAAATCTTTCGATCAGCGGAAACCCTTGACTGTAGCGGCTGCTGGTTTGTTTCCCAAAGCAGGTACCATTATAATCAGGCTGTCAGTTTGGATGAACAATGTTCCATATAAGCTGAGATTGCACTGTCACAGATAGATATTGCATTTGTATGTTTGTATAACGCGTTGTATGTATTCATAATTATCTTGTTATTCCTAAGTCAGCAGAACTGATGCATGGGTAACCTATAAAAGCATTCCTGAATGCGCGTATGCTTAGAACTGCTGCGATATTTCTGAATATTCTAATTCACCAAACACGCACGTTGTGTATTTACAGGGTACGCCTACTGTATGCTATAATTTCAGTTATTGTCATGTTAAGCTAAATGCAATGTGTTTGATTCTTCGCCTATTGCGGAAACTGCATACACTCCGTATAAAAGGGTTATCCGTCTTGTAACAACTTCGTGCATGATATTAGGTGGGCAGACATGACTGCAGAGGCTGGAAGCAGCTTAAGCTGGCGGTTACTTTAAAATAATAATAGCACTAATGCATATAAAAGACATTTAGCACCCCAACAATAACCTAAATGGGCAAAAGAGAGAGCGTAATTAGAGAAGAAAGCGACAATAAACTCAAGTCATTGCATAAAAAATGGTCCTAATATTTCGAGCAAGTGTGCGTTCTAATCAGAATTCATGACACTAAAACCTGGGACGGCATAATGTACAATTCTATCGAAGTGCTATTCCGTGAAGTGCTTCGTCAACATTCTAAGCGATGCTCCACCTTCACTATCACCTAAAGCATCCAGTTGTGAACGGTGGATGATAAAAAAATCGAATCGGGAAAAAAAATACCTCCGTTATACAAGCCTTCTCCTTTTAAGGGCAGTACCTAGCTTGAACCCTAGTATTGCCAGAAGTGAGAATGGCTAGTTGATCTGCGCCAGAAGCTCGTGGCAGGTGCCGGTTTAAGTTGGCAGGCTGCACCTCGGGACCACATGTCATCAGTCCGTACATAGTTCAACGACTCCAGACAGTTTCTCACGTATTTAAGCTATTTGAGATTTTTGCTAAATTGTGTGCGAACGCAGCTCCGCCAATTAAGCGCTGTTGAGCGCAGTTGATGTGGTGCGTGCGCGTAAGAGTGGTAAGCTGGAAGAAATTCTGTATGTTCAATGAAAGGGTACAAAACTTCTCATTGATGTTAAATGTCTCGGTAAAATTATTTAGAATGACGGCAGGGTGTGCCAGCCTACATGTGTAATAATTATCTCATAAATACGCTTCATATCACATAGAAAATTTGAACAAATTAGGCTCGAAGTTTGAGATCTCAAGCACCAGAAATGCACGAGTATTACGGGTTATGGCAGAACACACTTTTTCTGAACGAACACGTTTCAAACCACAGGCTCGGCGACATGATATCGGTTGCCCATGCAGCTACCATCAAGCGTGTTTTATTATCTTGTTGTGCTTGTCCCTCTCAGCAATGTCATGAATTATATGACGTATATGATAAGAAAACGAAGTGTCACTAGCTTTCAACAGCATGTCCACGTGGGAACTGTGTCTTTCTGGATTTCTGTTTTGGTTTTCTCTTATATTAAGCCGCAGTATCACAACGTCATAGAGATGTTTTAGCGCAGCACTATCAAGCTTTTGCTGATTTGACATCCCTGACACATAACTTCTCTAGAATTTGAAAACTTGCACTCAACTGGGCAATTAGTAAAAATTTCGCGCGATAAACCCATTCTTTCAATCATTAAGACTCAAGAAGTGCCGATATCGGATATTTCAGCTTCAATGCAGCTGCTATAAATCCATAAACCACTATATGAAATTACGCATCTACATGTGGACATCAGGAAATAGTGCTAACTGTTTCAGGACAATATGCTTCCACGTCATGCAGATGTCTTCCTTTTGTCCACGCCCTCGAGCAAGATTTCCCCGAACTATGCTTATATATGCAGGGTCGAAAGAAGAGTACCTTGACCAGGCTTCCTTAGACCCTAGTATCATTGATCGCCTGAAACGGAAGCACAGCGTGCGAAGTACATAAAGCAAAGCTTGGTGTGCTTCACCATTATGAAATTACGTCATTTTCAAGTTAGCAAACTTTGTGACTATTATGTTTATCTTTTGCAGTAAAAAAAGTCAAAAGGTGCAGAAGTGGATGGATCTCGTAAAGGAGGAGTCAACGCACTCGAACTCACGGGGCACAGCTGAAGTATAATTCCGTAATCTATCACCAAAGCATTTATTAGTGCGGAGGCATCAGGGTATGAAAGTAAAAGAAAGTATGTGAGAGAAGTGTGGGAAGCCAGCAATGTGACTCTCAATGAATATATGTATGTTTGTGCGTGCGTGCGCGTGTGCGTGTGCGTGTGCGTGTGCGTGTGCGTGTGCGTGTGTGTGTGTGTGTGTGTGTGTGTGTGTGTGTGTGTGTGTGTGTGTGTGTGTGTGTGTGTGTGTGTGTGTGTGTGTGTGAACGACGAAGAGAAAGAGGTTAACCAAGGGGTTGTCCTTCGCGTTATTGTTTTTTTGTTGGCTTCTTATGCGAGTCTGCTCCGAACCATAAGAGGGGCATCGGGACAGCAGCGCATGCACGATGTTCAACCGTTGCCTATTTGTACCCCACACCTGCGATAACCCTCTTAGGATTGCAGTATGCATAAATAAATAAATAAATAAATAAATAAATAAATAAATAAATAAATAAATAAATAAATCACCACTTCCACTTCTCTCAGGCAGTACGTGTGTCCTGTGAGTTCCTTTCTGAACACTTTGCAATGTAGTGAACGTGGCACAATTTATTCATCCAGGACCTCAAAGAGGACATAATTCTAACGAATTCATGTCGAATTTACCGCTAAATTGTCTTAGATTGTTTTACCGAGCAAAAATTAAGCAATGAACAACGGACAAATCAATTGACTGGCCTGCGGCACAGCGATCTGCATGTCGTTTCGCTCGTCATATGATGTAACACGACATAACCGTGAAAAGAAAAATGTTAAGATCACCGTCTTCAGTAGGAATACACTAATTCACTTCACTAAGCACGATCGCTGAAATCATATTTTATGTTCTTGCATAAATCTCACGCCTGGCACATGAACAAAGGTATACTGCTAAGCTGTCAAGTAGTGGCTAAGTTGCTAAATAACTATGCTAAATGAATTTTGTTATTGTTGTAGTAACAAATAACAAGTTACTCTAGTAGTTATATCTGCTAAACTCATAATAATGATGGTGGTAGCAAAGAAGTTGGCTTAGAGTGTGAGGTCTCCATAAAACCGGTGTTTAGACGATCAACTCAACTGCATATTTAGAGACAATATTACCCTGTCTTCACGAACTGTGACATAGAAGTGACCAGTCGTTCTATAAAATCTCTATCTCAGACCATGTACTTCGCAGTATACTTCAGCAGCTTAAAACAGGCGTAGCCCGCAAGACCTTTCACTGAGCACTGCGATGACGTCTTTTGTGTTATGATCACGACGAAATTCCAAGAAATTAAGCTTTGATGGCCTCTGTTAAATGTTCATCTCGTAGTCTAAGTGCAGAGCGAATCGCCATTTTAACAGACGATCGATAATCTGAAACAAGTTGGCCATGGAACCGTGGCACGGCCTTCATCACGCTGTAAAGGAACAATACGCCTTCGCTGGACGTAGTAACGAAAATAATTTCTTGCTCTTGATGTTGTCCGTCCACGTACTAATTATGAAAGGATCATCCGGAAAGTATTCGTTGCCATAAACCAGCTTGTAAATAGTGTTCGTAACAGAAGGAACTCTGACTTGTTCCAGGAAGTGGGTTTTGTTACAACGCCCAAGCATTTTAAAGCTGCACTCATTTTGGTACCTGTCACACCGTCGCATGGGAGACTTGCACCAAGTTTCGCAACACTGTCAAGCGATCCATAAGAAAACTGTGCTACAGTACTCATAGAACTGCCGCTCAGAAACAGCTTAAAGAACCCAATGGTGTGTTGGTATATGGTATGAAAACCAGCAGAGATGGCTCCGGCCCCGTGTGTGACAAGGGTGAGTTCCTAAGAGTCGCCGCCGAAGTACCCCATGTTGCGTTGAACCAATGTTTGGCGCGAGATTCTGGTCCCACAAGCCCCACCTCCCAGGCAGCCGAAAGAAGGCCGAACACATTGATGCGATAATTAAAACTTACAAGTGTGGTATCTGTCAGGGCAGCGAAGTTCCCACCGTCATAAAAGAAAAGGCCTGAGTCCCCCCTACTGGAAATCCGTACCATCAATGAACACTACTACCGGAGCCTGTTCGCTCCCACAAGAACACTGACGCTGGCTTAGGGACATTTAGCCGAAGGCAGTCTTCGGAATGATCAGTGTAGTAGAAGCTCACCTCATCCGTATGGTAATGGGTATTCTGTGCACACGGCTGACGCTTCTCAATGGTGGCCTAGGTTCCACTCCAAGAGTCGAGACGTGCTGGCTTACTGAAGTTGGAGGTTTTGTACAAGGTTGCCGAGATACATATGCACATCGTTACCCGCGATTGACGTGCACACCTCTTAAACGAGGTCAGTGACAGTTTTGATCACCTGTGCTAGGCTGTCTTCGGCAGCGAGAACGTATATTGATAGCGTTGTAGCGAGAAGCAAAAATGCGCTGAAATCTACCATTTTCACGCGCCCAAAAACTGCCTCCGTCGGACTTCGCCTCGATAGTAAATCATTTCGAACTGAAATCATGGATATAAGTTCGCTATTACCGCAGCGTCCTTCTAAACTTAGCACCATTGCGCCGGAACTTCAAACATGACCCAAGTTTTTCGATATCGTCGCGATCAAGGAGTTCAAGGATTCCTTTTAAAGGGAGGTACCCCTACGTGGCCGCCGCAACAAGATGGAAGCCTGCCAGGAGACAGCAGTTCGTGATAAATGTCTAGGTTGCGTTTAGTTTTCGATCCAGGTAATAGCTTTCCTGAGAAACATGGAAAGGTAGCATTTTACTGCAAACGAAGCATGAACACTTAGACAACGAGAATACAGGTGTGATATAATTCTAGGTCGATTAGAATCTTATCATGCGATATATCACGTATTTCTTTCATGTGCGTACTGTGGCGAGCGCTAATGACATAGAAAAGCACAGTAAAAAGATATATAGCATTTACCGCTGATTTCTTCTTGCAAATTTCTCAGCATCGCATTTTATGGCCCGGCTCGTTCAATATAAGCCACGGTACTGTTTATAGCCCAATTTGTGAAGAAACAAAAGACGAATTTGCTTAGTATGCGCCCCTCGCATTAGGTAATGTCCAAAACATAGTGGCTTCACCGTTTTTTCTCCCACCTCCTTCGCCTGCAGCGTGCATGGCGAAGCATTTTCCTTTCATTCATACGTCACGTTTTACGCCTTACCCAGGCATTCTTAGATAATATTACTATTAAAAGCGTGGACAGGGCATGTACAAGCATGTACAAGTTATTTCAACTGTCGTCATACCTGCTGCTTAAGAACGCATCACTTGATCCCATGAAGATTGATAGCTGCGCTTTGCCGGTTTGCTTGTAAAAGAAAGGGGCAAAAAAAGATCAAGAGAGGGACGGCACGTTCCCCCATGGATGACTCAGCAAAACCGAAGTTGCGTTTCTTACTGTCGTATGCCAGCTAGTCTTGTTTATTAAAGACACTTCCAAAATTCTGGCGAATAAAAAAAAAACAGATCAAGTTGAACGAAATAATTTCCCAACCCTTGTAAAATCAAGAAGAAATTTACGCGCTGTCTTGCTTGAATGCGAACTAAAGATGCACAAATTACACATGGAAGGTTAGCTACACTCATACGAAATTTATTGACCATTCATCAAAATAGAAACTATGCACGAACTCTACCCGCAGCGATGTGCACAGAAAGTACAAATGCGGCGCTTGCCACGGACAGGTAATGGCCTAGATACGAGCTTTCCGCTGCCCCCGAAACGTGTTTCGCCGATGGTTCCTGCGCCTTCTTGTGGGCTACCAATGTGGTCTTTCGCGACGTTTTCGAAGGAGTACGTTTTTCTTGCGCTTCTCGGGTACCCGTGTCTGGCTCTCTGGAAGAAAGATTTCTAGCGTTAGGTTCATGAGCAAGGTAAGGTGAATTATGTACATACGTCAGTTTCAAAGATATTTGGAATAACAGGTTGATTTGGACTGCGATGTCGTGCGAAGCTGCCGTTCTTTCAAGGCTCGGCTAGTGTCTTCGATTGTAAGATGGCTAACGAGATCTGTGACGTCATGGGCTAGACGTCGTTTTGTTTAGGTCATCTGAAAGAACAACACATCATTCTCGATAGTAGCACCATTGTGCACACCATGCCTCCTTTTTGTTTTGGTCTTTTTCTGGGCCTAACTTCCCTTCAGTGAAGATGTGGCAAAATACCCATAATTCTACCCTTGTCCACAAAAAAAAAACAAAAAAACAGGCGATGAACGACTGACCACCCGCTGTGCAATGGACAGGAACTGAGGAAAACCAACCAAAGCGAGCCAGATTGAAATCGCTATTCTACAGGGTGGCCCACGTAACTTGAGCCAAACATTAAAAATATGCACATGCCATGTAGCTGGACAGAATCAAGGTATGTTGTTTGCCTTCGCTTGGAGACACTCATATTACTTTTTCATTGCAATAAATTATATAATTCCTCTTAATTAATTATTCAACTTCTTAAATATTATAATTAGATAAAAAGTGCGAATGAGAAAATAGTAGAGCAACATAAAAAATATGGCCAGGCTTAGCTTGGTTAAGCCAAGAATGCGTTGCATATTGCGCGCGAGTTGGGGCCCAGCTTTTCCTCCGGCTGTCGTGAAGTCACGTCACGTGGTTGCGCTAAAGGTCAATGGTGGCTGCCCGGCCGCGCCCAAGGGCTGAACTGAGTGATTGCAATATGCAACGCATAAAACTCTAGTGTAGGGGTCTTTTTCTCCCCCTCTTCCCCTTCCCTTACGTAGAGTAGCATGCCAGATGCTCCATTATCCGGCCGACCTCTCTACATTTTCCAATCATTAAAATACTTCTTCTTCTAGTGTAGGGGTATGAGCCACTATGATGGCTCATACCCCCAATGGTGGCTGCCCGGCCGCGCCCAAGGGCTGAACTGAGTGATTGCAATATGCAACGCATAATACCCTATACAGCTTTCTGTTGCTCAATACCTGCTACATAAAAGTGTTTCTCCTGCGTAAAATTGCCGCGGGACTGGCCTTTCGAGGCACTTTGCGCGTATTCCAGGGCTTCTTCCACACTCGGAAAAACAATTTTATGTAGCACTTGTCGAGCAACAGAAACCTGTATCGCGAGTTTTTTATGTTGTTCTACAATTTTCTGGTTGACACTTTTCACCAAATTAAAATATTTGCGAAGTTCATTAGTTAATTAGAACTAATTATATAATCTTGGCGAAATCAAAAATTAATCTGAGTATCTCCAAGCAATCGCAGGCAAAATTACCTTGGTTCTCTCCAGCTACGTGGCATTTGCATATTTTTTCATGTTTGGCTCAAAGTTACACGGGACATCCTGTATGGCCAGGAGGTACGGTCCGCAACAGTGGCTTGCTTCCGTGCTGTCTTTTTAAAGTATTATGTATATAATATTGGAAATTAGGTTGGGGACTGAGGAAGCCATATATTCCAACAATCCATTTAGCCTTCCGGCACCACGACATCGCTGCTTGCACTACGACCAGCCACACGGTGAGGCACGCGATAAGAAAATATTAAAAGGCATCGATAACAGCTTCCGAAGGTTGAAGTCTGTCAGGACGCTTGTAGGCGCAAAGATGGCTCTTCAACGTTCAAACATGTAATAACTCTCGAGGCAAGTTATCCCGTTATGCAATGGCTTGATCATATAGTACGTGCATATAGAACATGCATATTCACTGGGTGTTTATGGTTAAAGAGTTGCAAAAGATTGAAAGATTCTGCCGCTATTACAGTTTTTCATAGAGACAAAAAGCGACAAAAGCAATGAGGAAAATGCAGGGAGGTTCATTATACTGATCTCGGTTGACCACTCTGCACTGTAGAATGGGAAAAAAGCAAAGAAAAATGAGAAGTTTACAGTATGCACGCACCCACACGCGTATTGTTTGTAAGATGTGTCATGTCTTACTGGTAATTACCCTGGCGAACGCCTTGGTGCTAACTTGCTCAAGAGGAATCACTGGTACACAGTGTACGTATCGCGTACAAATATTGTAAGCTGAAGAATTATGAACTTACTCTTTCATGAGAACGCGCCGCCAAACCTTACAGATGTCTATGTTTGGCCCACGCCGCTTCGTGGTGTTTCCAGGCCGGATGTTTATGTACTGCGGATTGGCAGATGAGTACCTAGGCCACACATCCTTTGTTTCTGGTATTGTTGGCTTTCTGAAACGACATACCCAATGCAATGTACTATCAATACCTGCACTCCAAATGGAATGGTATCTGGCATAACGGAGCGAAACTCGGAAACAAGATGGAAGACAGACGGACACAAGCGCTGTAATGATGTACCGGTTTTAAGATTGTTTTCATGCCGTCATGTATCTGAGGGTTTGATATTGCTGCGCACACGGTTTTGTGTGGGCATAGGTACGACCGATCCCGGAATTGAAATTTCGTTGTTGGTAGTCACCACTTGTGTCCGTCTGTCATTTCTTCTTGCGTTCATGTTTTGCTGCGCTATGCCAGGTACGATTCCATAATGACCGACCAACTAGCCGATATTGCCACACTCTTTGTATTCTGTAACCCGGTCAGCTGTCCTGCTACACTCATCAGTAAACGAAACCAATATTTTCATAACTGCGGCACTCCCTTCAATTAACATGGCACACTGCTTTTGCTCGAGATGACAGCGAATGACAACCAATCGCAGCCCTGTGAAAATGCAGTACGCTTGACACGTCGCC
The DNA here is from genome assembly GCF_023375885.2 of Dermacentor andersoni. Taxonomy (NCBI): domain Eukaryota; kingdom Metazoa; phylum Arthropoda; class Arachnida; order Ixodida; family Ixodidae; genus Dermacentor; species Dermacentor andersoni. The sequence continues at coordinate 97,785,471 of NC_092819.1, read as the reverse complement.
AGTTGCATACAAAACTGTAAGAATCCAAGTGACTGCTGAACTATGAAAAAGCAAATTGAACATATGCTCAGGAAGAACTTCAGTCTAAAGGTTGTACTTTTACGGATAACGGAACCCCTAGTTTTGTTGAAGAAGAAATGACACACGTTTAGTGTACACATAGTTTACGAAAAAAAAATGCATATGTGCCGTGCACGTACTTGTAGTGCTTCCATTTTACATACCACGGAGCATTGGTTTAAAGAGATCAAGGCATATTATCGTAACTTGCATGTTAGTTAACGGAATACTAGAATACGCTAGGGTACATTACATTACTAGACGATGGCAGAAACTTGATATTCAATCCTCGCCTCCACAATACCCCATCGTCATTGATTGCTAAGCGAAAGTTTCAGTAAATGCCTTAGCACAGACAAGCTTGTTATACGCTATAATCTCTGCATAAATTGTTTCAGATCGCTTCAAAACGGCGTGCCGTATTTTCACCATGACAGTGCACAATAAATTGCAGTCTCATGTTTACAATTTTAGCTCACAGATATTGTGCAGCAGTTGCTTTGACATGCAGCAAACGTGGTCCAGTTTTTCGGTAAAACAAACTCACCCTGTTTTGACGAATTCCGACATTGACTCCACCACCGCTTTCATAAAGTCCTTTTCGGCGCTGCTGTACTTGAGCTGCTTAAAAAAATCGTAGTCCTCTTTCCGAATTCCGGGTTCAAACCTGCTTTCGTCTCCATAAAACAATAATGAACCAAGAGTGAAAGGGAGGTCATCTCCATGCGCAACTTGAAACCAGTCAGGCCAGAAGCTGAACGAGGGTCTATAGTCGAAAGTATACCTAAATACTGGAATTTTTTGCTCCGATGCAATGTCTGCGAAGATCGTAGCTGGGCATACAAAAAGTCCGTCTCCTAGAATATTACCAAGGACCTGGAGCACTTCGTCTTCAGTGTGCTCTCCCTTCCAGTCTGCGAAATAGGCATTGGTTATTTCTCTCGAACCTTTAATTGAAATTCCTAAAGTCGTACTTATTGCGATAGTAATGGTTGACCTATATTCAGCTGCAAGGAGACTCTTAAGCTGCGGTACGATCTTCATGGCACCATAAAGAAACATTGAACCTTCGTTTGACGTAGTTCCGATCATGATCTCCTTGCTTTTGATTTTTTTCTTCCAGCTACTAATGAGAAGCGGGTCATCGGGAACGTATTCATCTCCGTATATTGGCCCGTACAAACTCTTACGTAAGTCGATGCCACTCAGTTGCCCTAGCAACAGGTTTTTGTCCCTGCCTCTCAGACAGTCCATGACTACACCCAGTTTCCGTTCTCTCACACCTTCACACGCCAAATCTGCACCTAGTTCCATAACGCTTCCAACTGTACGAGCAGAGAGGCTGGCTATGGCGTTCATGGGGCTACCGCTTTGAAGAATCATCCTCTTAAACAGACCGACGCTCTGCGGAGAAACGGCGTGAAAACCAGCAGAGATGCCTCCGGCGCTGTGACCCATAATGGTGACTTCCGAAGGATCACCACCGAAGCTATTGATGTTCCTCTGTATCCACCTCAGCACAAGATTCTGGTCCCAGAGGCCCCAGTTACCGGCGACTTCTTCGTTTCCAGCAGAGAGGAATCCGAACACGTTGAGGCGATAGTTGAAGCTAACCATGATAGTGTCGGTGAGAGCAGCGAAGTTTCCACCATCGTGCATGAAAAGACCCGAGTCACTCCACTGAAAGCACCCACCGTGCATGAAGACCACCACAGGAAGCTTGGAGCTGCAGACCTCCTGCTTGCAGTCGGACGCCGGCTTGCGGATGTTAAGGTAGAGGCAGTCCTCCGAATTCTTGGTGTAGTAGAAGCTCACTTCATCGGTCAAGTAGTGAATATTTTGAGGACACGGCTTGGGTCTCGTAGTGGCCTTGAGTGTTCCGTTCCACGGCTTGATCGGAATGGGTTTGCTGAAGCGCAGAAGGTCTCTGGGAGGCTCTGCGTAGGGAATGCCCAAGTACATGTCGACTTCTCGGCCATCAATCACCTCTCGCACACCGGAAACAAGGCCCGAGTCGGTTCGAATGACGGGAGATTCGCGAATTGCGGCATCGACGAACCAAGCTGTCCACACGAGCACGACATATTTGGATACGTAGGAACGGGCAGAAACCATATTCCCTCCCGGGCGAACTTCTGCTGACGATGTCAATGCGGACATGAACGTTCAGCAGCTCCTTTCTGCAGACGTCACGCGTATTCTTGCGAGTATAAGTCCTCCAATTGGGTCAGTGTCTAACCTTTCATTGCGTAGGCCAAGCGGCTATCACGAATATCAGAGTAGCAGGCTGCGCCGTCTGGGCAAGGTCGAATATGTTTTGGTTCGTGCCGGGAGCGGCAAAAGCAAAGCGATATACCGTCAAGGAACGCCTGTTTCTGGCTTGCGTGCCAAGACGTTTGCACTCTGAGTGGCAGGAAGCAAAAATACAGGAAGGCCGAAGAAATTTGTGGATCTTCTGGAATTGGAATCAAAAAGACACCTGCTGCTATGCTGAGTCAAATACCTAATTTTATTTTGAATGAGCAGGGCCTAGAAATAAAGAACACTGCCTGATTTGAAGGAAATTTCTCTGGCATCACAATGCTGGAATGCTGCCAACACGAGAATCTTGACTTTATTGATCATATAACTTGTGAAATAATTGAACGGTTTCACGAGGAAACCACAATAATTTCTTAAGTATGCGGCGAAAAACCTCATTTTCTTTCCTTTTAGCTCATCGCTCGTGCCGTTCTAATATTAGGAAAGAAACAGAATCCCGAGACTCCTCCATTTCTGCGAATCAGCGTATTAGTTTTAACGATATAATTGACGTGGTATCTGTATCGCGATGTCCTTTTTATATCAAATTCTGTTTGGATGTTTGGATTCAGATATTTTCTAACTCACATGCTGCAGATGAGATGTTCAAATGAACATCAGAACAAAGTACCAGCTTGATAAATGAAAGCTTTACACTTGTTATATAATTAAACTAGTTATATTTTTGTAGTTCCTGCAAGTAACCATGCAAAGTTGTCTAATTGGCCTGGAAATCTGAGGAATAGATGCCACTAAAACTGATTGAAATCTCGTGAACATAACATCCCTTGCCAGAATGTGCTGAGCTATATATCGAGCCGATTCCATTTGATGGAAAACAATTTTTACGGATGTATAGCACAGCACAGCTCATAGAAAAGCAATGAATTCAGAACAGACAAGGCAATGAACCACAGATGTCAATAAAGGCGCTCAATGTTGCTCATGTATTTGGCCGTTGTAATGAAGTTATTGTGTTATCGTGCGGACATACATGTAAGGTAACCTGAAGCAAGTTACTGACACGTTGTGTTTAGCTCAAGGACATTTCGACGCTGCCGTTACCGAACGAACAAATGCAAGGCGTTCTAATGTAGACGGCCGTTTTGCTATAAAAGTCAATTCAGCGCTCTTATTAAAACTGACAAAGAGCGAGTTATAGCTGCACAGTAATAACGTAGCGTGGTTGTGGCAGATATCACTCCGATTCAATTTCATCACAGAGCCCGGAGGCGAAATGTAGGTCGGACCTTCGTATGGGATCGCAAGTTCCGTATCATTGATCTGCTCGCTTTATCCTACAGCGATCTTCTGAGACCTCGTCCCCATCTGCTGAGCGCAATGGGCCGGTTTCTTCAGTGAAGGTCAAGCTCAACCGGCGGTCTTGTTAGGCACGTGTGTGGCTTAGGGCAAAAAGTGTTCGTGAAAAAGCGATGTAACTGCCAAATGTGATAACCCAAGCACGTAAGTTTTTCCAGCGTATGTATTAACAGGCAAAGTGAACTCGCCTCTGAAATATTTCTTGCTCAAGATAATTACTTATAAAATACTTTCAACTGTTAACATTAATTTGTAATAGAACTAAATGGCTACTGTCCGTTGCTATCTATAGTCGTGTTGACTGTTTAGAAAATTCAGAAACTAATAGCTGTTAATCAAGCCAATTTGGTTGGCACAAAATGAGCAAGATGCATGGGAACTTTTTGCGGCTGATTCCTTCCTTTCTCTGAGCTCCTCAGAGGTTCAATAATCATCTAATGAAGTGATATCTCACAAGAATTCGAAACAATCATTTGTGTCAGTGTAGCTTTCAGCCTCTAGCTTTGAGTATATCTGCACATAAGCTAATAAGTACGTCTCTTCGTTCTCACAAACGCAAGTTTTTTGAGAAATTTCTGAACATTGCAAGTTAGACAACGTTTCACAAAACTCGCTTACTAACGTGACTAAACATTTCCATTATTTTACAACAGTTCTTTTCCTTGTGCATCTCAGTATGCGCGATGAATGGAATCTGTCAGCTAATCAACGCAGAAAGTTGGGCTAGTTGGTGTTGATACATTTGCTGAGACGTAGTTACTAGCGCTAACAAGACTAAAGGAAAAAAAAGTTGGGACAGGACTAGTGCTTTGTCATGTCCCAACCTTTTGTCCATTTATCTTGTTAGCGCTAGTAACTATGTCTGCCGGCTAAACTAGGGCGGCCTAGTATGCCGGTGGCGCTTAACGACTGAACGTCGATTAAAAACCACGATTGCAGTTGTTAGTGCCTACCAAATCGATAGCAGCGTTGGCAAGTGTAGTAGCACGACATGCAGGAGTGTTGGCTCGAAACTTGTTGATAAGAAATCAAGACATCGATGCGACGGACGTTCGTAGCTCCCCAGGATTTTTGTCCCAGTGAACCAAATCAGCTTTGAAGCGCGATGCAGGAAATCCGTTTGTATGAGCTCTCGAGGTTAGAAAAAACAACTTACAGAGAAATACGGTAAATAGGTTTGAAATGAACGGCCGCTCCTTCCTATAAAGGTAAGGCTCATGTGGTTCCAGAAAAGCTTTCTGAGGTATGTCGCTGGCTACCGTTTAGGTAATTGCACCTGGTTTTCGTTTATCATGTTTATTTACTTCCACACCTAGCACTGGAAGCAATGCCGGTAATGTAATAAAACACGAAATAAAGGTGACAATAAAGTTTTTTAGAACCATGCCTCTACTAAATGCAATGCGCCATAGCTTTAGAAGGCTGTTTTGTTTGCGCGGTAGCACAGTGCGTAGTAGTCATGCCGGTGTCACAAGTTCCTGCCTGATTAAGCTCTGTTGATATGAAGATGGCTTTAACTGTGTCCCAAGTTATCACCCAAGAATTTTATTTCCACTGAAACCGGCCTATTCATGCGCAAAAAGGCTTGCCATGTAGCACTCCAGTTAGCCCAGATATGGCAACACATGATCAACCAAGCTTGTGTTGTGTGTTGTGTTTCTTTGTCTCCGTCCCAGTCGCACTGCGCCTTTTGAATAGCCATGAACCAGCTCTCCCAACTCAAAGTATCACCCAAGAAATCAGGAACGCTGCTATGCAAAAAAAAAAAGAATAAGTGGGAAATAAAGGCAAGAGGGGAGTTGAGATACACTCAGTCCAAAAGAACTAACAGACGGACTATTGCATTGATTCCTTATAATACCGAAAGCGCAACAAAAACAAGGACGAAGAAATATTATGGCATTAGAGCCAATTAAGCTGTACTTTGACACACAAAATCAATCTGTGAACTAATATTGCGATTGTTCAAGAATAAAAAAAAACTAGAAAACGGTGCATCGTCAATAAAAACCATTTGCTGTGTATAAAGTGAAAACATTGGATCTTATTCGTAGATTCGTTTTGACCATAAACTGTACATTTGAAGCTACCAACTATGTCGGAACAGCAGCAGCGACCGTCAGACGGCGCCCCCAGTGGAGGAACCCGCATCAGATTCGACCGCACGGTATTCTAATAAGCTGAAAAATCTAACTATACGAGCGCTTCTCTATTTACCTCCCCTCTACCCCCTTATCTTCTGAGTCCACCCCTTAGCAATGTTTAAAAGGAAGCCGCTGGTTGTTTGGGCAAATGCATGGTCCGCGCAGAACGCCAGCCATTTAGTATATGCTTGAAGGTTCTTTTAACAAGTATTTTCTTAAAACAACCTTAAATAATACAATCCATGGGCGCAGCCACAATCAGCCTTGTAATAACTTTAGCGAGTAGCCCTGGATATAATAGCGGCCGCAGAATAGCTTCTTATCCATGTACATTAAGCTGAATTTTGTTTTTATTGTCATACAACGTGTCAACATATCACATTTTACGCACAATAGCCAAAAAGCCTACATTAAATATTCACAGGAACGATTACACTGCTCCGAGAAATGACCAAGTATTACTAACTGAATCAACATGGAAAAGCGGAAGTGGGACATGCTTCAACGCTTACTAATGCTGTATAAAAATATTGTAGTTATTTGGTCACAACGTGATGACAACTACTGCCTACACGCAGCCATATCCGCTTGAAGTTGTTGCATGGAGAACGGCACTTGCATACTCTGATCTCGCGCGACAGGAATATCACGTAGCAAAACGTTGGCCTGAAGAACGACATCGCCAGCAACTATAGCTGATCTTTGGTGATCTACGCTACCTTAAGGCACCTAGGCCTAACAGCGCAATCGTTGCTGTCGTCCACACATCTTCAAGAAATCCTGGCATCACAACATAGTCCCCGTAAATTGGAAGTGTAGCCGCCCGGCGTCTCTGCTGAAGCCTGGGAAGCCTCTACTGCGCCTTACATCCTACTGGTCGATTGCACGTGCGAGTTCTGTTGACAAGATCATGGAGAGGAACCTGCTGGCACGTATGTAAGGATTCCTAGAGCATCAGAGGATATACCCTGGTTCTATGACTGGCTTTCTACGCTGATAATCACCATTTGGCAGCGTCATTATTCTTGTGACCACCGTAGAGTGGCACAAATCTCTGAAGCGTCTCTGGGTGCCACTGTTCTTAGACGTAGACTGCGTAAATAATAATATAACCCACGAAGCCATCCCTGAAGCTCCTGAGGCAGCAGAACTTAATGGTGATGTCTTTCAATAGTTCAAGAGCTATCGTGAGAAACCGTGAGAAACAGTTTGAGAAACCGTGAGAAAGAACTGACAAGAGCTATCGTGAGCTATCGTGATAAAGAGCTTAGATAAGAAACCGCTCACCCAAGCTCCGAAAGGAGATACCCGCAACGACCTGGTCACGCAGCAAATCTTTCTGGGAATAAAATGAACACGTAGCAGGAATGTCTCGTAATCCAGTAAGGTACTCATTAACTGCTTTACCAGCTTGCTAAACGCGCCTAGCGAAACGGTGCCGTTTGGCCACAACATTACTTGCAGTCGTCAAATGAGCATGCAGCGCTACGACTGCGATGTCGTACGACGATGCTTCACGCCATATGTCCACAATGCCCTTTCTATCTCCTCATAGCTTATCAGTAGCAGTTGGCTCACCAAGCTTAGCATTGTCCGAAGATGGAAGAGGCAGGGCTTAAGATATGCGCTGGTGATCTCCGCTCAGACTGTGAAGTAGTAGGGCCTTGCGACGATCTGGCATGCAGTCCGAGGCACCTGAAGCGACCAGGAAGTTCTCGAAGATGAGGAGCTATTGCGGCCACGCAACAGCAGGACGGCTAGGCGCGGGCAGGAAAGCGGGCGGCGGGGCGAGCCCCGAAACGCTCATGATGCAGGACAGCCGTTGGCGAAAATAACGCCCCCTGAAACCGACTAGCCCTCGTTGAAAATCTAGTGGCGACGTGTGTCACCGACGAATGAAGAATGGTCGAGCAAACGACACAGCAACGAAAATCCCCTTTATTCAAATCTATGCATGCTTATATACACTGGGAGACACCATCACCACCAGTGGTAGTGATTACCAAACCAAAATTTGGAGAACGCTTAAGCTTCGTCTTTAAGAGTGAAACGCGATAAATTTAAAAGATCCCTGACTGCTTGTCACGCTTCCAGGCAACAGCAGCTTTCTTGCGGATGCGCCGAGCTGAGCGCGATAGTGTTGTTGCGAGGAACCGAGCGGGCCACACCGCTGGGAAAAGGTGTTTGTATTTCAGTTCCCGTGCAACACAATTATGTTTTTGGTATCTTCAAATTAAACGTCGACGCTATCAAGTCTATACATTGTGTTTAGGTCGCACTTTAAAATTTTTCTGGCGCATTTTACTTTGGGGAATTCAATTAGTTCAGTTACGCATTTGCGCCACGGGGAGGTCCTCGTGGTTGTGGTTCGGATAGGTTTTTCAGCAAGCGACATCTGACGACGACATGGGATTTTTGACTACACGGGTCGCTTAACGGTATCGCGTTAAAGCCAAGTATACAACAGCGCTACAGCGGATCGAGATTTTACCGGTAGTCCCCATGTCTCCCATCTCAGAAAAACTCATTTTCATTAAGAGTGTGTTTAAGTAGGTGGCTCGAAAATCGTTGGCATATCCGTGCAGTCCATATTAGAGCCATAACTGGCAGTTTTTCTTGAATTCCTGATGCCCCTGCACTACGGAGCGTGCAATCCAAGCACTTCTAACATGTCCTCGCCACACTAGATATTTTGATCAGTAAAGCTGTTCTAAGTCAAGCCTTCGCCGTCCGGCGTCCGGTCTCAGGCAGAGGGGAAAGTTAATGGCACAAACCCACTATAGGGGATAGGCCATAGGAGAGAGACAAGAGGGGTACAGGAGCAGGTGTTTGGTCAGCGCGCGCCCTTTCGCCCTATGGATTCCGTTCGGCGCGAGCGGCAGTGGGAGCTCGCACGAGAGCGGCCGCGCAGACGTCGCGCAAATACCGAGCTTCGAGAGCGAGAAGCGCCAGCAAAGCGCCAGCGGAGGGAAGCTGCTACAGCCGAGGATCGATAACGGAAAGCGCAAGCCAAGCGCCGGTGGAGGCAAGTCAACCCCCACTTTCAAGAGAAGGCAATCGAAGCCAAGCGCCAGCAGAGGCATTCCTTGCTTATGCCTGAAACTGTCAGTAAAACTGTAAAAAAAAAAAACTCGCAGTTTCGCCCGGAAGGCGAAGCATCGATTGAGATAACAAATTAGTAACAAATACGAAGTAAGGGTGGTAGTTTTATTGGCCGTATAAAGTTACAAATATTCGCCTACTAACTATGATAATAAGCACGCTCTCACGCGCGCACAGGTAAACACGAACACATTGCGCTCGATAACCACGGAAACTTACTGTCAAACGCTGGAGTGAGGAAACGCGGCAGCAGCAGCGAGCGAGTTGACTTTCGTGTTGTACCTGGCTTCAACGCGAACTAAACGTCGAAAGCACAGCACATACGAAGCTACCAGTACTCGGCGCATGCACTTTGGCCACATCACAGATCACTTTGAAGATGAGGCCCGCGCGGGTGCGCACTTTGTCCACAGCGCCGATCACTTTCAAGATACGGCGCCCGCGCGGCCGATGCGTAAACAGCAGCCACCGGAGTAGAACGCCTCTCCTATCCCTCACATCTCACCCTTCCCTCTCGCGTGACAGAAGGCGGGCACTTTCACTCCTTCCTCCCTCGCGCGCAGGAGCATGAGCCACGATCGTCGGGAGACCTTCGCAAGCTTTCACTCGCACATACAGCGCATGGCACGGCAACGATGTTATCTTGTTTGGACATTATATGGAACATCACGGCGACGGTGACGGCGACTGCAGAAATTCACTTGGGGCGTCCATATCATTACCAGCATAATGAAATAAAAATATATGATGGCATTATCGTTAAAGACCATCATACGCGCGCCGAAAACAAGCCAACCCTTGGAGCCCGAACATAGGCCAGGAGTGCTTTATAAAGTACACACGCATTCATTTTCTTACGGCGCTATAAATATTTATTGTACATGCAATGCCGTGCATTTCTCATTTGGGCATATTTTTCTAAAGCGTACACCCAAAAATCAACTTCATGAGACAAATACTAAGCAAGATCAAGAAAGTAAACTCTGCGCACAGCAGTAATTGCAAAGTTCCATACTTTTCCAATTTTGGTGATGAATAGCTCAAATAGATCATGCAGCTGAGAAAAATTAAGAGTGTGGTTGTCTTGGCAAGACCCTCAGCAAGCTCGCATATTAAGGAGAACAACCGCAGTAAAATTGTGGCTCTTCAAAGTGCAATCAATTACTTGTTCCAGCAAGCATCTACCCATTGGGCCATTTTCTGCGACTTGAATGTAACCCTACAAACACTGCAGTTTGCCCTATTTGCATGAGCAGCTACTATACGAAATAAGGCACTCTCATCACTAGGCACTCGAAAAGGGAGAGGACATTAAGCAATAATTGTTGCTGAGCCACAGTGCCATTGTGGCCCCCGACAGAGCAAATGAAACCCCTGCGCCGTAACTTCATTCACTTGATCACCACAGTACACTTCTACAATGAAATTCATTGAATTTCACCAACTCTCGCTTGTATTCGCGTGACCCTAACTTGTGAATTCGCCTGCCAGCGGGACTCTCTCCATCGCGAGACAACTTTATTACGTGGCATATGGTTGTGCATTGCATTAACTGATAGTTGTTCATTCCTAATGGGAATGGCCAACAGTGCGACATGGAATAGTTTTCGGTGTTGCAAGACAATAGAGCACCTTCTGTGCCACTACCCATTTTTCGACAATCAACGATGTGATGTACACCGTAGGCTCCACCGCTTGGATCACAGACCGTTTTGGCGTCCACAAGGCCACAAAAGCCCTCTTCACTTGTAAAACCGACTAGACTGAACAAACCCTTGGGAATGTTAGCGAAGATTCCACTGCGTGTGTGTTCACAATGACTGCCTCTATTTTTCTCTCATATTTTTATTTTACTGTCTATTAATACACCTCCCCTTAACCAAGTGTAGTTTAGCTTAATGGGCACGTCCCTGGTTAACTTCTCTGTCTTCTCTTCTGCGTCTCTCTCTCCTGTACTTATCCTTGTGCGAGGTCCCTAATTGAAGATTAGAAGATTCAGTGCACAAATGTGCTGGTACGGAACGGCACCTTCAAGGAAAAATTTGGAGGACGCTTAAGCTTCACCTTTAACAGCCGAACGCTATAGCACTGAAAGATCTCTGAGTGCTTCTCATGCTTCCCGGGAACTGCAGCTTATGTAACCGTAATGGTTACCGGGAAACGTTGGCGGCAAATGCTGCGCATGAAGGCGAGCTTCGTGGTTCTTTTTATTTTTTTTATTTTTTTTTCATGGTGTGCAAGAAAGCGAGGGGGCCATGCCGCTCCTACAAACACAGACCTCAAACGATACCTGTAAAACGCTATAGCGTTAAAAGTGGTTTGTGTTTGAATTTCGGCGTAACATAATTGTTTCCTCGTATATTCAAATTACAATACGCCGCTATCATGTCGGTAGGCTGTGTGTAAGTCGTACTTTACAATTTTCTGGCGCATTTTGCTTTGAGAAATTCAATTACTTCAGTAACTTCCTTACGCCACACGGAGGATCTGTGTGGTTGGGTATGCGCGGTTTGGACTGATTATTCCAGAAATAATGGTCGACACTGGACGCGTGGCGCCGGAAACCGACGCCAGGTTAGAACGAAAGTTCTAACGCTGTGGCGTTAGAACTTTCTGGGAAACTTTTATTTTCACTGTCTTTATTTCAAATTTTTTTCTCGTAGTTTGTTTTTAACTTTTCTTCCCCTTTTCCCCTTAATCATTTCTAGTTTACCTAACTATACACGTCCTTGCTTAACCCTCTGCCGTTCCCTTTTCGTCTCTCTTTATTGTACTTATTCTTGTACGAGATCTTTAATTGCAGACTACAAGCTTCAGTGCACAAATGTGCTAGTTCGGAAGTGCACCCTTTAAGGGAACTTTTTCGCGGCAATTTTCAGCCATCTTTATTTCGCATAGCCAAGATACAGGGCCCTATAACGTAAAACTATTCCAATATGTTTTTATTCCAATCTCCTGACGTCAAATATGCGTAACCGCCGACGCAAGCATCGGGCGGTCACCAGCTGGGTTGCTTGACCAGACCAATCAAACGCTCTCCTCGTTCATAGGAGGTCACTTCTGTTTGTTTGAAAAATGAATAACATTGCCTACACTGAGCGGCTTGTCTTATCTAGTTGGCTGACAAGACGCGAGCAGCCTGTTCAAACGGAGAGGGATTCGATGGGGCCGAGCCACTGCACTGAAAATCGATAACCGGATGAATAGGGTGGTGCCGGCGTCTGCGATTGGTCCGGTCTTCCTTTCTTAGCTTGCGGTGGCTCGGTCGACAATCGCGGCGGTATGCAACTGAAGCTTAAGAATCATGCTAAAACGGATCCTCAGCAAAGTTGGCAGAACGAAGTCGTAAACATGCCGAAAGTGCTCGAAAACGTTACACGACTACGCAAAAACGTTTATTACACGCAAATTAACCAATGCTCTCCGGCAGGTGCGAGCAGCGAGCGCCTGAGCGATCGGCGGCAGCCATCTTTTATTCCTTTCGGAACGGGGCAGGGGCGCTATTTTGTAGCGATGCCTTATGCCTTATTCTATGCTATTCTTATCATCCACCACACACGACCGCCTGATCCCGTTGATAATGTGGGCAGACCGTCGCTCTGACCACTGGCCAAGCGCGAAAAGCCTGAAAAAGCACAGAATCGGACAAGGCATCGCTACAAAATACCGGCCCAGCTTGCGGCTATTACGAAGAAAATTCAGTTTTGGTCGGCATATTAAAGCACCTTTAACGCGTACACGTCACTTTGACGCAGGCAGTTTTTGCGGTTTTGTGACGTCGCGTGTGAGGCAGGTGAAGTGGGTTCAGCCCGAAAGTTTTTGACCAATAACCGAGGGCTAATGGCGAAAAGGCGTCGAATCAGAAATTTTCAAACCATGCATAATCAGTGCGTACACGGCATATCAGATGGTGAGCTATCGCGGTTTTCGTGACGTCGCGTGACCGACAGCTGAAGCGGGGGTGATCCAAAAAGTTCTCGACCAATCGCGGAATGCTGATTGCAGAATTGGAATAGAAAAGTGGATTTTACGTTATAGAGCCCACAATGTCGTACGATAACAAAGAACCCCTTACGAATATCTATATCACGATGCTTACGGCCAGGCGTCATAAAATAATCGACAAAAAGGATCCGTTAAGTGTATGTTCGCCTTGGTATCTTGGTACGGCATGGTTATAACTTTGTCTGCTACATAAACCAAACAAAACCTACAAGCTGGTTTAGGCCCTAACTGATGCTTGATGCTTTACTTCTTTGAGCACACCAGCAAATCACCTTAATGTGTTGTGTTACTCGTAGTTTTATACCTATTTGACGTAAGCTTCGGCACATATAACTTTCGTGCATGAACGTAAAGAGAAGGTGCAGCTCCTACAGATGCCAAAATGAATTTGTCAGGCTTTGAAGATATTGCTTTCAGCGATGCGCATGCGATGCTTTACCAGTACTGCATGGTTAGGGGGAGACTGTTAGTTCAACATCACGAAAACATTGGCACTAGCAGAAATTTGACTTATCTTCACGCCAAGGAAGTTGTTAAAAATATTTCACCGACGATTACGATACTCCCTAATGCGAATTTCGAGCACAGCTGCTAGGTGTTTTGAATTCGCGATACATTATGGTAAAGAATTTCATTCTGAAGGACAAGGTTCTGTCGGCGCCAACGCTCAGTCTGTGCGCGGGCAGCTCGTTTAGCCGCAGAGGCAGTCGAAGCATTTCCACCACCTGCGTCGCTCATTGTTCCGAAAGAAAGTGCAAACGCGGGAACGCGTCGCTCGCGCGGAGAGCATTTTGTAGCGGTGGGGACGGCGCCACAAGCGACATAGCGCATGCGCAGTGGGTCCGATGCCCACGTGAGCGCTGTGTTTCCACGCTGGACGCATGCCTGGTCGTACGGGTGCTCCGTTTTCCTCCTCACCATTTTTCTATACCCTCTCCGCTTCCCGCCTCCTGCTTGCCCTGCGCCTGCGCTGCTCACTCATCTTCACTTTCATCCTCTCCTCTTTCCTCCTCGCGTATTTCGTCCCACCGCTGCGCTTCGCGTTCGCTTCCACCTTTCGCTGTGCTCGTTCGCCTGGTTACGCCGACGCCTACGCAGAGCCGCTCCGCAGGAACGGGCGCCTAGAAGCTGCGCTCTAAATTATGCTCTGAAGATGTAGGGAAGATCCAGCCTCTTTAATCTCCACGTTCTGTAGTAGAGATATTTATACGATTTCTCTTATCATGTTTGCATTTGCGCAATGAAAAATCCACTGTATCAAAAAAAGTGAGGGGCCTCAAAACCCAACACTGATGTTGCTGAAGTGTTAAACTTGAGGCAATCAAAGTAAACTTTAAAGAAATATTTATGGTATTGACACCTGCGTCTTTGGCAAATGATAGGAGGAATTATGCTTATTTACGCATAAGTTGATACCTTATGATACAATTACCTCATACTGCAACTATGATAACACAGAAATCAAATGCTATAACCATCTGTTATCTAAGTTACAAGACATAACCATTAACGAAAACCAAAATAAAGAAAGTGTCAAAATCTATAGTGCACGTTCAATTCTGAACATCTTCATGTGGTGAAAAAGATGATTTAAGCCATTGAAACGGAGAAAAGCAAACGCTACTTCGCGAAGGTCGCACTAGCTTATGAGCTACATGTAAGGCGGTTAGGGATAAGGCATAGATAAAGTTGCACATTAACAGTGATTCAACGTTAAGCGTCTCTGCGAAAGTGTCACAATCACACTGTTGAAGAGTCTTAATTCCGCTGCAGAAGAGAAAGATAGCATGCCGAGGCGGAGCTTTGCGAACAGCCCTTACTCATCGTTAGTCGCAACATAGCGGCCACCAATGGCGTGAGCCGGTGTTTCCTATTGGTCGGTTCTAGACAGCCAGTCAGTGAAACGCACGACCAGTTGTTTTTAGAGACACGCCGTGCAGACGCCAAGTGCTGTAGTTTACCCTTTGCTCTCCATAGAATCTGAGAAATGAGCTTGTTGTTGCACTGGCCGGTGCTGTTACCTTGACAGTGCAATGCCGTTTGACAGAACAATTGCAAAGAGGCGGGCAATGCGAAACACTGCCCAAATACTGTCGTTAAACAATTGAACGTGGGCAGCCAGCTTCGAGAGCTTTTAGGCGAAGCCTATCTTTGTTCCCAAAGAGACAAATCGCACGCACACCGAGGAACACCGAATGTCACTGAGTTGCTTGTTTCTCGTCCTCTGCTTTGAGCTTGTTCAGCTGTTCTCTTTTTCGGCCTTGGCCCAAAACGGGAAGTGAACAGCAAGATTAGAAAATTTTGCTGTATTTTTATGTACCCTTTTTAAACTTTGAATGCACCAGCAGTTATACGTGAAACTGCTCAGAAGAGAAGTTTGAGAGCATTGTTCTCGAATATGGAAAACATGGCTCTAAAGCTATATTCTAGTTCAGCAAGGATCGTTCTGCAAGCTGTGCTATAAACATCATGATGTGCATTTTTCAGTACCCATGGGGCATTCGATCCGGCATTATGCATACAAATAAAAAAAACAAGGCCCTTTGCATTATTTTGAGTCTGTTTATTGTATAGCATGGGCGCAAGCTAGTTTTTTACTGCGCGTATATGTTTATAAATACATTTACCAGCTTCAGCCCACTACACCAATATGAACGCACCCGCCGTGGTTGCTCAGTGGCTATGGTGTTGGGCTGCTGAACACGAGGTCGCGGGATTAAATCCCGGCCGCGGCGGCCGCATTTCTATGGGGGCGAAATGCGAGAACACCGGTGTACTTAGATTTAGGTGCACGTTAAAGAACCCCAGCTGGTAGAAATTTCCGCAGTCCTCCACTACGGCGTGCCTCATAATGAGAAAGTGGTTTTGGCACGTTAAACCCCGTAATTTATTTTTCTCAAGCTCAACGCATCTGCTGCCATATTTGGTACGTTACCTTGCTTGCTAAGCAAACAACAATAACTGATACCACGATTCAGCATCAGTGAATTTCATGGCTATTCACAGCTCATAATTCATAATGGAACGATTGAATTAAATGACATTTTTATACTAACGACTATATTGACACTTTTAAACGTCAATAATTAAAAATTAACTTTGCAATGGCGATAGCATTAAAATGAAACTGAGAAGCGCTATAAAGGGTAGGTCGCTGAACATATTGAAATATACTACAGGGTGTGTTGTAATTTATGTAGTGACAAGCAGTTGGGAAACCCCACCAGTTGGAGCGTTTGACACAGTTTATAGAGGTACAACAAGAATACCCGTGCATAAAAAATTCTTGGTCTGAATGAAATTTGTAGCAATACGAGGACATCGCAAAGTACCAGGAAGGTAAAAGTTCAGTGTGGAAGTTCATTAGTCAATTCACAATGTATCAAGGCGTAATGCTGGGACTGCTGGAACACGTGTAAAATGAATGAATATTAAAGAAAATAGATGCTACATATAAAAAAAAAACAGGTGATTTTGACCTGCTAGTATGCTGTGATATCATTGAAATCCTCTAGGAACTGATGCAGCAATATCATTATTTGGTCCGCAAAATTTGAAATATTTAATTTTGCATCTTAATCATATCGTGGTGCGCAAAGTAGCAGCGGTCGGAGAGGAGAAATCGCGTGAGCAGCGCATATTATCGTGAATCCGAAATAATGTCCAGAAATATTGGACACGTCGTCATGGTAGCATTACCCTAGTTATCAGGAAATAAGACACCCTTGTTGCTGCTTTCTTATTGGTCCTAGAAAGCACGTAGGGTCCACTAATTTCTTACTTTTCGCAAAACCATGCTTCGATTTGGGGGGGTTAAGAGCCACTGATGCCGACGCACTGCTTGCATGGGTATATGTACGTTTTCAAGCGCTATTAAACGGTCACTTTGGAGGTGATTCTACTCATTTGCCGTCCTCATCACTTCTCGATGCAATTAAATAAGGTCTGAGAGGGCGATTCTAACTTGCGACTCAAATTCATCCTAAATGGCGTCAGCTCACCGGACGACAACAAAGAAGGCTGCGACAGAAACGGCAACCATGACCTCGTCGTACACAAAGACGAAGGCTATGGCTCAATCAAAATGACCACTACGATTCTACGACGGCTCAAAAGTCGCCCGACTGCAGCTCGAATCCCCCAACAGAGTTTTTTTTTTTCTCTGACAAATTGTGCCGGGAAATCATTACAGTAAACATCATGATAATAATTTTGACGCGCCCGACGAGTGCTCCACGCTCGTCAGTATTGCTTCTTGAGGAATGTGTAATAAAAAAACGCAGTAAAAATTTATTGTACTTTTTCCTTGAGGTATAGCACTCGCTCCACGCTCGTCAGTATTGCTTCTTGAGGAGAGAGAGAGAGAGAAAGCAAGGACTGGAAAGGCAGGGAGGTCAACCAGAAGAGTATCCGGTTTGCTACCCTACACTGGGTGTGGGGGAAAGGGGAATAAAAAGGAGAAAGGGAGAGAGTGAGCACTGAGTACGTGTGGGCGGGACACTATGCACAGGGACACTATAAACGGTCTCTTAAACCGGTGTTCCTGAAGTATTGCAGTAATGCACGATTCGCTTTTCGTGCCAGCGACGGGTGGGGCCACGGTCCGAGTGTCTTTGACTCGGTGAAAGGTCGTAAGTCTAGTCGGTGCAAAGTTTCCCGCAGAGGGAGGCGTTGTACATCGTAGCGGGGGCAGGTACACAATAGGTGCTCGATGGTCTCCTCGCACCCACAGGAATCGCACATCGGGCTCTCGGCCATTCCCAAACGAAAGGAATATGAGTTTGTGAACGCTACTCCGAGCCACAAGCGGTACAGCAAGGTTGCTTCACCGCGGGAAAGGCTAGATGGCACTTGTAGCCGTAGCGTGGGATCCAGTTTATATAATCGGCAGTTGAAGGCACCTGAACTCCAGAGATCTTGCGACTTTTTGCGTGCATGTAGGCGAAGTTCCCTGGCAGCGTCCGACCTCGCCAAAGGTATTGAACGCGTCTGGGTATCTTCGTGGGCAGACCGGGCAGCCTTGTCTGCTAGGTTGTTGCCGACAATGCCACAGTGAGCAGGAATCCATTGAAATGTAATGGTGTGCCCTCTTTCCAGAGCATGGTGGTGCACTTCCCTGATGTTAGATATCATCTGCTCGTATATTCTGTGGCGTAATGCAGACTTGATGCTGTGAAGGGCTGCCTTAGAGTCACAAAATACGACCCATTTCTCTGTTGGCTCTTCGGTGACGTACATCATAGCGGCATGGAGAGCTGCAAGTTCTGCCGATGTCGATGTAGTCGTGTGCGACAATTTGAATTTAACTGTAACGTTCTTGGCTGGAACGACGAATGCGGCAGTTGAGCTGGCACGTGTGGTCGAACCATCGGTATATATATATGTATGTGGTCATGATACGTCTGGTGTAGTAATAGGAGCGTAAGTTGCTTCAGAGCCGGCGATGGATGATTGGACTTTTTTGTAATTCCAGGAATATCAAAATTCACTTGAGGCTGTCGTAGGCACCACAGGGGAGATGAAGGCTTTGTAGCCGGTGTAAAAGATGACGGTATGCACTCTTGATGAGCGCTAATCACTCGTGAAAAGGTCGCTTGAGGTCTTTCGGCTGGTAGGGAGGTCAAATGATGGTCGGGGATCCTTGACAGATGGCGAATGTGCGCTCTGAGAGAGTCGAACACTACGTGTGTCTGGATCATATGATCCCCAGCGATGGCAATTGTTGCTGCTGTTGACGTGCGCCGAGGCAGCCCTAAACACGTGCGTAGGGCTTGACCTTGTATGCTCTCCAAGGCGCGAAAGTTCGTCTTGCATGCATTTGACAACACTGGTAGACTGTAACGTAGGAGTCCGAGAAACAGTACCCTGTAGAGCTGCATCATAGAACGGACTGGTGTACCCCAGTTTTTGCCGCAGAGAAATTTAAAGACCTGAGCAATGGCAACCAATTTCTTCTTTAGATAGACGCAGTGAGGGCTCCACGAGAGGTTGCGGTCAATGATTACACCCAGAAAGCGATGACATTGATGATACGATGACATTTGTTTGAGCGTAAAGCCAACCAATGCGCACTTTTCAGTAGACACGCTGAGGCCTTGTTCTCGTAGATAAGACGCCGTCATGGTTGCCGCCCGCTGAAGCCTGGCTCGTACCTGAGGTCGAGTCACCGCAGAAGCCCAGATGCAAATGTCGTCGGCGTATATTGAAACGTGAACTGACCGCGGTAGGTACTCCGCTAGTCCTACCAAGACGAGGTTGAACAGAATGGGGCTCAACACTCCACCTTGCGGCACACCACGCCTGATGTAATGTTCCGAAGTTGGGCCGTCATCAGTCTGTAAGAAAAAGCACCTCTCAGTTAAATAGTCCCGAATCCATTGATACATCCGGCCACCAACTCCAACAGCCTCAAGCGAGTTCAGTATGGCCTCATGGGCGACGTTGTCGTATGCTCCTTTAATATCTAGAAAAAGTGCCACTGATAGGCGCTTGAGGCTTTTTTGATTTTGGACCCAGGTTACGATGTCAACGACGTTGTCGATGGACGAGCGACCTCGACGAAAGCCCGTCATGGCGTCCGGATAGATGTTGAATCGCTCTAGGTACCATTCCAAGCGAGCAAGAATCATTCTTTCCATCACTTTACCGACGCAGCTCGAAAGCGCAATCGGACGGTATGATGAGAGCTCAAGCGGAGACTTTCCAGGTTTCAGAATGGGGATCAAGCGGCTCGATTTCCATTGTCTAGGAACGGCGCCGTTCTGCCAAGACTCATTGTAGTAGCTGAGCAGCTCATCACGTGCGTCATGTCCAAGGTGGCATAGGGCAGCATACGTGATGCCATCAGGTCCTGGTGACGACGAACGCCTGTGTGTCGCCAACGCAGCATCGAGCTCTTCGAGTGAAAAGAGCACGTTCATTTCTGGTACACGTGCCTCAGGGATGTCATTCAATGCTGCGTCAGTAATGGTGGCCGCGGACCCAGCAATCCGTGCACAGAACTCTTCAGCCACTTGAAGTTCCGAGCGGAGTTTGTATAGGGCCAGAGTAGCAAAGGGCTTCCTTTGATGCTGAGATGAGCGAAGTCCCCTAACAGTTCTCCATATGTGCGAGAGCGATTTTCGGGGATCAAGCGACTGACAGAAAGTTTTCCATCGCTTGTCCTCCAGTTTATCTATACGACGCTGTACTGTCTTCTGTATGCGTCGTGAAGCCCTCAGATCCAAGACGGACTTCGTGCGCCGATACCTCCTCTCCGCCCGTCGGCGTTCCGCACGAAGCCTCTCCAGTTCCATATCAAAGTCTGTTCGCCTTGCTGACCTTGTGAGCGAGCAGATGGATGTTTTCAATGTCTCTGCGATTGCATCTTGGATAGTGTGTGAAAGGCCTTCTCGACGTGCGTCATCCATATCCTTCTTAAACTTTGTCCAATCAACTATACGCAAGACAGTAGAAGAGCGTTGCTCAACTCCTCTGATCTTTATGTATGTTGGAATATGGTCACTTCCATGTGTTTCAATGCCCGTAAACCAGTGGACGCTCGAGGCAAAGCGCCGTGACACCAAAGTTAAGTCCAAGCAGCTACTATAGGTGGTGCCCCGCAAAAACGTAGGGCTGCCGTCATTCACACAGCACAAATCATGGTCGGCAGCAAAGGAGGCGAGACTCGTGCCTTTGGAATCAATTTTAGTGCTTCCCCATAGCTGGTGATGCGCATTGAAGTCACCTGTAATAACCCAGGGGCCATTGTTCATCAGTAATATTTTCTTGAGTCGTTCGCCGTCAAAGTGACCCGCTGGGGATATGTAGGCTCCAATTAGTGTGAATGATACATCTTTCTTTTGGATATTCAGGCAGACATATTGGTTGTCGTCGTGGGGCTCTACCGCGTTAGCGACATATGTAAAGTCCGTGCGGATGTAGATGATTACTTTCGTGCTCGCACCGCATGTGGACGGGACGAAAGATTCGTAACCGGACAGTCTGAGTGGAGTTGATGTATTTGGTTCGCAAATGACCAGTATGGGAAAGCGATTTGTAAAAATGAATTGGCGAAAGTCTGCTATGCGGGTCCTTAGACCCCTAGCATTCCACTGAAAGATCGACGCACTTTTAACTTCAGTGCGGAAGGGGACTATTGGT
The DNA here is from genome assembly GCF_023375885.2 of Dermacentor andersoni. Taxonomy (NCBI): domain Eukaryota; kingdom Metazoa; phylum Arthropoda; class Arachnida; order Ixodida; family Ixodidae; genus Dermacentor; species Dermacentor andersoni. Next base: position 97,764,397 of record NC_092819.1, on the reverse strand, counting down.
CGAGCCATGATGCTTAAACGATGCTAGCAAGCACTGGATTTAGTGCATCTAGTATTTGCAGAGCACTTCGAGCTGCTGGGGTTTGCAGCTTGTTCAGTATGATGCGCATTGTATTAAATAGCGATTGCAGCATATCAGCCACCTGCTTGTCTTGGTCGCACAAATCACTGACAGTAGACTTCGGGGGTTGTCCAGCAAAATTTTGCTGTGATTCTGTCGGTGGATGCTGTCGTTTCGGTAGAGCCGGCCAAGATTCTGCAGGTGTGGTCTTCTCGGTTGCGTTGTTCTTCGCGGTCCTTTCGACAGTGTCTGGCCCGGGCGGCAGAGGAGGAGGAGGTGTCGTAGGAAGTGGCATGCGCGTCGCAGAGACAACAGCCTTCCTTGAGGGGCGCCGGCGACGGGAACGTCGCTTCCTGACTTTTTCGGCTGCTTCGCGATGAGATGAATGATCTCTCGCCATCTCTTTCAAGATAGCCATTTCCTTCTTAATATGCGGGCATTTCCTCGAGGAAGCTTCGTGTGACCCTCCGCAGTTTGAACATTTCATTACAGTCGCGCCACATTTATCTGCAGCGTGGGGCTCGGCGCAACGGGGGCATGCTGCCTGATTTTCGCAGACGCTGCTCACGTGTCCCAGTCTCATGCTTTGCGGCACTGAAGAGGTTTCGCAATGAAAGGCCGCACTGCATGTCTGAAGTGTCCCACCTTAACATGCGAGGGTATATATTTACCCTTGAATGCAATCTTCACGCAGCGTGAACTGCCTAGCCGCTTGACATCAACAATGACCTCATCTTTGGCTGGCTTGATAAGAATCGGCAAGTCGTTATTAAGGATGGCGACGTCTACGTCGTAGATAACGCCACAGACTACGTCAGATCCCAGAGGGATGTAAGAGCGCACCTGAATGCCATCGATGTCCGTTACGCTGCGTAGAGTGTTCAGAGCAGCCGCATGTTGGACATCAACCGCCAGTAGATTTTTCCGAGTGTTGACTCGAATGTCCGATATTTCATTTGGCTTCTTGAGGAATGTGCAATAAGAAAACGCAGTAAAAATTTATTGTACTTTTTCCTTGAGGTACAGCACTCGCCGCGATATCTCAGTGGCCATGGCGTTCTGGTCTTGAGCACAGGGTTGCGTGTTCGTTGCCAGCCCGCTGCATCCGCGAGCTATGGAAAGAAGAATGATAGGTGTAACATTAAGGGATAAGAAAAGAGCAGATTGGGTGAGGGGACAAACGCGCGTTAATGACATCTTAGTTGAAATCAAGAAAAAGAAATGGGCATGGGCAGGACATGTAATGAGGAGGGAAGATAACCGATGGTCATTAAGGGTTACGGACTGGATTCCGAGGGAAGGGAAGCGTAGCAGGGGGCGACAGAAAGTTAGGTGGGCAGATGAGATTAGGAAGTTTGGAGGGTCAACATGGCCACAATTAGTACATGACCGGGACAGTTGGAGAAGTATGGGAGAGGCCTTTGCCCTGCAGTGGGCGTAACCAGGCTGATGATGATGATGATGATGATGATGATGCATCCGCATAATGATGGGGGTTAAATAAACGCACACTATTCCGGGGCCGTCCATGACTGCGTCTCTCTCAGCCCCAGCGTTCCTTTATGCTGTTAAAATCCAGGAATCAAACAACCTCGGTAGAACATAGTATCGTGCAAATAATTTTGTCTATTTTTTTCTCCTATTCTTTGTTACTATGTCGCTGTTCCGCGAATGCTTCGTGTTAGGAATGTGGCAGTTATGATATACTTCCTGAGCACTCCAATGAACGCTTCTATTTTGCAAAACTTAGAAGTGATGTCACTGTATTTCATTCAGTTTTGCACTTACCATTTGCAGAGTTTTCTGCACAAGAAATGGGGAGAGAATTCACAGGCGCACCCTACCTATGTCGCAAGCAAAAATTTCTCGCAAATTACCATAAAATAGCTATTTAATATAATTTGCAGATGTTGCACTAAATGAGGCTTCGTAGCAAGAGACAGTGTTCTCACAGTTAGGGGTCTTTCAATCTTGGAACATTGAAAAAAAGCCAGTCGAGAATTCCACTCAAAATTCCATCCATCAAAACGCAAGGAACGCAGCAGACTGCTTTCTCTTCTGTAAACTGCCTCAAAAAAGGCTGGAGTTATCCTACTTTCAAATCTTCACAATACGTCCGTTCTCTTTTAGCTTAGTCGCGATTATGCGCCGCAGTTGATCTACAGCTGAGCGACGCTTTGAAACAAGGCTGAGTCATTGTTGTCGGGAACCCTGACGTCCTATCTATGCGCCCAGTCTGGAACTAAAAGAAGTAAACGACCTCAGGTTTCCTGGCACTGGCACGACCTCGCACACAATGACCCACAATCAGTGCTCGTTTATCCAGAGCCGCAAGATGCACTTGCCGACGCCTACACTCTACCTCGAAATGCCCTGCAGTTAACGACAGGTCTGTAAATTGAAGTTTGAAGTTTGAAGTTTATTATAATTTTGACAATACAAGATTGTCATGGCGCCGGAGCAAAAGGCGAGACTATACACGCCTGACTGGGCCCCTGGCGCCACGAGCACAGCAGACAACAGTGCAAAAAAAAATGTATACATATATACACATAATACACACATATACATACTTATATATACGAATGATACAATTATACATACAATAAATCAATGCAACACAATAAGTATATATAATGAAAATGAAGAAATAAAGTACGTACAGAAAGATACAGGAAGGCCAAAAGCCAAATGGGAACAAAAAGGAAAGTCTTGCAACGCGTGAAATTGCATATCAGTCGAAAAACAGAAAATAATTTACAAAAAACAGGTGTCAATTGCTGGAAAAATACAGTTTTGATTTCTTTCTGAATATTGAAATGGTTGAGGAATCTTGCATGATATCAAATAAAGCATGCTCATCATTAAGTAAATTAGGAATCTGCCACTGTAAAAGCTGATTGCCGTAGTTTGTTCTAGTTTTTACCTTAATAAAGTTCCTAGCTCTTAAGGTGTAGTTAGTTGTGGTATTAATATATATAGAAAAAAAGTTCTCACGATTACTTATGAATTCTGAAAAAGCTTTTTCGGATAACTTTTGTTTATATAGACTAGCGACACTCAAAATACTGTCCTGGTGAAAGTACTCAGAGGTATGTTCGTACATCGACAGGTTATGAATAATACGAACACACTTTTTCTGCATTCGGAATAGAGTTTCCAAGTTAGCCTTAGAAGTGACGCCCCAGATAAGTAGACAATAGTGGAATCTAGAATGAATAGTAGAAAAGTATAACTGACGTTTAAGTTTTAAAGGTAACAGCGTGCGATGCTTATTGAGCATACCAATTAATTGTGCTATGCTACGTTTAATATAACTTACGTGACGCGTCCACCGTAGATTTTCATGGAAGAGTACACCCACGAACTTGTACTGGGAAGCCCTTTCAAGTGGTTGCGATTGAAATATTAAAGAAGATGCAAACTTAACTGGTTTGTCAATCGGAGTAAAAACAATATACTTTGTTTTTTTTAACATTTAGGCTCAACTGATTAGCCGATAGCCACACTGAAAGGCAATTTAACCAGTTGTTAATAAGAGGAATTAGAGTAGAGATGTTATCAGAGGAGAAAAACACGTTTGTATCGTCAGCATATAATACAATAACGGGTGTTTCTGGTATTGCCACGATATCATTGATATAAAGAAGGAAAATCGTAGGACCTATAATAGAACCCTGCGGGACGCCGTACCTAATGTCTGCTAAATCTGATTTTATGCTGTTGATTTCCACAAATTGGGAGCGGTGCGATAGATAGCTACGCAGTAAGTCTAAAGCAATGCCTCTAATTCCATAAAAGGGTAATTTAGAAAAAAGTATGTCATGTTTAATTGAATCAAATGCTTTATTAAAGTCTAAAAATAAGCCTATTGTGTATTGTTGGTTTTCTATATTGGCAACAATTTTATCACGTATTTCAAGTAACGCAGATTCAGTGGATTTACCCCTTTAAAAGCCATACTGATTCGGGGATATAAGGTTATGCTTTTGCATGTATCCAGTTATTCTAGAATTTAAGGCTTTTTCAATAATTTTAGAAAAAACTGGAAGTATGGATATCGGCCGGTAATTAGTGATGCAATCAGTTGCGCCACCTTTATGCAAGATGACGATCCTAGCAATTTTCATGTTATCCGGAAATGTGCCTGTAGAAAACACAATATTTGTTATGTCACAAAGAACATTGCATAATAAATCCGCGACTGCTTTAATTGGTGCTATTTTAATACCATCATAACCACAAGAAGAGCTGTTCTTTAAATTGCTTATAATGTGTGCTATTTCTGTAGGTGTAACAGGACGAAGATACATAGTATTTTGCAAACTGGTGTTAATATAGTCCTTAAAGTTGTTGCTAACTTCTGAGTGAAAGGAGCCAAAGCACAAGAACTGCTGATTGAATACTTCAGCGAGGGATTTACCACTTAGCACTTTATCGCCATACGTAAGTTCCTGGGGAATGCTATTTTTTGTGTGCCGCAACAGGTCCTTTTGAGTTCGCCAAGTTTTTTTAGGATCATAAAGAATGTCCGTAAATTTGTTAGCGTAGGCACAACACGTGACTTTTTTATGTCGGCATTTAGCCTGTTCCTGACCTTTTTATATTGCTTAAAAATTTCTGCGTCCTTATATTTCAGGAAGTTGCTGAAGAGCTTATCTCGTGCTTTCATTCTCTTGACTAAGTCGTAGGTAACCCAGGGTTTCCTCGCTTTCTTAAACTTTCTAACAGTTACCAAAGGAAAAGAGTGTTCGTAAATTTCAATAATTTTCTCGAGAAAACTGTTGTATAAAAGGTTTGAATCAGATTTATTTTTATCTAAAATTTCATTCCAGTTTACAGATGCAATATTTTGACGGAAGTTATCTATCGCGCGATTAGTTATCATCCGCGTAGTTTTTGTCGAGTTTTCTATGGCAACCTGTGGAGAGGTGCGCTTAGGAATGAAGCAGAACAAAGGTAAATGATCACTGATTGCACTTACAAGCACTCCCGCTTTCACGTCACTTTCATCATGATTAGTCAGACACAAATCAATCAAGGTTTCACTGGATGCAGAGATGCGAGTAGGCAGAGCAATATTATTTGAAAAGCCATACATTGATAACAGGTCGACAAAATCATTCACTGATGTGTTAGCAGGTTGCAACAAGTCAATGGTAAAGTCACCCAAAATTACCACAGGCATTTTCAGTGACGACAGAGAATCCAGCAAGAAGATTTTATTTTCGCATGATGGGTTAAAGACATACCAAAGCATTAGTGATCAGTGTTGTGTAAGTTCGAAAATAAACTTTTTCAAAAAACACTTACACGTTTGGCTGCCACAATCCTCAAGATACACACTTCTCTGTAGTGAAGTTTTGAACAGGGTGCTTGACCTGACACCCTTTCACGAGAATTTCAGTAAATCAATGTACGTGTTAAGATGCAAAAGTGCGTGCCTTTGAAAAATTCGAAAGAACACACATCAGGCAATGTCGTCGGCGAACACAATTATTATCGGCAAATTTGTTAAGAAAGTAAAGCATATTGAATTTATCCACATGCTGCGTATCTGCAAAACAATTCGTGCTACAAAGTGGTTCCCTGAAATGTCACTCTATGACAAGGGGGCCTCAATAATAGCAGGCGCTTTTATTCTGCCTCTTGTATTGTCCAGTTTCGGAGCTTATAGATGGGAAAACAATAATGACCTGCCGTGGTGGCTCAGCGACTATGGTATTGCGCTGCTAAGCACGAGGTCGCGGGTTCAAATTCCGGCCGCAGCCGCCATGTTTCCACGGGGACGAAATGCAAAAACAATCCCCAGGTGGTCAAACAAAAATTTTGGGAATTACCCATTGCGGCGCGCCTCATAATCAGATCGTAGTATCGGCACGCAATGCCCCAGAATTTAAGTTATTGGTGCTATAGCATAAAATGTCCTATTGAGCGAAAAAGCCGGCGTCTGTAGCAGCGAAACGGCACCTCAGTTCCCTTTAAATGCGACGCCACGTCATGGGTGCGTCATGTGTGCGATCAACATCTGCCGCGCTCGCGCGAAAGATGTTGATCGAGGGGACAAGGCATTGCTGCGACGCAACGTCATCCGCGCTCTCGTAAGCCTGTGTTGTCCGTGCGTTCCTTGTCCGCGCAAGCTCAGTTCTAGCTGCCTGCATTCTAACTTCGCCTCGTTAATCGCTACAAGGAACTTAATGTATAAAAACAGAATAAATTTGAAATGCAAGAAAGTTGTCGGCAGTGAGTTCCGAACCTACGATCCCACGTTCAGAAGCCGATGTCTTACCCACTGGGGTAAACCACCAAGCGTCTCAATGGGCTTCCTTGCCCGCAAAGACTTCATAACGCGAAAGATCCCTCAGCGGCGTTCAATTGGCCCGTAATGTTCTCGCATTCCCAACCCATAAGAAATGCTTAGGTGTACTCGAACCTTCTTTAACAGTAATGGCTTATATATACGGTCACTGCATTCAGCAAAAATCAGGTGCTGTGGAGGCAGGTTTCTATACAAAACAGCAACAGCAGAGTAAACATCGCTGGTGTAGTTTTGGAGGCAATCGTACATTTACGACGAAACGTGTATGACATCTGTAATGCATTAGCACTCGTGTGTTTGGGGTCGCCTATATGGCAAGCCTAATTGGTTGGACGTCGTATTGCTAACACTGGCATGGGAATTAGGGCAAAACATACTAACACACGTAAAGAAGCAAACAAGTACGCCACTATTCTGTCAACGGCACTTTCTATGCAACCAGTAAACACTAACTGCGCACAAATGCAAATCAGGAATGATTCGGACGCCTAATAATAATGCGATCAGCGTCCTTTGGAAATTTCACCTAGTTTTCAGTGTGTCTACTTGCCCTCGGCTAACCTTTCTCACGCCAACTTCGTTTCGAAGCATGTATCAAAACCAACTTCTGGACCAGCTTTGTTCACTACGTATGTGACCCAGGCTATACATCGCTCTTAAATTAACCTCTTTAACGCAAACTATGGTCACTAGGTATGTGGGACTTGCAATGCGCTGTCCTTCAAAGAAACTCTTTGACGCCAATTCGCGTCACTGGGTATGTGCCACTATATACATAGTGTCCTTCAACGAACCTCTTTGATGCCAACTTAGGTCGCTTGGAACTAAGAGACGTGCGAGTGCTCGTTATCCGTGAACGAAGAGCTCACTTCCTAGCACCGCGTATGTACCGTGTTGTATATTGGGTATGTGCACATAACCAGCGCACCATTTACACCAAATGCACTCTCATCATGAGTTATATTGCTAATCGCATTAACGTCACCACTTAACGCCGAAGGTCTTCGTCATAGCGTCGTCGTCAGAGTCGCCGTGATACCCGTCCTGGTTATTTCATCTTCGTCATCCTCGATTATCGTCGTACAAATGTCATCCCTGCCGGCTCCTAGCTACAGTCTAGGACAATTGGCCGATACCGAACATAGTGCAGTACTTGCCGCGAGGATCCGCGGATTTTCCTTTTTTTTTTTTAATTAGCACTGTACCATAGAAGTATTGCGACAAGCGCAAAAAAGAATACGCTGGCCCCATGCGATACGGGAGTCGGTTTAAGCGAACCTTTCATAGGTGCTTGCGAAAAATGCTGTTCCTGTTTCGCGACCATTTGCCAATGTAGAGCACAGTACAACCTTCGAAAAGATTTCATGGGAAACGCCGCTTCCCCCGAAATAAACTTGGGGGGCTGAAAATGTCGATCCCACGAATGACTACGAAGGAGTGCCGATAACGCACTGAAGAAGCAATGCCGAAAACAATATAAGCACGACTGCATTTTGACAATAGGGTTACGACGACCACATGACGATAATGGGAAAGCGACACTATTATGTCAACGATGATATGACAATACTTGAATGATGGCGATAGTACGATGAAAACGCTGTGACCACTACGGAATGACGACAATGGAACTACGAGCCTGGAATGACGACGAGATCGTGATAAGAACGGTACGACTATGACGGCATCACAAAGACGGTGTGACCACAAATGCGACGACTGTATGAAGACGATGCAATAATAATAATAATAATATATGGGGTTTTTACGTGCCAAAACCACTTTCTGATTATGAGGCACGCCGTAGTGGGGGACTCCGGAAATTTTGACCACCTGGGGTTCTTTAACGTGCACCTAAATCTAAGTACACGGGTGTTTTCGCATTTCGCCCCCATCGAAATGCGGCCGCCGTGGCCGGGATTCGATCCCGCGACCTCGTGCTCAGCAGCCTAACACCATAGCCACTGAGCTACCACGGCGGGTAAGACGATGCAAAGACAATAAAATGACGAAAGTGTCATGACAGTATGACGATGGCGGTATCAAGACTACGGTATAGCGATGAGTGCATAAATACGACGGCGTGACAACGACTTAAGGATACCTACGGAATGACGACAATGAAATATTGATAGCAGCGTGATGTCTGCGACATCACGCAGTGACGATGCCGTCGTCTAGCATTGTGACCAGTCACAATGCCAGAGCAGTGACGACAACAGAGTGAAGACGGCGGAATGATGACAACGCCATGACAACGAAGGAATGATCACGATATAATGAAATCTGAAGTTCGAAGTTTGAAGTTTGTGTATTTCGGACAATCATGTAGAGACTTCCCGTGGACACTGGCGAAAAGGCAAATAAATGCCTGACAAAGCGCCAGCTACCCATAAGCACAAACACTCAGTGAGAATAACAAAAAAAAAAGAGAACAGTACGAAAAACGCCAATTCATAGTTGTGGAAACCACATATAAGTAGTGGAAACCACATATAACTTCAAGGATACACGAATATACGTAAAACATGGTGACTGAAGTGGGTGAGATAATGAGGACGGCACGACGACAACAGATTGTTTGTGTTACATGCTCACTTCCGCGCTTACGTTCATCCTGCCGCCCCAGGCCACCTTTGTTTGAACTTTCTTTGTTCATTGTTCGCACTATGTACAGTAAGGGCCAATTATGCACGACAGCCAGGAGCCAGTCCCCGAAAATTTTGTTAAAGAAACAGTGAACCCTCCGCTTCAGAAAAAAAAAAAGAAAAACAAGCCTGCGTAGACGCGGAGAAAACCAAGGTAGGAGAAATACCGGACGCGTAGAATACTAGAGGAAACTATACTATGATTGATCGACTATTCGTTGTCTGATTTATTGAGTGATTCTACTACACGACGAAAAGTCAACACTACCCTATTATAGCAATGAAAATGGCGAGAGTTTGATTTCCGTTCCAAGGCCTATAGTTCCTTTAAAGTGCTGCTGCATCTTAGCAGTCAGGCGTTCTTGCCTTGCGTTATTATTACGAAAGCATGACTTGATGCTCGGCACCAGAATACCAGTCACTGCGCAACCGCGGCGGGTTATGGATGACAATGATGTGGAATTATTATCAGAACCGCCTTTCAATGTTTCGAAATTTTTTACGCATATCTTTGAGGTAGGAAATTTGTGATGAAAATTATTTCACTTGAACAATCCTGAACAGTTTCGCTCGAATGTAGTCGAAGATGCTATGATATCTACCTTATCGGTCCACGAGCTACAAACATGGAAATGTCATTATTTCAATAATTTGGCATGTCCACGCTCTTTAGAGGCCTTTTTCTACCTCAGATACCATTTTGACGCAAGTCATTCCAAGTGCTGTTTTAAATATAGAGTTCGCAAGGCAGATTTGAGGTATTATTGATGTAGATCAAACAAATAAAGAGGTTAGTCAACAAAAGTAAACCACACAGAGAGATATGACTTCGCTTTGTTGATCGGAGTAGGCATACGAAAGAGATGCAGCTGCTGTGGGAAACGCCGTAGCCCAGGGCTCCACGCTAATTTTCACATTAATATGCACACAAATTAAGGTACACGAGCATGTTTTCGCTTCGCATAAACCTGCATTCAGCTGGAGCAGCCTGGAATTGAAAGTGAGATCTCGCTTAAGCTTCGTACTGAAGGCATATAGGTGAAAGGGAAGCACCTATCACTGATTCACATAACCTTCGCTAGCTTCAGTTTTTATTCGTAGGATTGCCCTAAGGCTTAATAAAAACATTGATAAACCTGCTATATTCAGTTCTAGCTTGAAAGGTGTGCCGATGAATATGTGTAGACACAAGCTGCGTTTCTTAGTTAAGGAGTTGCGTGAAACCCTAACATAGAAATGAGAGCGAGCTCTTTGGGGCCGAAGTAATTATTGTCAAGAGTTCGTCCCACTCAAAGCACTGCCCACTTCGTCTTTGCACTACACATTGCGCAATCAGCAAATAAGTAGTTTCATAAGCTCCTCATTTCTCCATATAGCTTAAGCCTTATTGTTTCGATGATAAAATTGCTTTTTTTTTTGTCAAATGATCTCGGTAATGAAAGCCGTGCTTAGGCCAAGTGAAGGAGTATAGCCATGAACACAAAGTTTCACGTCAAGCTGGTTGTCCTGCAGTTTGTTTCAGAACATACGATCCTCTGCATTCGATCAAAGTCGGACGGCTATTGTAAGTGAGTACCTCTATAACTGAAGGTATTGCGATGCAGGCCCTGCCCGAACGGAGGATACGCTGCAGACGTGCCACATATATGAAGAAAGATGAGTTGTGTTTGGCAACGTACTACGTGAGAGAGCGATGAGCTACTACGTTATTCTCCACTACACGGACTTCTCGTACCTTCATTCGCAGAAATGACACTCCGGCGAATGAAGTGTCACAACGCAAGCGAAGCGTATAGCCGTGTTACCTTGACATCTGGTCCAGCATAATCGCATTGTCGAAGCATTAAGCACAAAGCTTTCTTTCATTACCTCACATTCGCAAGCTCTCATTCCTTTCATATTTCCTACAAAGATATCGCTTAGGAAACTGAGCAACTCACTATTGGTATGTTTTGATACACGTTGTCCAACAACCAGGTGCTATCTGTACCCATTTATTTTGGGAAAGAAGCAAGACAGTTACAGTTCTTGCTAGTGCGTATTATTGTATACTGTATTAGATCTAACCGTAGAAAACGGTAAGCAGGCATCCTTGGTCTCAAAACCTAATTGAACCGTTAGGTCATGCAGGTGAGACTTGCTTGTCGTTCTTCACGATGAGTTCTGACCTGTTATGATGAATGTACCGGAATACACGGAGCTGGTCAGCGCTTCTAACTTGGGCCTTCTGATCATTCTGCACGCAACAAATTGCTGCTTATCGCTTCTACATCTCCACTCCACCGCTTGAAATTGCAGTTTCAATGGTGCTTCATGTTATCTTCTACCGATTACCTAAATCGTAGTCCTATCACTGTCTGCAAACACGGACGAGCAACGTAATTCTTTGTCTCAAAGAATTTGCTCAGCTGCCATATTGGGGTTTGATTTTATCTGAGGTGATCATGCATCGCAAGACGAGGAAGGTATGTAACTAGCACAAACTGCTGAGTTCTCTGCATTGGGATATTGAACCTACACAGGATATTGATGAGTGGAGTTGCGGAGTTGCGAGCAACCTCGCTGGCTCCCTGACCCGCCGTGAAAAGGAAGAACCAGTGGTCAGCTGTTTCCAACATTCATTGTGTTTGTGACGGCGGCGTCAACTGGCTAAATACAAAATGTGGTAGTTTACTTAAATTTTCGCCTATATCTACCTGCCTCCTCCCGAGATTTGGTGCTATTACAGAATTGAAGTCGACACTTGGTAGAGTAGAGCTTCCTTAGTTTATTTCAATAAAAAAATTTTGTTCTATTTATGTGTTGTAAGTTGGTGGCTTCTTTGGGCCTCTTGAAGCTAGGGCGCAAGCTTTAATGATGGAAGGCGTTTCCGCACAAACTAGATGACGAAATTTGAATTAGTAAGATCTTGATGAGGGGATGTTGGTTCATATTTAGAACTTACGTAGAAGAGCACGAATAAAACAAGGACACAAGGACCCAAATACCACAGACAGCGCTTGTCTGTGGTTTCTGTTTCCTCGTGTCCTTGTTTTTTTTTTTCGCGCTGTTCAACCTCAGCTGCAGATTTCGAAGACTGCAGGCCCGACAAACGCAAGTTTTCAATTTATTCAAGACGTAGCAAAGAAATACTCTCAATGACACGAGGCCGCCGGCGCCACGTTGAGAAAAACAACTGATACCTGCACAGCACTGCACCAAAGGAAAGAAAACAATTCTACAGTGGGGAGAGAAATTCTGTTTTGCGAACTGTGGAACAATACTTGATTGTTCTGTCGGAGCACACGATCCCCGGAAAAATGGAACAACCGAACAAAATCGATGCCCAACTACAGCAAAAGAGCGAAACTCTCGCCATGACTTTTTGACCCCTGCTGCTGCATAACGTCAAGGTTCAGCACGCATTGTTCACAAACACCGTCACACTGTCGTGACAACACTAAGGGCAGCGCAAAGACTTAGGGTTGCGTCGACCCGCAGTAAAATATAACAGCACATTTGCTGACGTCGTCTCACTCTCTGCATTTTCAAATAAACGATATTGTGTGAATAGACTGGCGCCAGCAGCCCTATGGCGTTTTTTTTTTCTTTTTCCAGGAGAGAATGACCACTGAAGGACAAAGAGGAAACACTACAACACCGGCGCAAAATTTATTTTTTCGCTAGCGCTAGCACGTGATTTAAAGATCACCCGTCCTGTGGCGCACCCTTTCGATCGCTGCAAGAAACTAGGTCGTGTATTCTTTCGCACGAGTTGCCCCAAGTCGCGTCGGCGAAACGAAATTATGCAGAACACAGATACTGAACCTAGTGCTCGAAGCACGAAATACATCGTCTTCGGTGGAAGCAAGTTCTCACTTCAGCCTGAGAGTAAATTTTTGACAAAGATAACAGAATTTTCAAGTTTCCTTTCTCAACAAACACAAAAAGGTTCTCATTTCCAAAGCACCATCTTGCTGAGTAAATTTGACAGCAGTTAATAATACTTCAGAATCATGCAGTTCATCTAAAAGAAGATTGGGGTGTTTTAAGATAGCACTATTTTCCACAAGTAATTTTCCATAACCTAATACAGGACTCCTCTGTCACCATCCCCAAAAATAAAAGTCATCATTAAATTATGGGCTTTCACATGCCAAAACCACTTTCTGATTATGAGGCACGCCATAGTGGAGGACTCCGGAAATTTCGACCACCTGGGGTTCTTTAACGCTCACCCAAATCTAGGTACACGGCGTTTTCGCATTTCGCCGCCCTCAAAATGCGTCCGCCATGGCCGGGATTCGATCGCGCGACCTCGTGTTCAGCCGTCCAACACCATAGCCACTGAGCAACCACGGCGCGTAAGGTCATCATTAAACATTGCTTTCTGAAGTTTTGCTCAGCTCTGTTGAATAAACGTAAAGACAAATGCAGCAAATCACGTACATGAAAATTCGGATTCTTTACCTTTTACTCCTGAGGTATCAATATCTGGGCGTGATTTCAGCTAATGCCTGTTAGGTTCTTCGTCCTGGACACCTATAAAAATGACAATTAGTATTTACATTGCCGCGCTTCGTGATGTCTCCTGCTAAACATGCAGCCGTAATTACGGTCGTAAACTTCAATTGTCCAATATACCAATAACTGAAATTTCTTGCGTTATACGGACTAGAAAATGTCGCGAATAATGTAACTTTACACCAGAATAATAATGCCGTGATAGCAACCTCCATTGGAAAATAACCGATCATAGGCGGCTCCTGTAACTTAACGTGTTTTAAAACTCAACTATGGCCCAAGGGTACACCGCAAGCATGTAGCGCAATACGTTAATTCTGGGCCAACATTGTAACATCCGACTTTTTTTCGAAAGACGGAGTTGATCATTGTTTGGTGACACATACTTGTTAACAAAGTACGCAATATATAGGCAAAACATAACCTGTCAGCGAACGATACCAGGCATGCCGTGCCTGCTGCAACACCACCGACATTCCATCCAATAATTTAGTAAAGCGACTTTTTTCAATCCATTGACAAAAACTAACGAAAAATTATATGGACTAACACGATCCCAGAGTGTCTCATCCGTCAGCCTTTATTGTGATAAATTTCTTAATATAAGAAAGCTTCGGTTTCCACTTTGGCTGTCAAAAATTTGCAGGTCAAGTAAAATTCCGCAACGGCTTCTTGACAAAATAACCCGATGCTCGGAAAATGAAGACCAGGGTTTTTTTGCACTCAAGCGGAAATAAATATTGCTAAAAAACGTCCCTTGCGTTCAATATAGAAACATGTACTTGTTTATCTTTCACGGCTGACTACTTTTCACCGTCACCCGCCGTGGTTGCTCAGTGGCTATGGTGTTAGGCTGCTGAGCACGAGGTCGCGGGATCGAATCCCGGCCACGGCGGCCGCATTTCGATGGGGGCGAAATGCGAAAACACCCGTGTACTTAGATTTAGGTGCACGTTAAAGAACCCCAGGTGGTCGAAATTTCCGGAGTCCTCCACTACGGCGTGCCTCATAATCAGAAAGTGGTTTTGGCACGTAAAACCCCATAAAAAAATACTTTTCATCGTCCAACAAATGTAATTGCTGAGCGCAGTACACACCCGCATGTATCGGTAGTTTCTTGAATGTTATCGATGGTTCTGTCCGCTGTCTGTTGTCGCCGAACCTTGCGTAATCTGATTGTATGCGCGACACGAATTGTGTAGTACTTTCTGGAGTACACGCGGACACCGGCAATTACTGTGGGACGTTCTATAACCTATGTATAAAAGCCGACGCTCTTGACCCGCTGATCAGATTTTCGACGATCGCCGACAGTGTTTGCCGCTATTGTTCTTTGGGTGTAGCCTGTATTTTAGGGCGCAGCTTCGCACAATAAAACGCAAGTTTTGTCATTCGCAGTTTCGCTTCCTTGTTGACCGTCACTACTACGTGACAATTTAGCGTATTTCGTTACATAAGAGGCCGCAACACGTAGAGAATTCTGCTGGCCAAAATGTGAAGTTCTACGCCACGCAAAGGAGGCCGCAGTCTGATGGCGGTTTGATTTAATAACGCTCGCGCAATATCTGGCCGGAAAATGACACAAGATTTTAACACATACACGATAGCTTTCTTTTTAGGCCTGTCTCTTTTGACCCCACTAATGCTTCACCGCCTCAAAAAAGCCTACGGTTTCCTCAGGAACAATCTGACCTAAAAGTACTGAATATAGGCCGAACGTCTATTCCATATGAATGAAAAATAGTGCCTTAAACAAGAAAACTTGCTTGTTACGCTATCCCTCGTCAGAACAATCTTCAGTGGACAATCATCCAATATAAGAAGTTAATATTCTTCGTCTATGGTTTCCAGTGAAATCAGAATGAGCGCCAATGCTGCGTCACGTAAAATAGACGGAATCGTGTGATAAACTGATAGAGTGGCACTGGAGACACTGTGTATTTGTGACAATGCCATTGAGACCTCGTAATTGATAACGTGTTTTCCTTGGGAGGAAACTAACTTGTCTGAGAGATGCTTGATTTATAATTTACTCCGTCAATTTTTCTACACATTTAATCTTATATCATTAAATTGCAGTAAAGGAGAGAGGTAACGCGGCGAACCTCCTTGTTGTTCTTTATATGCCACCTCAAACCCAATACATGAATCACTACATCAAAAAGCAGAAAGCTGCAAGAAATACGTTTTTACATAGGTTTTGTGGCACATGTCAGTGGCTAGCGAAATAAGATAGGTCAACATGCAGGAGAAATAAAGAAACGAGATGCTTTTAGTAGTCTGTGATAAACGTACCTGCTTGTCAGTTTTGTGTTCTCACATTAAGCGAAACATATTAATGTGTATGATAACCTTCTTGTAGATGCAATGTATGAGAAGTCATTTGTGGGAGGCACCTGGTTGCTTGCTTCTCGAGTTTTCGTTCCATGCAATTAAGGCAATGTCGCAGAAAGGTGTCACTCTTCACAGACAAATCTGGTTAATAGGTCTTTCGTTATTAGTTCTAAAATAATTGCGGATCAGATTGCTATACTTAAGCCTCAGTTTGAACCGCCGCGGTGGCTTAGTGGCTATGGTGTTGCGCTGCTAAGCACGAGGTCGCGGGAACAAATCCCGGCCGTGGCGGCCACATACCGATGGGGGCGAAATGAAAAAGTACCCGTGTCTCGTGAATTGGGGGCACGTTAAAGATCCCCTGGTGGTCAAAATTAATCCGGAGTCCGTCACTACTACCTGCGTCATAATCAAATCGTGGTTTTGCCAAGCAAAACCTAAGAATTATTCAAGTTTCAGTTTAGTATGCTCCAGCTTCAGGTGGCTACGGTTCTCCTTTTATCAGCCGTCCACCACATAGCAAAATCAGCAGCGTATTATACGCTATACAAAACACATTAGATGCCATCAAAATTACATGTACAGCTATGTTGAAGACAGTGTCTATAAAAAGGCTTTGCCATAGATTTGTTGATTACAGTCTTCTTACGATGTCGGCAGAACTGATCACCGCCACTTACTCTACACCCCCGAAGGGTTAAGGACCATTGAAACAGCAATTAGACACCTCTCTAACTTCGCCACACATATGCATACATTATCTTTGCTGACATCATGGCAGCTGCCACAGACTCGTTGGCAAACATTTCCCCAAAAGCATAGCGAAATAACAGTTTGAACGCTTTTACAACACCTTGGGGATTGTATGGGTTTCGGAACACAATGTAATACCAAGTAATGAAAGGTCTAAACATGTCGCTTGCAAAACCGAATTTTCGGCTTCTCACTTTGCTAACTCCACCACAAACATTCAAGCTTAATCTTATCACAATTTCACACCGATAGGGGTTGGGCAAGGGTCTTCCTTAAACTACACCCCGAGATCAAACCAATATAGGCAGTCCTCATGTCCAGGCACACGCACGTTCCAGCTGACTGTATTCGTCTCCTAACCGGTTGCTTCACAAGCAGACCCCGTTCTGCAAGCACTGTGACGCCTCACAACCCCTCATGGGACAACTCTTGCAACTCGGTCCAGCTCCATCGCGTCCCCATCAGCTAACTGGCACATTCTTCCCCGAGTGGCTCACTAGTGCTAGTACCTACCTCAATCATATTGCAGAAATTATTGGGTATATCATAGGTACAGTGCCGAAAAACGAGAGATACATGAGTAGACACACACACAGCTGTGTGTGTTCACTCCTGCGCCTCTCGTACTCCTGCGTGTCTCATATTCCTGAGAAGTACCTATAATCTTCGTTTACATAAGCTCGACGCGAGCAGGTTGAGCGAGTCAGCCAATCATTTGCAGACAGGTTGGCCGAGCTCACTTCGACGCTCGCTCTACCCTACGTGCTGGCGTTTAAGCAACCCGCCGACGTGTTTTGGGCCCGACAAGCTGGTTCGAGACCATTTCATCAGCTTCATGTAAGCTCAGCATTGTCATAAACCACAAACAAGCACAACTTTTCAACTTTTCTAGCCCAGCCCCCAGATCTCTGCCTCAGTGAAGGGCGAGGCCCTTGACTGAGGCAAAGATGCACAGTGCTTGTACCTTTTTAAAACAAAAATGTTTTAAAGTGAAGTTTTCTTGGCAGCTTCTTCGCCTTTGAGAGTGCATCAACTATGGGTTACGAAAGTTTAGGAATACAACTGTCCTCGTTGGTCATGTAGCAGCATTAGTGGGCTGGGTTCAACACGGTAACTGGCTGCTGTTTCTTGCGCGAAGGCCCGATACCGAAGATAGTGCCAACGAGCCCAGAGAAATCAGGGCATTGTACGATGCTCGCAGACATGCGAAATGTGCTTTAAAATACGTTCTGAGGTTTTAGGCGCCAACAATAGGATGTAAATATAAGGAACACCGTAGTGGGCGATGGTAAATAAATTTTGGCCACTTGGGGCTCCTTAACATGCACCTAAACATAAGTGGCACGAGCATTTTGCATTGCATGCAAAGCGTTTCCCAACGAAAACTTATGCCCCGTTTCATCGTGTGGTCTATATGTGCAAATACTCGCTCATAACGCATCACGCTAGTCGGATGCCCACAAGAAAGGGTCCTCTTGAACCGGATTTCCCCAACGCGCGATATGCACATTTTCATAGCGGATCACTATTGGCATTGATGCCCACCTTTTTTAGTAGGGAGGTTTGAATAGCATGCCTTTTGCGTAATCAAACAATTGATTGTGACAAAGAAATTGAGCCATATAACGTCACCCTATAGGTATCTGTGAAGCTGTTAGACCTCCTCCTATAGTAGCGCTTGATATTGAACGATTTTTCTGATTGTTTTAATACCTTATATTTGGGGTATACTTACGGTTCTTCGTTTTCGGGTAACATCCAATAATTCTTGATTATTGCACCATGAAAAAAATTTGCGCAAATCGGGTTAAACCAGTATCTCTCTCGAAGTTTGCCCCTTCCTAAAGCATTCAATGAGTGCAGTTGTTACAAAATTACTAAACGCCTGCCAACCTTTTGTGAACGAATACTCAATATATGTAATAAGATTATTATTACTAGTATGTGAATATTACACACATATATATATATATATATATATATATATATATATATATGCCTCGTTTAGCGCGAAACACTTAATAGAATGCCGGCGTATAAAGAGATATAATGTAAGCAACTGTTGGGCGTTGATCAAACGAAAGTTTGGTGCTTTTTTAGTAATCGCCTTTACATAAATACGACAGTTAACGCCAGTAATGCTTTAGAAAGCGAACTAACGCCGCACTCACCTCACTCTAATGTGCGAATGGTAGCTTTGACGTTAAGAGGACGTTTACCCAACTACTTTACATACAAAGAAATGACCCGGTTCGTCTATACGGCAGTTCATTAATTTTGTTGCAAGAGTGTACATTGGAATCAGCAAATCAGGACGACAACAGACACGGGCGAAAGGCCTGATAGGTTCAAGATGAACACAGAAATGCACCTATTGCGCATGATAATTTACGTGAACAAAGGCTTGTAAGATAAAAAAGAGCCTCGCAGCTCCCGCGTAGCAAACGTCTGATGCTCCACTTTTCGTGTTGTTTTCATTTGTTAGAAAAGTGAAGATAACTATGCAAAGCTGAAATTTCCAAAACCGTTTCCTTGTCGTTATTTATTACTATGATTTCTTTTAAATGTAATAATAGTGCCTGACCAGTTTTGCAAGGACAAGTTAGCCATATAATTTGCGAGCAGTCCCCTTTGCCATTAATTTTCCCGTGAATAATTACGTTTCTTTAAATAAAACGGTTGTGCCTAAAAGAAGGTCATTGCTTGCTTGTAAAAGTTTCAAGAAAACTTCCAAACATTTGGCTGCCTGAAAACAAAACAGCCATATTAATTCCCAGCTTTCCTCTGTCAAAATCACGCCCGATGTTTACCGCCTGATTAATAAATGTAGAGAACCTGAAAACTAAATAACCTAAGTACATTCCATTCTTCACTAACCGGGTATTAGTCACCGAATATGTCCTAGTGGGCACGTAAATATTTGGGGCCAATCTCTCTGAATGAGCGACTGTCTCACAAATCGTATAGAAGGCTTAAACATATATTTATATTTCAAGAGTGGAAATAGAGCCCATTCGCACAATATTACGACATATGTATATATACATTTGTCGTAATTTTAAGTGCATAGGCCCCATTTCCACTCTTAATTAAACTTATGCAAGAAACGAAGCTACCCACTAAGGTGTATCAATGTTTCAATATTCGAAAGGTAAAGTAACGTTTATAAAATCCCGATGCGTGATTTTATATCTTGATTTCAAGAGAGATAATTTATAAATGTTCTTTTTTTTCCCTTCGCGACAAAGTGACGAACGGTCTGTGAACACGACGGTTAAGCATTTAGGGAGCTTTCCACAAGATGGCGTTGCAATCTTTCGTGCTTTCCTTGGTTTCCTCTACAAAAGAAGAACCATCAATATTATCTGTCCGCCAACACTTGCGCATAGGGCATAAAAGCTTGTTTTTTGCTTCAGCGAACGGCTCTATTGTGTTGGCATACCTTGTTTCCAGTCCTTACAGACACTACGTTGTGGTTCGTGTGGTCATCCTTGGGAAGCCTACAGACTGCATCAGCTTTTTCTTCAATCCTAATGCACCTCAGTAGGCTCTGCATCATCTGGTGCTAGAAGCAGCATTAGCACGAACTGTTGACCACCAGCGCTGAACATAGTCCACATGGGGATGGTAGCGTTTTTGTAGCCACCTTTGAAATGGGTCAGTATCTGTGGAGCAACACAGAATATAGGGCAAAATATAACGGCAGATCCAAAAAATTGCTAAATTAAGTGTTATATGAAGCGTTCTTCAAACTTTTAACTTACAATATATGCAAGGAGACACATGGCGCTTACGTATTTACAAATCTAATGCGCAAGTTGGAGTCTGCCTGATGCGAAACGGTCGGGAAGCAGGTAATTAAATGGTATAGAACCTAACGCAATGTCCATGTACAACTGCGTTTCTTTGAATTCAACACCCCATGCCAAGTCGTGCAGCATTTATGTTTAGTAATCGCACAGGCATCACCTTTATTGTCATGTATGGTCATGTCATGTATTTATGCCCTACAGCGTTCGTAAACTGTGCTTCATGCGAATGCACAATGTGAGACGTCGATGCAGGAATGAGAACGGAGGCAATGTTGGACGCTTGTCGAGAGGTGAATGCTGAGGAGGAGTGTAAGCCTACAGAAATGACAACACATACATGCGTATGTTTCAGGTTTTACGTTCCTGTTTGTTAAAGTGAGCAAACCCTGTGGCCAACTGTAAGAAATTACAAAATGTCGTCGAAATTCCGTGCTATATAAGCCCGATCATCCAATGACATATAGATAGTTCTTCAGAACAGGGTAGTGAAATTTAAAAAAAAAATCAGTTATGCCATTCAAATTCACATGGTATTCAATTCAGATGTCCGACTGCTTTTTAGATACCTATGACGGTGGATTCTAGGTACCAATTTTATGTCGCGACATGTTCTTTGATTACGTAGAATCAAGATTTATCGACAACAGCACTATAGTTGAAATCAAATCAAACATTTTTTTTTCTTAGATAAAAATAAATGGGGAAGGTTGAAAAAAAAAGCCGCAACGAATGGCTTGAAGAGTTCGCGACCTCCAATAGCCTTGGCGGCGGATGTGCCACATCCACTGTGAAGGCCGTAAGTGGTAACACCAAGGCTAACACTACCAAGGTTAACTCTAGTACCCATACATAAACACGCAAGAAAGTGGACTGGAAAACGGCACCACCATAGCTCAAATGGTAAGAGCATCGCACACGTAATGTGCAGACGAGGGCTCATATCCCATATACGGGCTGTTGTTTTTCTATCCACTTTGATTTCATTATTTATAAATCCAACATTTAAAATTAATAAGCAAATAATTCTCCCTATACCAGTTGTCACTGATTATACGCTTTATGCCTTTGTTTTATGGTGTCAAAACAAATGTCAAAGAGTGGAGTAGCTTCCAAGCCATTCTGACCTAAAATATATACCTCTTCCCCTCGACGATTTTCTCGCGACACATGAAAAATCTTCATGTCAGGAAGCTCGTAGCCATCGAATGCACGATGCCCACATGTTTCCGCGAGCATGACCATTTACTATAGTGCAGTAAATTGCTAAACAAACACTACTGCGTATTGATTGAACGTTGTAATGTAAAACAACCAGAGAGAGTGGCTTTATTAGACTAAAGCTTATTAATGAGGTCTCGAAAACATATGTGACCTAAGTCTGTCATTTACAGGACTGGTAACTAAATCACATCACCGGAGCTACTCACTCGCTTAAGGCAGACAAGCCGTCGCATCTTCTAATGGCATGCGCCCATTCTCAACACTGTTTTTTTCGTCATGACTTTCCGTGTGTTAACTCGGCAACCTGATATCCAGGCTTCATGACTAAAGCCTTAACAAGTGACCATGCCCTGAATCCTTCAATCCTTGATCATGTTTCCAATAAGACAGACGCCGCCAGTCTGCTGCCGCGAAGCCTCCCTTCTCTTCAACCAGATGTCCCTCCCATCCTGTCTTGTAAACCGAACAGCAACACTAGGCACAGGTTCAGGGCCCGGTCGCGATGCCTGTAAAGTGCTGCAGTGTAAGCGTCAGAAAGCTTTGCAACACGTAGTTTAGCTGCTACTTCCTTAACATCGCTCAGAGGTAGTCTTTGTAACAGGTATGCCGTGAAGTCCTTTGTTTAGCCACCCGCACCACCATTCAAGGTTTAGTAGATGTCATGTGATGTAATTGTTTTACTGTCATATGAAGTGTCATCCTATTGTCGTCGTGCTGTCGTCGTCGCGCCTTCGTCGCCATGCCCTCGCCGGTATTGTGTCGTCATTACTGCGTTATCGCCATTTAGTGATGGTAGTTTCATCATCTTTCCGGTATAGTCATGCCACAGTCGTCATGTCATCGTTGTCATTGTTCCGTTAGCACAAATTCATTGCCATGTCGTAGTCATTCCGGTGTTCTCGCGCTGTCGTCGTCATTCAATCATCATTATGCAAGGGATTCGCATTTGAAGCGCCACACGTAGTGGCGCTTTAAAAGCGGAGCTAGTCCCTGCGAAATTAAGCAGAGTTGTGGCCGTCACCATGCTTAATGCGGATTACTCCTGGCGTCGTCTACTAGCAGTCAATTTGTACACGAGCGTGTACGGCACTGGTTTTTGTCATTGCTGTTCCACTGTCGCGGAGCACTCATAATGATTCCTCGCCACATTATTGGCGTTGAACTGCACCATTTCGCCTTTCGCTACTGTGTCTGCGCTGTAACTCTGTGTGTGTTTGTCCAGCGTCAACTGCGTGTTTGGTGTATGTGAAAAATTTTATTGAAATGATATCCGGAGGCTTTAGTTTTTAAGCCAAGGCGGGCCGCTCCCACGCTGGCACTGTCAGGCCAAGCCTTTCAGCGGCATCATGGGACCTCTGGACGGCCCTTAGTTGGTCTTCAAACAATGGGCTTCGAATCCTTTCTGCCCACTGTGTCCATTCTTCAACCAGGTTGCGGAGAGTCGCAGGAGACCCCGCCTGCATATGTCTGAGTCCAATGATGCCATTACAATCGTTGCAGCTCATCTATATCTCCGTCTCTGGATATATTTTAATAATGTGGTACGGCATGGGATATGAACCTGTTTGCTATAAGCGCAGTGAAACTGTCTGAGCCCTGTTCTGTTTTGAATGTGGCAATGTAGTTCGGTAGCTCGCTCCGTTGAACCCAGATAATCTGATTTTGGTGCATGCCAGAGCGTTAAGAATATCACAAAAGACGTTTGATGCCCTTCTCAGGAAACTAGGCGGTCGCAATAATTTTTCGAGCATGCCACAACACTGAGAGTAAGAAGTCTCTAAATAGCCAATAAATTTAGCTGCAAAGTCGCTTAATCGCTTTCACTACCATGAATGGATTTCAGCATCGGAATGCAGGGGGCAAATGACAAATATGCTTTCAAGCCAACGACTGACATTGCTAAGTTCTGAATTGAGCACGGCTTAAAGAAGCACGGCTAACCACATTTTCATAGCACGACAATGTCCTGCGCAACAATTTTATACCGTTCGGAACTTGTGCAATGGGTGCTACATTCAGCGAAACGTGATAAGCCATGTTAACACGGTGATGACAATTGCCTGGCACGTATGTGGGTCAAACGGTACGCCTCCATCCCTAAAGCACTAGAGGTTGCGTGAGCTTTGCGTTACAAAGACCAGTCGCTCCAATATGTACGCCTTTGTACAGTTCATTTACCTTATTATCCGCCTGCAGCATTGCTGCATTCTAAATCTCCCTGAAAAAATTTGTTTGAACCGCATCCGGTAATTGTGTGTCTCCTGCTACACTTGCGAACGGTTACGAAGTGAACGTATGTATCTACAGCGAAAGTGTAGAAGCGGCAGTGTTAATTAGGACCCATTGTAACGCGTTTTGTGAGTACAACGACAAGAACAGATGTTTTTTGAGCGAACTCTAACGCCTGTTTACCTCAGCACAATTAAGCATAGCGTACGGCTTTTATGACTAAGGACACCATTGCTTCGTCAAAGTCACAGACCCCATGCTCTATGCAGCCAATTTCGGACACCTACGAACAGCTGTTGGAGAAAACATGCGTACTAGAGAGTCATTTTTGAAGCAACTTCTTGCCTTCAGTGTCGCTGAAGAGTCGATAACTTGTGCTGTCATATCGCTAAAGAAGTCCTCGGTCGCTAAACAGAAAAAACTGTCATTAAAGAGACAGAAGAATTGCTAAATCTGTTGACGAAATCGCTAAAACTGTAGCACTGGTCACTGCGGTGCGTTGGTGTGCGCACTGCTTTAGCAAACCGCAGAAAAAGGCGACAGCAAATACAGCAGCAAAATGTGGTCTGGAACGTCTGATGAAAGGGCGTACAAAATTAATTAATGAACGCAAAGTACAAATATAGTAATGCGTGTACTGAACAAAATGCTCCAGATTAATTCAGTGTTCCTATGCCGGAACCTGACTTATTTTTATAAAAGCAACACGATTAGTAAACTTCAAGTTAGGATCTAAATTTATGTCGCGAAACGACACACCATCCCTAGCAAGAATAAGGTTACTGTCGAGGGTTACTTAAGGTGTACACAGCAGCAACCAGCACAACTGGCGCCCCCTGCACAATCTGTTTGCTCACAGTCAAGCAATTTTTTTGGAAATGCTAAGGCTGTACAGTGAATATTTAAAGCTCGAATTCAATAGACGGCCCTTGACATTTGGAATATCCCCTATTCCTACTTGAATAAACAGCTGATTTTCTATTCGGCGTATCACTTCTGTTAGAACAATTTCTTATACAAGGAACAATATTTATTCGTAACTTATAACTTGTGTTAACTATTGAGTCTACTGTATACGAAACTGGCTTGATTGATCACGTGATTCGGCCCTTCAATTAACCTCTTTAACGTCAACTTGGCTCACTGAGTATGTGGTGATGATAATACATTTTATTAAACGAAAGTTAAGACCTGCGTATGTAGCACTCTTTAATTAAAAAAAAAGGACTCCTGAAAAGTTATGAGGCGTTGGCGAGAATTAAACCCAAGTCATATATGTATATTTCGACAATATTCGCTCAATATATGTCTTGAAATAGGCTAGACGCACGGACATCGCGGCGGCGGCGCTTGACGGCGAAGCCTGTTCAACGAAAAGCGCGAAAGAAGAGCACGACCGCATACACGCTTCATACATGAAACTTCTGGACGATGGCATTATGTAGCAACGCTACAACTCCGTGCATTAGCAGGCTTTGCGCTGGGTGCACTGGCTGTGTACCGCTTTCAACGAACGCCTTTCACAACAACGTGTAAGCGAACTGTGCCATGAATGCGAAATGTGCCTGTCTTCTATGAACCCCTCGCAAACATGGATCAGTGAGTGTGCAACACGAGGGAACGATTCTCAGCTTTCGCAGGCACCGGTGCGCCACGCTTCTCGTCTCGGAGGCCGCACGCGGACTTCTCTGCAGTGCAACCAAATGGCGCAGCGTGTGCTGAAAGAAGCACGAGAGAGGAACTGAGTTACCAGCCATGGTTGCTCAGCGGCTACGGTGTTGGGCTGCTGAGCACGAGGTCGCGGGATCGAATCCCCGCCGCGGCGGCCGCATTTCGATAGGGGCGAAATGCGAAAACACCCGTGTACTTAGAGTTAGTTGCAGGTTAAAGAACCCCAGGTGGTCGGAATTTCTGGACTCCTTCAGTACGACGCGCCTCATAATCAGAAAGTGGTTTTGGCACGTTAAACCCCATATTTTAATTTTTTAGGAACTGAGTTGGCGCATGAGACATTTCTGAGCATTCGGACGCACCGACGCGTCTTGAATTCTGGAGGCTACACACAGGTTTGGCGGCGGCGGCGCTAGATGGCGCCGAGTGTTCTTAGGGAAGTGCGAAAAAGAAATCCCGCTGCAGTACATGTCTCCTACATAACTCCTTTTGACGGTGGAAATATGCTGTCGTTATATTGATTCAAATCCCAACCCATTACTGACCCCAGTCATCGTGAGATGAGTTTCTCCACTTTGTTTGTATTTGCCGTTGGTGTGAGTAGAATGAGACGTGTGTCATACGCTCGACAGTGTAGACACTGTTTGCTAAGTCCTAAGCATCTAACGTCGTTCTGCAGATTCATTTCTACACGTGACGTCGTTTCCGAAAGTTAAGATGTGCCAGTAGTACAACGTATGCATGCACAAAAAACCAAATAGCGCAGACCGTTTACCTCGCGTATAAGTTCTAAAGCGGCCATGGATGAGCGCATAAAGAAAAGCGAATTCTTACTTGGCATTAGATCCCTGAAAACACACAAAGCAAACTGCCTACAAAATGCAGATTTGCGTAATCAGAACGCTACTGCTAAGTCATGGCCTACCTCTGTTGAAGACAGACATTGCTACGCACGAAAATTGTTATGAATTTCTTAGCAGGATCTAGTTTAATGCTAGGAACAACAATAGATCTTCATACTCTTCTCAGTGCCAGTGGTCTCGAAACAACGCTTTGGGATGCTTTCATTCAGTGAGGTTAAGAACCGCCGACATGACAAAAAATTCTATCATGAGGACGCTGTCCTCTCTGTATTCCCTGGAACTTTGTTTTCTTAATGTGGTACTCCAGTTAAGTGAGTTCTTTTATCACTGCATGAATAGCTTCTTTACTATATATATATGCACTCTTGTTGTACAGAAGCTAGGTCTCTGCAGGTTGTCCACCAAGACACACTGAGCAGAACAGCCAGCATGAACGCTTTTCTCGTCAGCGTCGTTTTGTACACAGGTGAGAATGTGACTATATTTGTTGAGAGATGTGTCTTTCCTCTCCCAGCACGCGAAGAAGTCCTTTAATGCGATTAGCATCCTTAGAGTAGCTCACGCACCTCCAGGAATCAATCTATCTATCTATCTATCTATCTATATATCTATCTATCTATCTATCTATCTATCTATCTATCTATCTATCTATCTATCTATCTATCTATCTATCTATCTATCTATCTATCTATCTATCTATCTATCTATCTATCTATCTATCTATCTATCTATCTATCTATCTTATCTTGGCTCGCATCATCTAGTAAACAAGTCCTTGTGTCATTCCCCCCAAAAACAACAATAGACTTTGCTTTTCCTGAGCAGGATCATATTACGTCAAACCTAGAAAGTATAAAAGCAGGTGCCTCACAACTAAAACAAAATTAGTTCGCCGACACTGGTAATGCGTAGTATAAACTACTGAAGCAATCACGGTTCCCCTTCAAGGCTGCTAATTGTCTAACTTTCTTATTACGAGTCTACAAAGAGCACATACGCAGTTGACATGTGCACATGGTGTAAAGCTGATATCACGACAGTCCCGACGCGTCGCTTCCGAGATTTTCCAGCGTACCGCTGGCAGCCGGTGGCTGTGCCTTATAGCAAAGCTCATGGCGAGGAGTCGCACGTTGTGATTCATGCGTCACTTGCAGCGCGCGGTAACGGTCCCTTTTTTATTGGGATAGCAATTATATGGAGACTCCAGGCGCATTCATGCCGTGGGCGTCGGCGGCGCCGTGAGGTTCCGTGTAAAGTCCTGTGGCGATAAAATCGTCGCCACGTGCCGTATGCTGTATGTGCGAGTGAAAGCGTGTTAGGTTTAGCCGTCGATTGTGGCACAGTCTTGCGCACACAACAATGGAAAACGGGGAGCAAGCATGCCCCCTTCCTTCCGTCGAGCCCAATGCTTCGGGAGGCGGATAGGAAAGGAGGGGGGGGGGGGGTTCTACCGCGGGCGGCCTGGGCAGCCGCGTGCGTCCGACAGGGCCGCTATCTCTTCATAGCCAGCTGCGACGGGTACAGAATCTGCGCTGCGCTGTGTTTTCAAGGCATAGTTCGCGTGCATGCGAACGGCTGCATGAAGGTCATTTCGCTCGCTGCTACTGCCGCATTTCCTCACTGCAGCGTTTTAACAGCGTGTTTTTGAAGTCATGGAGTGACATGTGCTCATGCTGGCTTGTGCGCGCGTGACACCATTCTTGTTATTTAGTTATACTCCCGGATAATTTTCTGTGGCTATGAAGGGAAAGCTACGGAGGCAAAAGGCGCACAAGTGAGAGTGCTTCTAAAAAGAGTCCCGCAATTTATCCATGTTAGTTTAGGCTGGGGAAGAGAAAACATAAGCACATTATTAGCAACAGTTAAGTAAGACAGAAAACACCACTGAATGTAAAGGTTTACTTATTTTGCGGCTTTTCCCTTCCCCGTCTGGCGAAACGTGAAATAGTCGCACGTGGAAGCTGCGTTGATTCAGTGTCTGTTCCGAGCAACCAAAAGCACTGCCGAACGCTGCCGGACTACTCGACGCGGTAACACATGTGCAGCAGCCCCACGCCCGTAGCTATCCAATCATAGCCACAGAAAATTGTCCGCGAGTATAGTATGCCTATGTTTACAAGTTTATACGGCCGATAAAACTGCTATTTTACTTCGTATAGCTGTCCAGTAATTTGCTATGCAATGGATGCTTCGCCTTTTCGGCGAAACTGCGAGTTTTTAGTTCGGGTATTAAAAACGTCTACTTTTGCGAGCATTTCGGGACACATCCACTCGTAGTTAAGAAGTAAAGCCTTGCACGGTTGAGGCTCTAGATCTATAATATCTGGTACTAGGCTTTTCATGCATCCCCAAATTTCGTGGCTGTTGGCTTTGCACAATCTTGGTCCGTATCCACAAAAAAAAATTCTTACGGAAGAATTTTTTTTTTTGTAAGACAACATTGCAGCCAATCCTGATGCTGGACACAATAGCGAAGGCGACCGTGCAAAGATCGCTTACGAGGGAAAAGCTTTGTAAATTCCGCGCCTAAAACTTCACAAGCTCTAAACAATATTTAGAACGCAATAAAGCTTCGCGCTTATGTCAGTTAGTTAAAGTTATCAAAAGATGTTAATTTTCTTGGAGCGCAACACCATTCTGTAGAAGCACCAACGTTCGGAAAAAGTCTGCTTCAGGACACCTTTCTTTTTTTCTTTTTCAGCATCCTTGTCGAACGCTGTAGACAGCTCAGTGAAGTCGGACTACAGTGCTGCCTCGGCAAGCTTTCCGTTCCCTTCCAACTCGCCAGCGAGTGCAGGCGTATTCAGCGACTTGTCGAGCGGTAGCACTTTTAGCGGTGGTTACAGTGGCAGTAACAAGTTCCGCGACGGCTTATATGGCGATGGCTCATTCCCAACTAAGGTGTGGGGTGCCTCTGCAGGAGGCCATTCATCCATCGGTGGCTGGACGGATGGCGGTTCGCTGAGCGGTGTCTCGGGTGGTAGCCGGCTCGGTGGCAGTTGGACAGGCGTAGACTTGATCGGCACTGGTTCCTTCAAAGATTTGCCGAACATCGGTCCCTCAGGTGGGAGACCCTTAACTGCTAGGCCCAGTGCTGCTTCGTTCGGCAAATTCGGTGGAACCAGTTCATGGCTTAGCGGGCCGTCTATAGTAGCGCCGGGGCCTGGCGCGTCTGGCGGTGCATCCTTGAATGGAATGTCGTCCAGTACTTTCGGTTCCATTGTAGGTGGTGTGTCGGGTACACAGCACGGGAGCTCGACGGGAACAACCTTCAGGGGTAGTAACTTGTTAGGAGATACATCAATGGGTCGCTCGGTGATTCGCTGGACAGGCCATCGCATTCGGGGCGATGTGCCATACACTGGTGGATCATTCGACCGTACTCCTTCGACGGACGAACTTAGAGGCAGTAGTCCGTTCGGCAGTTTGTCAAGTGGTAAGTCATGGAGTAGCGGTTTGTTGGGTGATGGTTCCGTCCTAAATGGCAATAAGCTGTTTGGTAGCGGCCGGTTACGAGGCCAGTTCGGTGGTGTTTCGTGGGGAGTGAGCAGCCTTGGAGGGATGTCTGGAGGGATCGGAGCCTCGAGTGCACCAGAATACCTTAGAATGAATGAAGTTGGTGGAGGCGGAATGAGTGGTGGAGTTCACAACCTCCGATGGTCGTCTGCCGGTGGTGCAAGCAGTGCACATACCGCCTTAAGTTCTAGACACCACTTTGGCGGAAGTCTTGGTGGCCTGGACAAAGTCTCATTCGGAGGGCAACAATCGGCTGTTAACTCCGTAATTGGTAGTTCGGGATCTTTCGGTAGCGCCAGTGGCAGATACCCTGGGCGGAATTTGTATTACGCATACGGCAACCCCGATAGTAGTTTCGTGAACAAGTTAGGTAATGGTGGAAGTTATAGTTGGTATAGCGGTCCTCCAGACTTTTCCTTTAGGTTAGGCGCTAGTGCATCATCGAACCAATTTGCAAACACTGCCAAGAAGTTCATCAGCGGTCTCGGCCAAAGTCGGTAAGAATTTAGTTTCTACGCGTTTTCTTGCTTGGAATTAAGATGATGAAGCATCACGATGAGAGCGCAATAGACATTAGATCAGGCTTCTCTTGTGTTAACAGCTGCAGAACAATAGGAACACTGCATGAAAGCAAAAATGTCCAGTTGCTCCTGCAAATAAAGAAATAATCTATTTAAAGTCAGCCCCAATCAAGAACATGTCCTGCTTTTACATGACTTTACCTTACAAATATTTTTTCAATTAATCTCTTTCTAACTTCATCTCAAAATTTGCTACGCGCATCATATCCAAAAGAATGTCATACGACTCCTCGTTCTCGTCCCTTATGCACCTCCTTCTACAATTTTTGCTGCTCTGGCTTCGACAGATAGAAAGCGGGTGGACTGTTTTGAGTATTTGCAAGACTGATGATCCTGACCACGTCGGGGTAACTACATAAAAAGCGTAAATTATCTAAAGCATGCTGGCTCTCTAAGCGCGGCTTGGCAACGAAAGCTGCGAAAACGATTGTAGCCTTCTGTCCACGCGCTTTCTCCGTAATTGCAAGTTCTTGCGAAGGAGACATGAGTGTAGCATTGTTTTACTGTGTACCAAACGTTCGCTCCGGCATCTTTCCTTACAGCTCCCCCCTACACACACACAAAGATACACACATATTCTAGGTCTCCGGCTCGTGGGAGCTGGATGCGATAAAATACACCTACGCGTAATAAGGCTGCCTGCTACAAATTTCAGTGAAATGTTTTTTAAGTAATAAATACCGCCGAAATGTCGCAAATTTCAAAGTTCTCAATATATATTCCCTTGAAACGCCTGATAACTCTTTTTTTGTGTATGTATTTACAGCAGCTAGTGATATCAAAACCGGCCACCTTGGGCAACTGGAGAACTGCAAGATGGTACCCACAAGTGTGCTCAGGATTGTTATCTATACATATATTACTCTGCATGAAGATGACCCCATGTTAACAATATCTGAATAGTAGTGAAGAAGAAAGTTCTTTGGAATTCGTCTCCGCTATATAAGGAAAAAAGGGTGACCTTTCGCCAAAGCATGGGAGTTAAGTCACCATTAAATCTATCCACGTTACGAAACGCGCACTATTGAATACAAAAGTTAAAAATAAAACAAATGAAATGATCGTCCGTATGCGTGCGAACATCGCCAACATTCTGCTTGACCTGAGAACAGTTTCTACATTTTTTTTTTTTACAGCGAAAGCTGTATTGACTAACCAACAGTATTTTTCCGGCGTCCGGCAACAGAAATAAATCATGTAGGCCGATCCTGGTGATAGTGCAGAAAGCGTCCAAGCTCAATGCCACAAACCCCTATGGGCTCGCGAACCTGTAACGCGCCCTTGAACTAATCGCGTGTGGAACCCAAAAAGGTTCCAGGGGCACGGGTAAGAACAGATGTTTTTGAAAAAATTTTTCGAACAAATTTTTCAAGGACTTAAAAATTCTCAGCGGCCACCCCACAAACGCGCTCCTGCCACAGCTCGCGCGTTCGCCGTCGTCGTTTTCCATAGCTGGCTCCGTTGCGCAAAAAACTTTCATCATCAGCAATGGCGTCAGCATCATCGTCTTCCCCAGCTGGCTCGGTTACCGCTCATCATTCCAGCGTAGAATTCACTTCTCTTCTGTCATCGTAATTGGGGGAGGAGGAAGAAGAAGGCGCATAACCGGTGGGACGCGCTTCACATCGGCTTCGCAGTTTTTCGATGACTGTGCCGGATTATCACCTTCTGCTACAAAAATTCTTGCACCAAGTGTTCCGTGTAGCCATCAGGACCACGAGGATACCTGCCTTTAAGGTAGGGGACCATTTTTTGGGACTTTAAGGACGATTGTGTGCCCACCAAAGGCGAGTCGTCGCTAAGCCTAGGCTTGCTCCGCCGACCGCTTCGCCTAGCCGCTGCGGCCGACGGGCGGTCGCTGCTGGAACGCACATTATTCCGAACTCTACCTGCATCGTGCATGAGTGTTGAAATAGAGGGGGAGGATATTCAACCCGAAGAAGTAACCAGGACCCTGGGCTGGCGCATCGCCGGTGAACGCAAGTCCCGACCACGTCAGCGAGACCTAGGTCTACCCAATGCACTTCAATCAAAACCCTCCGGTGCCGGTCGTAGACCCGAGAACGCCAAAGATACGTTAATCAAGAGAGCGCGCATGCCTGCACTGCCCCGAGACGATACCAAGATCGTGGTGAGACCACGCGGGGGTCTGAATATCAGCAAGGTCGGCCATATGGAAGTTGGCCGGGCCATTTACGCTCCGGCGGGAGTCACCAAAGAAGAATGGATCTGGGACGTGATATGCCCAAATTACCAGCAAAACATCGTTGTCATCAGTACTTCAAAGAGAGAAAATGCTAACCGGTATGTTGGAGTCAGCAAGATTGTCGTCCAAGGAAATGAGCACGAGGTCAGCGCCTACGAATCCGCCCCCCATGGCATGACCAAGGGAGTCATACGAGGCGTCCCCCTCGGAGACACGGTTCAAGAAATCAACGAGAACATCGTCAACGAATATAATCCCACTGCTGTAGAGGCCAACCGCATCGCTAACACGACGTCTGTGGTGATCGCCTTCAATGGACCCAAAGTGCCGAACTACGTTCGTTACGGGGGCCTGCTCGCCAAATGCTCGTTATACAGAAAACAGATAGATATCTGCTATCAGTGCGGTCGCCTGGGCCACCGCATGGATGTTTGCCCTGATCCAACAGGACGGATCTGCCGGGGATGTGGTGCTCGAAATCCCGATGAACAGCACAAGTGTACCCCCAAGTGTGACCTCTGTGGAGGAGAACATTTGACCGCAAACAAGGTGTGCAGAGCTCGCTTCAAGATCCCGTACGTGGTACGGAAACGCCGGTGGGAGCGGAAAGATACCAACTACACGCCTGCAGAAGCCTCCAAACCGCCACGTCGGGAGGGAGCAGCTACGTCAGGGTACCGGAATCACTCTCTTTCCCGTGAAGGCGGACGAGGGCGGAGCAGCAGCTGCGCCTCAAAGCCGGGCTTGAGAGCGTCGTCGCCGGGTGACGTGGCCGGCAGCAGCTGCAGCGGGCGCCGCCGTGAGTCGCGCTCAAGGTCGAAGACCCGGAGCCAGACACCGTCGAGGAACGCCGCTAAACAGGTGGGCTGGGCAGTTAGATCTCCTATCGCTCTTAGCAACAAAGATTTCCCTCCCCTTCCCCAG
The DNA here is from genome assembly GCF_023375885.2 of Dermacentor andersoni. Classification (NCBI taxonomy): domain Eukaryota; kingdom Metazoa; phylum Arthropoda; class Arachnida; order Ixodida; family Ixodidae; genus Dermacentor; species Dermacentor andersoni. The sequence goes on along the minus strand of NC_092819.1, from coordinate 97,730,757 downwards.
ACTCCCAAGAAAGATTGTGAGGAATGCATGCAACTCAAAGCGCTTGTAGTTAAGCAAAATGAGCAAATCAGCGCGCTTCTTGCGCGCATGGAGGCATTAGAAAAATCGAAAAGCAGCGAGGATGTCACAAAACGCAAAATTGCCAAGAGGGACGCTCAACCGGAGCCCCCGGTAACAGCAATGGAGGCAGAGAAAATTGAATCGAGTCCATCTGAGGAACCGGCGTGGGCCAAGCCCATTGAAGCCCTCACCGAGATGGTCACACAGCTTGCCAGCCAAATCGGCTTGATAACGTCCAAGATGGCCAAGTTCGACGCGCTAGAAGCTAATGTCAACCAGCTCATACTAACCACTCAATAAGCTAAAAAGGGAGCCCCGTATGGGAAACCGTGCATGGCGAGTAGTCTCACGACTACCAACCTGAGCCAAGATGGCGGCCAGGCGTAAAAATAGGAAGGAAGATACAACGATCTTAGCCCAATGGAACTGCCGAGGAATTAAGGACAAAATAGGCGAATTACAGCAATACATAGATAATGCGAAACACAAACCGGATATCCTTGCAATTCAAGAAACGAACTCGCGACCAAAACTCGCGGGGTACGTCACATACACCGATCCCAGTGAGAAAAGCACAGCCATCCTAGTCCGAAGCAACATAGCTGCAACGCAGCACATTACCACCCAGAGAGGGTGTGAACACGTTCTCTTGGAAATTCACAGCAGAGGCATAGGAAGCAAAGACAACATTTTTATACTCAACGCATACTGTCGGCCCTCCAAGAAGAACCTCGACATAGAGGGCACATTACTCGACAGCAAGAGAGAGGTGGGCAGCCGACCCCTATTGATATTAGGAGATTTCAATGCGCCTCACACAATATGGGGTTACAAATTTTGCTCCAAGAGAGGCAGGGTGCTGGCGAACCTCATGGATCAGCACACATTAGCCCTACTCAACGAACCAGACACTCCCACCCGCATGGGCACAAGTACGACCCGGGACACCACTCCAGACCTTACCCTGCTGAGTGGAACCTTGGACGTGTCGTGGCAGAACACAGGCGCGAACCTGGGGTCGGACCACGATATCCTCAATATTACGATCAGGGGGCCCGCGTTCAAGGCCCGAATGGGAACAACAAAGATAACTGGCTGGGACAAACTTCGAAAAAGGCAAGCAGCCGATGAAGACGAGGACATGAACAGCACCAAATCGTATGGGGAATGGGCTAAGGAACAACTCGAGCTGGCAGAAAAATACACCCAGAAAATTGCGACCACACTGCAGACACCCCGTGTGGACGCAAAGCTTGCCCACCTTTGGGAAGCACGACACAGCCTCACCAGACGCTGGAAGAAACAACGACACAACAAGAAACTTCGCAAACGCATCCATGATCTCAACAAGCAAGCAGCTGAATACGCGTCCAAGCTGTGCAGAGAGAACTGGCTGAGCGTGTGTGATGGACTGCAGGGCACCCTTTCTACCAGGAAGACGTGGTGCCTCCTTCTTCACCTGATCGATCCTCTCGGCAGCAAGAGCGCCACTAATCGAAGCCTCACGCGCACCCTCAACAACTATACTGGGGCTGCCGACAAACTCATCAACGACCTGAAGGCCAAGTACCTGAAAACGGAGAAGGGTGATATCGCACCTCCCGACTCCGCAGGACCTACCAATAAAGCGTTAGACAAGCCATTCACTGACACCGAGTTGATCTCGGCAATCTCCGAGAGCAACAGGGGCAGCGCGCCGGGACCCGATACCATTACCTACAAGTTACTTAACAACCTCGAGCACAAGGCCCGCAGACAGCTGCTCGAGTATATGAACCGGATCTGGGAGTCTGGCAATCTTCCACACGAATGGAAAGAGGCAGAAGTCCGCTTCATACCCAAGCCTGGGAAGACACCTCACATCGACAACATGCGACCGATATCCCTCACGTCCTGCGTGGGGAAGGTCATGGAACGTATGGTACTTAAGAGGTTGCAGCGACATCTTGATGCCACCGATCAGATGCCAGAGACAATGTATGGCTTTAGGCAGCACCTGGGCACCCAGGATGTTCTCGTACAACTCAACGAACTGGTAATTAAGCGAGCAACGAAGCAAGCGCCGCGAGCGATACTAGCGCTAGACCTCACAGGTGCCTTTGATAACGTCACACATGAAAGTGTCCTCCGCAACCTGCGCAACACAGGTTGTGGAGTGAAAACTTATAACTACATCCGAGACTTTCTTCGTAACCGAACGGCAAGGATCAGAATAGGAGAGGAGACATCCCAACCGATCTCCCTGGGGGATCGAGGAACGCCGCAAGGTTCGGTCCTTTCCCCCCTCCTATTTAACATGGCTCTCCTGCCGTTGCCCAAGCTTCTCGAGTCAATCGATGGTCTGGGCCACGCATTATATGCCGACGACATCACCCTCTGGACTGCGAGGGCAGGGTCGGATGGCTGGATGGAAAACACGCTCCAAAAAGCGGCTGACACGATCAACAGCTATGTGAAGACATGTGGCCTTTGCTGTTCGCCTCAAAAATCGGAGCTGACCATTGTCAGACCACGTGCATCAAGGACACAAGCAGAAAACATAGAAATCACTTTGGAAGGGAACCGGATCCTCCCGGTACCTCAACTCAGGATACTGGGTCTCCTGATCCAGGCAGACGGCAAGGCAACAGCCATGATTAGAAAAATGAAGCTCACGTCAGACCAAATCTTGAACATGATCAGACGAGTGGCCAACAGGCGGAGGGGTCTGAAGGAATCGGACACCTTGCGCCTCGTTGAGGCCTTTGTTATCTCACGAATCGTCTACGCAGCGCCGTACCTGCAGCTCCTCAAGAAGGACGTCTTACAACTTGACGCAATAATCAGGAAAGCCACGAAGCAGGCCCTGGGTATTCCCATAAATTCATCCACGACAACATTACTTCAAATGGGAGTCCACAACACAGTAGCCGAGCTCGTAGAAGCCCACCTATCCAATCAAAGGGTACGCCTTAGCCAAACCAAGGCGGGCAGAAGCGTCCTCCGCAAGCTAGGATGGCAAGAATCGCACTACACCCGCCACGACCAATTACCCGAAAAGTTGAGCGAGAATTTGGAATACAAACCACTACCACGCAACATGAACCCCACAAGGCATGTCGGACGACGCGACGCCCGGGCAAGAGCCATCGCCAGGACCCTGGAGGAAGACGACACTGTTTTATATACAGACGCCTCTCTATCGAAACGCTCCACGAGGGCAACAGTCGTGGTCACCGGGCTAGAAAAGCTGGTCACCTGCGTATCAATCTACACTCCGTCTTCGGAGGAAGCAGAAGAAGCAGCGATATCTCTCGCACTCCTGCAACCAAACGTCACCAAGATCGTCACGGACTCACAAGCTGCATACAAGAACTACAGATCTGGCTGGGTGTCCCTTGCGGCACTAAAAATTCTTGGTAAAGCTACGCCTCCTAAACAAGCGATCGAATTAGTTTAGGTCCCGGCTCACTCCTCAGTTGAGGGCAATGAATATGCTCATCAACAGGCCCGAGCGCTAAACTCCCGGGCCAACGAGGAGGAGGCAAGGGGATGGCAACCCATCACAAATTACAGAGATATAGTCAAATATTACAGGGACGGCAGGAAGACATTCCCGCACCCCCACCACTCCTTGACCAGAGCCGAACAAACAATATACAGGCAAATCCAGGCAGGATCCTTTCCCCACCCCTGCCTCCAGAACAAGTTATACCCAGAGAGATATAAGAACACATGTCCTCACTGCAATGCATTAGGCACCCTTCGGCACGTCATAGGAGAGTGCAATTTTTCCATACACCACACCCCACCTATACCCATAACTAACCCCCCTGCTATCCCCACCCTTTACGAGCGATGGGAGATCATGCTGTCCAGCCCCGCCCTGGAAGACCAGCTCTGACTGATCCACAGGGGCCAGGCGGCCCTGGAAGCATATAGAGCCCGGGAAGAGGGAGCCACCCCATCAGACGCTTAACGCGTTTCATTTCATAATGGACCAGTAAAGTTGTTTCTCTCTCTCTCTCTCTCGTAATTGGGAGGCCGCGTCTAGGGCGTATGAGCCATTGATTAGGGGTGTGTGAGCCATTCATTGTTTTTACGTGACCGGTATATTTCATAACAAAGGTGATACGCCAATGTGTGTGCATACCTATATCGCCACGATGAACACAGATTAGGACAATAACTATGTCCGTACCTTTGTTCAGTATTCTGGGTCACCTCTGCGTCTTGCGCTAAATAGCTTGGCTGGTCATCCCCCTTCACACAGTGAAATGGATCATGGTTGGTTTTTCTTACTTCACATATGACTGGCCTCGTCACCCGCCCAATTGTCAGAATTGTTGAAACCAAGGTATTACGTTGCCCAGAGGAATATCATTTTCAGAGAATGGCGAATGAAAGCTGTTGACGTGCTTATAATACAAGTGATCAGGGCACTGGTTTGGGCTAGTCGGTTACAATTCGAAATCAATGTTATCTGCGCACCATTTGGAGTGAGGACTGGGGGACGACGGACATATTGATCAAATGATCACTGATAATACAAGTTCAATGAGTGGTCATTGAGTGTATTTTCGTCATCAGTAGTCAAGTTAGGCCAAAATATTTCCCACTGAGTTGCTGAGGCGCCTACATTGAAACAGCGCCCGCATCATGGCTTGAAACCACAGTACCGTTTCCGGACCTCCAGTTGTGGTGGACTAGAAAGCTTTGCGTTTATTGAAGCAAATATTTAGGACAGACCACTGGTTAAAATTGTTATAATTATACCGGGACATCTTAGTTGCTCCCCCAGCAACATGGCAATATCAATCACATGCTTAAAACACTATTCCGTGATTCAAGTGTCCCTACCTATTATGCGCACGGCGTGCAACATGGGCAATACGCAAATTAACATCAAAGAAATACAACCCTCAGTTTCTGCGGAAATCGGCACCCCCGGCCCAAGCAATAAATATGTAGTATGCAACTGTACATCGAGTCTTGTAGCTATCTTCTCCAGCAAGCACTATAGTGTATATAGAGACTGCAGTAAGGAGACCCAACCTTCAAGAAAAGTCTTACAGCGCGGTTTCCTTACACGCATACGAGACGGGAATTAACTGTTGCTGCTACTGCCGAGACCTTATTCCCGAGGATGGACTTATTTCATTAAATAGGTGGTTACTCGAGCCGGGTTTCTGTCATCAAGGTCGTCGCCGCCGTCACCACCGTGCACTCACGGTATCGACGACGCATTCGCAGACCGCGCACGTTAGTTTAAACGGGTTGGAGAAACGCGACCTACGCGCAGTGCGTTTAGCTGCAGAAACGACCAAGAAAAGTAGACGAACCGTCACTAGCGTCATGCGCACACCCATGCGCGTTCTTCCTGGTTAATTGTGGCGCATGGACACCGTGGTTACTGAGTACACCGCATAGCACCGCACCGGGTGCGCATAGCACACCGAGTTACTGCATATGGCTCCTTGCGGTAGCCATGTACAATAACACTAGGGAAGCGTTGAGAGGTGCCTGATGACTGTTATTTCTGCGCGACAGGGCATTAGATTGTGCAAGCTTGTTGAACCCGGGTATTTTTTGAACACCGTCCTAGGAGCTCGAACGCAGGGCTAAACCTTGCTATCACTTTTGGTTGTTCGCCTTTTTGCGCGAAACTACGAATTTTTTCACCGATGAATTTATTCATTGCTTTGGATGTTACATAGCCGCTACTTGGCTTTGAAAGACTGAGTAGTGAAAGATCCTGAGTAATTTCGAGTCCCTACATCTTGTTCCCCTGAACCTAAACTGAAATAGTCCAGCATTGTTGCATAGATCAAATACATTGCTCACAGTGTAGAGGCTGCTACATCGTGAAAGAAAGTTGGCCGAAGATAAAACCTGTAACGCATCCCATGGCAAAATAAAAAATTTAGGGGCCCAGATGTCACATCTTATTGGTGTATCCTTCGAAGTGATGCGCCAATTTTAGTATTAGTGCCTGCTTTGGCAGCATACGTAGGGAGTCTGATAATCATATTGCCGCTCCTGTACTCCGTTGAAGAAGAGGAAAACCCGAGTGTGCATGAGCGTGACTGCAAAAGCGCAGTGAAGAAGAAGAAGTCGCGGTTGCGCTCATAATAAAAAAATTGGCAGTGGCTTAGCTCGGCTACGCCAGGATACACGTAGCGAAAGCTAAGGCATAGCTAGGTTAGCCTTGGTTTACCTTGATTGCAAGTGCAGGTTAGTCTGGTTGTCTAGCTATGTTGCGGCGTTTAGCCAGTCGTTCGGCGCGCTGTTCGTCTGTTTCCTGGGCGACTCGTTTCCTCTTCATCTCGTTCCGATGTCGATTCCACGCCTCCTCCTGCTTATCAGAATTGTGGTCGTCCATACTGCCGCCTCAACTATGGTTGCGGCACACGCGAGCTCTCCTTTTCAATCCTCCGACATGTTATCAGGCAAGCGACGCATCTGGCGAAGCAAGCGGAGGCGAGCGCAACAACGAGGAACGTGGTGTGACATCTTACCAAACGGTGGCGCGGAAATGCGCGGCGCTGCGCTGCGGTGGAACACCTGTGGCTCGGTGGCGTATGCCACTAGTGGCGTATGCGTAGTAGTGACTAGGGAGCGATAGAGAGAGAAATATCTGCGGCAAGGCACCCGTTGTGACGTCATGTGCCTCCTTGGAGCACCGCCACGGCGAAATCGCAAGTTCGCGGCAGTAAAGCGTTCGCTTTAAAATGGCAACCTGCTGCTGTGCCTCCTGTTCTACAACCCCTGTTTTGACGTTGCGACACTGGTGGAGGTGCTGGAGCCTGCAACTCCATGCGGACAACCCCTATTCGGAGCCGTACACCCAGTCCCGAAGCTTCCTCCCATGACGACTCCAGTGCACCGTTTCTGTCGGCGCCTGCTTGGCCTGAGCCCGGACTTAACTCAAGTTGCGACTCTCACCAGCATGACTACATCATCGGCGCTTCTCCCTCCTTCACAGACGGGGGCTAGAACTTCCCAGGGGACTCTTGAACACCCTCGTCTCCCGGAAATATTCCACGGCGATGCCTTGGAAGATGTCGAGGAATGGCTTCGCCAGTACGAACGCGTCGCTCTGATAAATCGCTGGAACGAATAACAAAAACTCGCCCACGCTTATTTCGCGCTAGAAAACAGCGCTCGTACATGGTACGCGAACAAGGAAGGGAGCTTCCAAACGCGCGGCAATTTTCGTCATCAGCTCCTCCACATATCCTCGAACGTGGACCGGCGATAATACGCACAACTTATTGAGGCTCGGGTACAGCAACCCAACGAAACGGTCTCCATGTGTGCGAAAGATATGGCTCGCCTGTTTCGCCGAGCTGACTCCGATATGACCGAGTCAAAGAAAGTGCGTCATCTGATGCGCGAAACTAAGGAACCACTCTTTGCCGGTCTTGTCCGAAACCGGCCAACAACGGTCGACGGATTCATCAAGGAAGCGACTGCCATCGAGCGACAGCTTCAGCAACGTTTCCACCACTTCGATCATCAGCGCCAAACGCGACCCGCTCTTTCCTTGCTGCAGGCTTGGTATCTACGGAGGCAGGACGCCCGTCTACAATCCAGACTCTGTGCCTGTCACTTGACATCGGTGGGAGCAAGATCCCTCCAATGATTTTAGAGAGCCTATTTAAGGGGCTCCGAAATGTACTTTTTGATCACTTCATTCTCTTCTCATCTTCTTTCACCAACCATTGAATAAAACGTGCAAGTTTCGCACTAGAAATCGTCTCGTCCTTGCCTGGTCGCCATGGTCTACCGGATGCCTGCCGCCCGCCGACAACGCCACGCTACCGAATAGTAACATCGGTCGAGATTCGATAAACAGGCGTCGCTACAACTCGGCAGCAGTATACGATACGCTACCCTGGAGTACGCAGCCGTACTTGGTGTTGGTGCTAGAGAAGTGTAAGTGTGATTGTGGGGCTAATGAATGGGGTTTTTCGTGACAAAACAACGACCTAATTTTAAGGCATATCATAGTGAGGGGATTCAGGATTCATTTTGACCACCTAAGGTTCTTTAACGTGCACCCAAGGCAAGGTGCACAGTCGTTTTTGCGTTTCATCTCCACCTAAATGCGACATCCTTGACTGGGATTTGATCCCGCGACCTCATGATTAGCAGTGCAGCGTGAAAGCCACTACGCAACCACGACGGTTTGTGGGGCTAATGAAAGATGGGTCACAGCGTTCTAGGAAACATGCTCAATGGTCTCAGCTTTTTTTTCCCAGTAGATAGATTGTCGCACAGGGTGAGAACAGACTTTTTTCCTCAGCGATGTTGTCGCTAGAAGTGTTCTCATTTGTAACTTGAAGACAAATGTTTCTAAAGCGAAAGCTTTATTGGCCGCGAACTTGCGATTTCGTTGCGGCTGTGCTCCAAGGAGGCACATGATGTCACAATGCGCGCCTCGCCACAGATATTTCTCTCTCTCTCTCGCTTCCTAGTAACTACTGCGCATGCGCCACTAACAGCACCGAGCCACAGTTGTTCCGCCATTGCGCAGCGCCGCGCTTTCCCGCGGCCGCCGTTTGGTATGACGTCACACCGCGTTCCTCGTTGTTGCTCTCGCCTCCGCTCGTTTCGCCAGCTGCGTCGCATGCCTGATAACATGTCGGAGGATTGAAAACGAGAGCTCGCGTCCGCCGCAACCACAGTTGAGGCGGCAGTGTGGACAGCGACAATTCTGATAAGCAGCAGGAGGCCTGGAATCGACATCGGAACGAGATGAAGAGGAAACGAATCGCCCAGGAAACAGATGAACAGCGCGCCGAACGACTGGCTAAACGCCGCAACATAGCTAGACAGCCAGACTAACCTGGACTTCTAATCAAGATTAACTATGGCTAACCATGCTATGCCTTAGCTTTCGCTACGTATATCCTGGCATAGCCGAGCTAAGCCACTGCCGATTTTTCATGCTTGCCTTAACTGGCATTTCTGTGACACTCACTACTTCTTTTTCGTTTCCTCCACGCTCTGCTTATTCACATATAGGGTGCCGCGACTAACGTTAGCCTAGCTGTTATAAGAAAAAGGGGAAGTATGAAGCATGGTTCAAGATACTGTTATAAGACCTATGGTGTTGATCATCTCATCTATCACGATCGAACACCGTGGGTTTTATAATGGTATCTTCACACCGTGTTCTTTTCTTCCATTTTATCTTTTAACCCTTTCTCTACCACGTTTTCTAGCCAAGAATAATACAGAAATCGCTATCATGAGCCGTACGCTTTTTGGCTTCAGCGACACAACCGTTGCTTATCGCTGGTGTGATTTCCGCAGCCAACCCCTGCCACTGTTAGCCAACGCCTCTAATATTAATGTGTTTGGCGGAAAGAAATTTGTGCTAAATTCTCTTTATGTGGGATCCCCGCACAGTCTCCAATTTTTTTCTGAACGTGTCCACTGATTCGCTTGCACTATCGTGTCTCAATAGCATTGTGATATATGTTCTGCCTTTATTTTCCTTCAATTCAGGCACTCTCGGTAAACAAACTCCATATATATATATATATATATATATATATATATATATATATTGCTACCGTTACGCATGGTAAAGTGTAAAAAAGCGAACATTGCCTAATGAGAAGAGTATTAGGATTGTGTGCTGCGGAAACCGAGTTCGAAGCCGCCCATTGGAAATGTATTTTCTTCATATGTAGGCACGCGCAAATGTCACGGTCAAGGTCATCATCATCATCATCAGCCTTTTGACAGGGAAGCATTTTTATAGTATTTTTTCAGGGGCATCTACAGTAAGGAAGAGGCCGCAAGCACTCAGCAAAGTGCGTAAATTGTATCTAATCATGCACACAACATACAGGACCGCATGTCGAAAACTCATCTTCAATGGCTCATACCCCCATGAGCAATGGCTCACACCTCCATAAGCAAGCAAAAAATACAATGACTCATAGTCCTGTAAGGATCATGGCTACTCACTTTGCGTGAATTACCTGCGATGACGCTACCCCTATTGTCGTTGTCCGTGATTTCAATGTGGATGTGTCGGTACCGAAAAGGGAGTGCCTTACGCGTTCTGTTTGTAAACCGGAACGTACCTTTCGTCGCGATGACCACCCATCAAGACAATAAATGAGTTCGCACCTTTATTCCAGATTGTGTGTCACCTCCGTGTCATGTGCTAAAAGCTTGGCTGGTCAACCACGTTCACAGAGTGGAATCGCTCATGATTTTTTTTATGGCCACTGCAGGGCGAAGGCCTCTACCTGCGATCTCCAATTGCCCCTGTCTTGCGCCGACTGTTTCCAACTTGCACCCGCACATTTTCTAATTTCATCACCCCACCTAGTTTTTGGCCATCCTCGATTGCGCTTCCCTTCAACATGGCACCCATTCTATAACTCTAATGGTGCATCGGCTATCCACCCAACGCATTACATGGCCTGCGCTGCTCCATTTTTTCTTTTAATGTCCGTTAGAATATCGCCTATCCCCGTTTTCAATCTCTTCCGCACCGCTCTCTTCTTGTCTGTTAACGTTACGCCTAACATTCTTCTTTCCATCCCTCTTTGCAGGGTCGCTATCTTGTTCTCGAGCTTCTTTGTCAACCTCCAAGTTTCTGTCCCATATGTTAGCACCGGCAGAACTTAGTCATTGTAGACCTTTCTTTTCAATGATAGTGGTAAGCTTGCAGTCAGGATCTGGCGATATCTGCCGTATGCACACTAAGCCATTTTTATTGTTCTGTAAATTTCCTTCTCGTGATCAGGGTCCCCTATGAGTAATTATTCTAGATGAACATACTCCTTTACCATAAATGACCAGAAATATACAAACCGCTAAGTGGAGAGAAGCGCCAAAGGAAGCTATCACTTTAAAAGAAAAGCAATGGCTTGAGTTGCCCACTTCTGACTTGAAGTTTACTGGAAATACCACAAAGATTGTTGCCAAGCAGACGGTTACAAGATGAGGAAGGGCTCTATGTGGTCCTATGTGTCATCTCGATTAGTGTTTGGTAATGGCCGTGCGGAATGTGTGGCGCTGCTGTGCCGTATACGCAAGAAACCAGGGAATTACGTCTGCCACAACAGTGAAAAGCTTTTGAACAGGACGCGTTGGAAAGAATGCGAAGGTGTCGGCGGGCACGTTATGCGAGAAAGAAAGCACTACCGCAATATTTATTTAATTCGCCAAACACGACATTGGTAGTAAAAGTGAGTTTACTGGGGAGATCATCATAGTGTGCATGGTATTCTTTGCAGTTGCTCATGTCCTCAAATATGGCAGTCATTGTTTCACGCGTAAAGTACAGGCTCCAAAATAATGATTAGAAAGAATGCGACGCACTATATGTTGATTCGCCACTTGCGAGTTTATATTCTAATTTTCTTTCTTCATATTATGCAACGCTTCATTTTCCTGCGGAAAAACTGCGTTATAGAACGTACTGCCCCATAAACCTACGTCTTAAATGCCTTCAACATGAAAACGGGGTAAGAATAGGAAACTGAGAAACTGCAATCGCTTTACACAATCTTTTACGATCTCCGATGTTCGTTATATTACAACAGTACCGCATGCACTAAACATTGACGGAAATGTCTCATTTCCTCACAAAAATCATGTCGCCATCGGAGTCTTCCGTCAACGGCTACGTCTTGACGCAAGTTTCGCGAATATATTTTGCAGTGGCATGACGAACACCTTATTCATTGTCGCAGAAATTTTCTCAAGCCTGTGGCGTTCACAGAATTTCCGCTTTTGCGCTCTACGTCATATCACATTCGCTTTTTCCAAATTAAATACATGTTTTGACACGTGACTCAACGGGGCTCAGCGTAATAAAAATGCTGACACTAATATAAAATGCTTGGCACTTGGATCGAATGACATGTCGCTCAGCCACAAGAATTATTTCAGACGGTTCTTCGACAAGAAGACTATAAATAAATAATAAATACACGCTTTCTCGTTTTCCAGATTGGCGTTTACGCCGAAATCGTCGGTCAAGCTAGCGACGTTTACATTTACGTTATCTCCGGGTGAATACTGCGACATTCTAACAAAGGACGCGTACAATGTATGCACAATTTTAGCGTGCCGGAGATGGATAATACAAGTCGGCTTTCATTTTTCTTATTTGCGCTTTGAAAGAATGTATGTGGGCTTTGAACAATAAGGCAGTGCAGTGGCCTTCTTACTAATATACACGTTTCTTTTGGGGTTTCAATCTTTACTTGTCGACAAAATTTCCCTGACCAAATATAGTTATGGCCGCGAGGTGTTATCGGGGACCTAGGTGCTAAGTGACACCACGAGTGCAGCTGTCGAGAGAAAAAAATATAAAGAGAAGGAGGTATGAACGTTAACACCAAAAGCACCTACGCTACACTGGCGAAAGGCCAGTACTAGACGATACCTATAGCACACAGCTATGGCTGTAAAAGGGAGAAAGACGGCTCAACATCTGCAAAAAAGCGAAGGAGGAAGCACAGTCTCAAAATTTACGCTCTCCTTTCCTCGTTATTGCACGCGCTGCCTCATGCGGCCAAGCAGTTTGCGCTTGTTAGTGTGTTCAACACCACTGGAGTGATCAAGCAACTCAACTTTTCCGGCTTGACGTTGCGCCTCACCGTATCAATATATATATATATATATATATATATATATATATATATATATATATATATATATATATATATATATATATATATATATATATATATATATATATATATATGTCGCCCAATTCTTTCCACCAGGAAAGAATTGGGCGACCTGGCACGGTATTTGTTCAATACCACCCTGTTATGTCACAGCAGACTCTTGGCCCTCAGTTCCCAGTGGCTGCGGAGCACCTGATCCAAGTGCAAGTTTAACGTACGACGCTCTGGAGGGTGCTAATGGTGTCTGCATCCGGACAGGTCACCAATTAAAACTGAACTAGGCAACGTTGGGCAAGTGAACCCTGTCGACTGAATCTAGTTTAGTAAGATGTTTTGAGATACCATCCGGCATTCCCTCAATTAATGCTGGGGCTAGTGATGCCGGGAGATCTGATAAAGTATAGGCACTGCTGACTAATGGCTTTGTCTTTTGCTTCAGAATCCTTTCAGGTAAGAGTGAATACGCGATAGAATTTCCAGTTTCTAAGGGTACAGCTGGGAGCAACAACGGCGAATTTCACTGCAGTAAAAAGGAGAGCGGTCATCCTTATGAAGCAAAACATGCTATATAAGCTGTGACTAGTGCAAGCCTACGCTCCAGCGTCGAGTCATTATAATAAAGACGATTAGTTGAATGAATACATTCAATCGGACATGAGAAAAGTGAAAACTCAGTATACAAGCAGCGATGGGCAACTTCAAGACAAAAGGCGAGAAAAGGCAGGCTGGGGATTAATAGGCAAGCAGGGCATCGACTGTCGAAATAGTCAAGGGGGTATATTTTTATAGTTCGGGAAAAGTAATCAATTGTGAAGGCTTTCTTTTGGTAGCAGACATAAAGTAAGCATTGTGGAATCATTCACACCGTCCCTCCTTATATGCGAAGAAGTAACAATGAGACAACAAATCACAAACTACTATTTGCTTTCTGGGCGCATATGACAAACCACATGCTAACTTCCGGCATTTCGCTAAGGCAACAGAAAACACATGTCGTAAATAAACAACCTCTTTTATGGTTTTAGGGAGTAATATAAGTGGCCGAATAACACTAGGCCCAGCGCTGAAATGAGTCGATACACGTCTCATCTGTGTGTGTGAAAACATTTATTGTAATGAGATCCTGGGGCTCAACTTCTTAAGCCAAGGCGGGCCGCTCCCACATTGGCACTGTCAGGCCAAGCCTTTCAGCGACATCATGTGCCTTCGCAATAGATAGGTAGATTTGTACTGACCTTGCGATAGTAGTTAACATATACTACCTATTGCGTTTTTAACAGAACCTTCTAATCACCTGTGAAACATTCTTTGCAGCTTTCAGTAGCGCCTATGCAAAAGATTAAAATTACATGCATGAAAATTGCGAATATCTCCAGGTAGCTATTCTAATAAATTCTCCGATTAGCTTTCTAGCTGTTTCTCCTTTTCATGTATCTGACAATTATGAAATTAAGTCCAGAAGTCCAGAATGAAGTCCTGCTTGCGTAGCAGAAATTGTAACACTCGCACTAGCCTCCAGAGACCCGCCATTAAGAGGAAGCTTTAGCTCAGGAGCTCCTATCTAAACACATGAGAAAGGAGAAATCGTTTTCTTCGGCAACCACTGCACCAAACTTGATGAGGCTTATTGCGTTTAAAAGAAAAAGTTAAAATCTATGGACTGTTTGTAGCGAATTGTGGATTTCGAATGTCAGTGCTTTAATAACATTTGACAAGGGCAAATTTTTTAGAAAACGAAACAATCAAGTTTACAACTCTAATTCGGCAATAAAAAACGATATTATGATCTGTAAATTGCAACTAATAGTGCATCTAAAGCGGACAAAAGTGATGTAGTATACATGACTCTCAATTACACCATTAATATGCAAGGAGACCTTTCGCAAAATATTGTACGCAATGTCGCAAATTAACGTAAGATGAAAATTGTTACATACTGTTTCTCCGCTTTGAATGCTATAACGGACAGGATTTACAGAAATACCATATCTTTTTATTGCGATGGGAATTATATCGACACTCCAGCCGCATTTTTGCCATCGCCGTCGCCGTAACATTCCGTATGCAGTGCAAGGGCGATAACACCGTCGCCGCGCGTCGTATGTGGTATGTGCGAGTGAAAGCAACACCACCTAGATAGCACAAGGCCTGTTCACTCCCATCCATGAGGTCATGCTACTGTCCCGACTGCCATAGAATCTAATAAATATGCACCTGAGTAAGCCGCGGTAATTTTGACGTCACCGCTTTCGTCACGCCAGCTTTGGCAATGGGAATTTCGGGTCAATAGTATGACGTCATGGATCGGAGTGAACAGGCCTTGTGCTATCTAGGCGGTGTTGGTGAAAGCGCGCGAGGGAAGCCGACGATCTCATCTCAATCTGGCGCGCGCGAAGAAAGACAGCAGAGAGCAAACACGCTAATGGCCGTGGGGGGGATGAGAGGTAGGGAAGAGGGCGACATTGCGCTCCGCCAGCCACTTCGCATTTCGGGACCGGGCGCAAGGGGAGCCGACGACCGCCGCTAAATCTCGCGCGCCATACATGGAGCAAAGCGCGCAGGCTGCACGGGATGGAGTCGGGGAGGCGGCTTTGACTCCGCCTACGAGTGCGAACTGTGCACGGCGGCGTAGGGTCGCGCGCGCGGTATCTTAAAAGGAGTATGCAGTCGGTTCATACTTTTGTGCGCGCTGTGTTCTGGTGGCTCTTGAGTTGAAGCGATGGACAGCACGAAGGTCACTGCGCGAGCTGCTGCTGCTGCGCTTGCTCACACGAGCGTTTTGACAGCTAGTGTCCGCGTTCATCGAGTGTGACGTGTTCATGTTTGCTTGTGCGCGCTGTCACCATGCTTGTTAATTCAGTTAGTAAGCGAATGTTTCAAGGTTTAATGGCCGATAAAGCTACTAGCCTTACTTCGTATAGCTCTCTAATCATTTGCTATCGCAATCGGAGATTCGCCTTCCGGGCGAAACTGCGACGCTCTGTTTTTTTTTTTTTTTTTTTTTTGAAGCAGAGGTACGAATTGATGCTTCTTGCTTCTACTCTACTAAAGCTTATCAATTTTTGAAAATTCCTTTTAGAAACACCACACCCTTAATAAAAATTCCGCTTCCGCAAGTACCTAG
The DNA here is from genome assembly GCF_023375885.2 of Dermacentor andersoni. Classification (NCBI taxonomy): domain Eukaryota; kingdom Metazoa; phylum Arthropoda; class Arachnida; order Ixodida; family Ixodidae; genus Dermacentor; species Dermacentor andersoni. The sequence continues at coordinate 97,714,923 of NC_092819.1, read as the reverse complement.
AATTTGGGTTTTTCTCTATCGAATGAAACAAATTTCATTAAAATCGGCCAAGTGGTTATCTCGGGAAAACATTTCTGCATTTCACACGCATTGTAATCAGCGGCAGCGGAGTTGGGCTCGGCTAAAGCTTCCTTTTAAAGTGTACTACGATGCACATCAGCGTTTACTCTCCGTGTTCCCTAAAAGCGTGCGACAGACAGTTCAGAATGATTTAAGTGTAACTCGTATGCATGTTATACCAGATCTTAAAGACGAATTACTCGAAAGTGGCGCGATAGCTTCTGGCGGCCGCGTGGTGCCGAAGTCGTACCCAGCAGGCCCGAGCACTGGCGAGCAGCGTGCAGCCGCATGCGTGCTTTTCTCGTCCTCTTCTACCTGCTCCACTAGCTTACATGTCGAGGATGACGGTGTGAGTTCCCATAAGGCTTAAAACTTCAGCTTAGCAGACGTGACTTCTCTGGTGCTTCAACTTCGCTATGAGAGACAAGTACTCTAAAGTGAATAATTCAAACGACGATTAGTGAATCTTTTTTACTAACCTTCCTGGACATCGCGATTTGTCGCGGTAAGAAAACGTCCACCTCTTCGTAGGATCCACCTGAACGTGGCGAAATTTGCTATGTACTTCATGCGATTTTAGAAAAAAAAAAATCGTTCGACACGTATCGTAAAGGTATATGGTATGCGCTATCTGAACTACCCAGCCCTTTTTGTTAAGTGCAAAGTGTGATTTGATGATTTCATTACGCATAGCTTATTTAATGCTGAAGTTTTTATTCTTATCAACTCGTGCCACATACCCAGCAATTCGGGACATTGGCACTGCGGCTATATCTGTCGAACTTCACTGCAAATACCAGAATAACTCAAATGGTGACATTAGCAGAAATTATGTTTCATACGATCGCTAGAATTTCAACAACTTTCGCTTAGCAACGCCAAGAGGGTACGCCCTTCCTATAACACGCATATTTGCGGTACTTAAATGTGAATTACTTGCTGCGTTATAGGAGCGTCTAAATCCTGACCAAGCTGTTGCTATACCCAACGAAATGCTGTAAATACATATGTTAATAAAAGGATATACCCTACCAGTGTCGCTAACTGAAAGCTGTTAGGATTAGGGTGGCCTTCTGAAATATTACTTTTGGAAAATTCTGCCCGCTGAGTCACGCTGCTGCGCTGCGGTGAAGTTCGGCACATAGCCGAAGGGGCAATGTCCAAAAGTCCTGCATATGGAGCGTTAGGGCATTGAATCGAAATGTACGAATACAAACTAAGGCTCTTCTTGACGCAGTTTGATCTTTGTGATGCCTCAGTGTGGCTCAACAAAAAATGAAGAGCAAGAAATTGTTGGGGCCTCGCGAACACCATAGGAAGCTAAGCAACGTCAGTGATTGCGCTGCAGAAGAACAGCGATTGGCCTTCGCATTTTTATTCGTGTAGTTCTCATCACCGTTCAAGTATGGTGGACAGCAATGCACTAAGAGCACGCCACTCACTACATCGCGCCGGACCTGCAATGATTAGCGGGACTAGGTCAAACGAAGAACGCAAAAAAATACGTAATACTCTCGCATAGCTGAATACAGGAAGAAATGCCGCTGCAGGTTAAAGCTAAACAAGAAGAGAGACTACGGATGATGGCCTATCCAATGGTCATGCACAGACAGCTCGCAATCTCAGCGCTACGACAAAATGTGGAAAGATAGCGTGCAGTGACAGATGGCGCCACCGTTACATTGACTAGAAATCGGTATCTTTTGAGCCGCGTTGCTGCATACGACACGCACTTGCCATTGCCTTGGATTAGTGTGATTTCAGGCGACATGCGCCAGCATAAATGACTGAAATCAGCTATAGGACAGGTTAACTCGGTTTTACAAATAATTCATGAAGCTATATACGCATCCTAAATACGGGAGCATCTGGTGGTTAAAGATTTCTTTTCTTTTTTTTTTTTGCTTCAGCGACGTGTCTGAGAATCTTACATGCCACCAGCGATGATTTCATCGAGGGCAAAGAATTCAATGGAGATCGGCGGATCCGCGGTAACCTACTTTGTTTCAGAAACCCCAGAGGAAAATATTTCCTAATGCGAAGGATCCATAAAAACGCAGAAAAGCATGAAATATTCCGCACAAGATCTACGCTAGCAATATGCAATGTCTACTGAGACTTACGAATCATTGGTGCATTCATTTGTACCGAAAGCATGCATAAGTGCATAGGAGACCAAAATTGAAATATCCATCCAGGCTACGTTTAAGTACCGAATATTTTTACTTCATAATTTCGTACCGTAATTGAGTTTCGTGTTTGCCTTGGAAGGAGTACAATAGCTAACTGTGCGAGTCGGTATAACTGCATCTTTACTTACAGCGTGAACGAAGCAACAGGGACGAAGAGAAAGACGTAACGTGAGCGTTGAATCACGTCTGCAAGTTTATTTCTGACGATAAATAAGCGTGTTGTATGTATGTATGTATGTATGTATGTATGTATGTATGTATGTATGTATGTATGTATGTATGTATGTATGTATGTATGTATGTATGTATGTATGTATGTATGTATGTGTGTATGCATGTATGTATTAAAAAATTAAATTATGGGGTTTTACGTGCCAAAACCACTTTCTGATTATGAGGCACGCCGTGGCGGAGGACTCCGGAAATTTCGACCGCCTGGGGATCTTTAACGTTCACCTAAATCTAAGTACACGGGTGTTTTCGCATTTCACCCCCATCGAAATGCGGCCGCCATGGCCGGGATTCGATTCCGCGACCTCCGTGCTCAGCAGCCCAACACCACAACACCATAGCCGCTGAGCAACCACGCTGGGTATGTATGTATGTATGTATGTATGTATGTATGTATGTATGTATGTATGTATGTATGTATGTATGTATGTATGTATGTATGTATGTATGTATGTATGTATGTATGTATGTTACAAACTTATAGTCGTCAGTCAGCGCTCGTGTTACCTCGTTCTTCTTTGTCCCTGTTGGTTCGTTGGCGCTGTAAGATGCCCTGAAAGAGACTTGAGGTGCTTTTTTTCGCTGCTGTATATATCAAATCCAGCCTTATTTTCTCTTAGTTATTGCGATTAGCTACACGAAGTTATGAACACTTTATTTCGCCAACCACGGCTCTATTAACCATAAGCTGATAAAATACGGTTTTCGTTCAGATTCTTATCGGTTTAAAATTGCTGTAGGGGTAGATAGCGCAAATGCAGGTGGCGCCTTTAGTGAGGCTAATGTGCTGCCAAGATGAGCTTCCCAAGAACGCCGGTAACTTCTACCCATGAAATTCAGTGAATGTGTTAAAAATGTAGCTTTAAAGGGCCGTTCACCAGGTCTGGCTATATTTAGCTTACAAGCGCCGTGCATGCAGTGTGCGCTAACGATCGTGCTGCTAAGGATTACATTACTCACCCAGCTTGCCGCGTCCCAGCTGCCGATAAGGCAGCTCGGACGTCAAACCAAGAAGACCGCTGCGTCCCCATTCCCCTCTCAAGGACCGACGCCGCGAGAAAACTTGGCATTCTAGCACGCACGATCTCCTTAGCAGAGTGGAATACCGTACATACAAGGCGCGCAAGACTGCACAGACTCAACCCGTCACTTCAACTCAGACCTCCAGCCGGTCTGCACCGACGTGAAGCGTTCCTTCTGTGTCGGTTATGGCTTGGAGTTGCCTTCACGAATGCCTACTCAGCACTAATTGGAATGGCTGATAGTCCTGCATGTGATGTTTGCGGATGCGAGAACATTGGCCACTTATTGTGTCATTCTCCTCAATTTCAAGTACAAAGACAATCTTTGTTCAACAGATTGAGGAAATTAGATGATCGTCCTCTAAGTGAACAGACAATACTAGAGCACCGTCCCGACCGATCATCGTCTCAGAAGGCAGTGAAGGCATTCTTGTGTTTTCTCAGAACTTCTGGTTTGCGCGAGCGGCTTTAACTCAAGTCCTGTCCGTACACGTATCTACACCTTCTCTCTCCCTTCCTTCTCTTCCCCTTCTCCCATCCCCCAGCGTAGGGTAGCCAACCAGACTATTGACTGGTTAACATCCCTGCCCTTCCTGTATTCTTCTCTTTCTCTCTCTCTAGGCGCCGCGGAAAGAGCTGAAATTTCAAAGCGAACGCAGTTTGCCCTTTTCTGGTGGGCCGCGCTCTCAGCCGCAGAGTCGACGTATATCGCACAAGTGCGCCTACGTTTATCACACTGATGTGACGTCACCGGTAGTAACGCGCGACTTCGAGAATTATTCAAGGCATCATCTGTTATTTCTGTAATCTGTTGCTTGTGTAATCTGTCGAACGCGCCAACCGAATGTCTGCGCGTTCTTGGTTTACTTCCCACCGCAGCAGAAAAGACGCACTTCCGTTTCGCCTGCGTGTTCCCACGTCGTGCCGCCGCGCGCGCAGACAGCGAAAGTATGCAATTTTCTATCATGTTCTAGCGCGCGATTATGTTCTACGAGCCATTTATGAACCACTCGTGTCTGCCTCAGCATTCGTATAGCACTGACTTATACCGCTACTCAGGTGTTCTTGTGCACAGCGTGCAAAATCGTGTGATGCGCGAAACGAGACAAGCACAACAGCTCGCGCGGGGATGGCCCCCGAGTTTGGGGCGTCGTAGGCTCCAAAATGTGAAGCAGCGGCGTCTACGTGAACATTCAAAAGTCAAATTAGAACTGCGGGCCACGTCGACATTCACTAGGCGGAACTTCCTGCGCAGAACCTCGCTCCCCCATAGGCTTCACAATTGAAGATATTGAAGAAGGGAGTGGGAGATCTGGGAATACTATCAGGATCGAAGGTAATAAAAGTGTTTCAGGGTCCCTTTAGGTGATGTGAACTACGTTGTCGCCAAAGTAACGGCATGTAAACGGGTCGGTCATGTGGCCCGCCACAAGGGGTGCCATCCTAGGCCCCCTTCAGCTCCCTCGGAGAAGTCCGGCTGCCCCCTGGGAAAAGATGGCAGCAATATGCGGCAAAGCAGAGGCAGAAGTATGCCCGCCGCGGCAGCGTAACGGTTGTGGTGTTGCGCTGCTAAGGGCGAGGGCGCCGGATCAAATACCGGCCGAGGCGGCCACATTTCGATGGGGGCGAAATGCAAATAACTCCCGTGTCCCGTGCATTGGGGGCACGTTAAAAATCCCCTGGTTGTCAAAATAAACCAGAGTCCCTCGCTACGGCTTGCCTCATAATCAAATCGTGGTTTTGGCACGTAAAACTCCATAATTCGATTCCATTCAAGCTAGAAGTGGAGGCGCGTTAACTCAGCGGAAGACTTGACTTTCCCTGCGGCTGCCTTTTGCACGTGTTTTCAATTTGTAAGTAAACCCATACTTTCGTTAAAGTATGCTCCATGCAATTTAATGAACAAAGTTGTTCTAAGTAAAAAAAAAAAGCGCACGGTATGCGCGATTTCATCTAGCCAACCCTGCTGGAGGGTTATTGTATTATGGGGTTTTACGTGCCAAAACCACTTTCTGATTATGAGGCACGCCGTAGTGGAGGACTCCGGAAATTTCGACCACCTGGGGATCTTTAACGTGCACCTAAATCTAAGCACACGGGTGTTTTCGCATTTCGCCCCCATCGAAATGCGGCCGCCGTGGCCGGGATTCGATCCCGCGACCTCGTGTTCAGCAGCCTAACACCATAGCCACTGAGCAACCGCGGCGGGTGCTGGAGGGTTATGTGTGGTTTCATAAAATCATTATACATGGCTTAATTTTATGTAGTTTTAATGCTTTTCATATCGTACAGGGTATTACAGCATCGGATAAAAACGTACGGACTAGAGCTCTTTTAGAAATGCTTTCATCATTGTGACATTGCGCAGTGACTCAGCAATCGGTGCAGCCAACGCTATCTCTCGGCGCGCGAACATCATAGCGCGCTTAGCAACGCGGATAATTACAGCGCACAGGAATAGTGCTTAACCTCGCCCATTTTTCTTTCGTAGCAGTTTTCTTCTATTTTTATGAATGATGGGCAGCAAACTCTATGAGCATACGTAAGAAACTGCATGGCGTAGGACCCGCGTCATGTTGCGAGACTGCGTCATAAGAAGAACATTGAGAAAGTCATCGTCCACCGATACAGCTGGACACACGCAGAAAAGCTGTCATCAAGTGAGTGTGCGTAAAAAGAAAACCGAAACCACCTATTGCAGAAAGCATACATTACGTAGTCTGGTCGGCTGTCGAAAATATTAAACAATGCAAGCAAATCTTGAAAAAAAAAAGCATTTTTGTGCAGCCAGAATATATCTTTTCAGTTCGGAAAGCGACAATTATGCCCTAGCTTAGCTGTTGCAAGTGAATGCCCTTGCGTGACAAAGGACAGAGAAATGTTCCGCGAATTTAATGTACAATATATACTTTCTTATACTTTCTTCTAGTAGCCAACTGACGAAATGGTATCAGAGAGTGTAACACAATTTCGATGCGTCACCACTAGCAGGCCTTTTCATTTTATTGCTGCCCGATTTCAGATGCGAAGAAATAGTCGTTAGTTGTATAGAAATGGCACTACGTGCCTCTTTTTTTTTTACTAAGTTTTAAGGCAAGTATGAAAACACAAGAAAATCCTGTGTATGGCTCGTTGAAACTTTTGCGTCAATGCTCGGTATATAAGCGCTGCCGTAGCACCCACAAATCCTACTTCTGCACATCGTGGGTGAACAGACACTGAGCAGAAGATCGCATCCATGAAGGCCTTCATTACCGTCGCGCTTCTCTCTGCCGGTGAGTTCGCACGACTTCGTGGCATGCGCTTTGGAGAGAACCACTAATCCCCTTCAGCCGCCCTGTGAGGAGGGCGCGTTTTATTAATGCAAGTTACAATAGTATGTGATTTTTCTTCGACATGCCTGTGCAAATAACTGAAGTTTTGAGCTGCCGCAACTTCTGAGGAACGTATTCTTTGTACCTGATCATGCGGAATGTAGAAAAGAAAGAATTAATTTCTAGGTGCTCCATGCTAGCATCTGTTGCATATATATATATATATATATATATATATATATATATATATTCCCTTTTTCCTAAAACCAACCTGTTTCATTGATTCTGCAAGTGACCTGCATTGTTATATCGCGCCTTCGGCAGTAATTACCTGTAGGTTGCTATGCAATTATTCCCGTAAGGTCATCAGCAGTCTATAATTTGTGTAGTGGAAATTTCTGCAAAGACAGCGGCATTGATGTGCAGCCACCATGAAGTCCTAAACGGCCCCTCAGCAGAACACATAGGAAATTTTGGTTATACGCTGGAAGTTGCTACGTGCCCTTTGGGAGCGTTCTACCGCAGTAATTTTTCAAATTGGATCATTATTAGCCGAAACAGAAATATTTCAATTGCCGCGAACCCATGATTTCAGGAGACGAGCATCACCGCCAAAGCAGACTGTCTCCACCTGCCCCCGTCTACGCTCCGGAAGCGAAATTCCTTCCCTGCGTTCTTCCACACCGGAGCTGGAGGATAGCGCGATGCATACGCCACAGGCCCTGCCTTCTTTCCTTTTCTCGCGTTTTTGGTACGCGGCGCTCATCCGGGGACGGTCTCGCGCGCAAGTTATTGCGTTTGCCTCGAATCGCGCAGCGCACGATTTCACGCGCTATGCATGGAAACACCTCACTAGCGGTATAAGTCAGTGCTACACGAACACTGAGGTAGACACAAGCGGTTCACGGAACATTTTCGCGCGCTGGAACGCGGTAGAAAATGGCATAGTTTCTTTCTCTGCGTGAGTGACTGCACGACATGGGAGCAAGCAGACGAAACGGAAGTACAGGCGCAGCCACAGCTAGCGGGAACACCAGAGTCCGTTGCAGCGCTTCGCGGAGCGTCAGCACCGGCGACTCGTGAAGTTTTAGCAGACGAATCACCATAGCAGGCGAATACTCGGGCTTTTTGCCAATCGCTGTGATTGAGCCTGTGTCGCAAGACTTCATGAGGTGCCGGTGGCGGGCCACTCTGCAGAGCGATTTCATGGGCTCTGTGTTCCGACTAGCAGTGGCCGCGCCTGTACATCTCTCTTGCTACAGTAGGAAGTAAAACAAAAAGTAGACAGACATTCGGTTTGTATGTTTTATTATTTCTCTAAACATTAATTCATGCATTGAAGCACCAGATGAAACAAGTAACTGCTGTTGCCTTGAACAATTCTCAAAGTCACGTGTCACTGTGAGTGACGCCACAGCACGGCTAACTACGTTGGCGCATTTGCGCGATTGACGTCGACTTTCCGGCTGGGAAAGCTGCGCCCGCGAGGACAAGCGCGCAGGGCGTGTCGTTTGAAATTTCGGCTTTTTTAGCGGCGCGTGGCGGTGCAATACTACGCAGGCACGATTATTAGCGCACATTGTATGCACTGCGCATAACGAAGAATTCAATAAAGTACCATCCTGAAAATCCAGTCAGGATTCTCAAAATGTAACGTCAGGCGTCAGCAAGTGTTGTAAACAATAGTATCGTAGATACGCTTACAACTGGTATGTCTATTAAGTGCGTATCATAAACAATTTAAACTCTAATTAGGGTCAATGTGCTGATTTTTCTCATTGCTTAAGAACAGTCAGTCTCACGCCTCTTCTTGATCTCCAATTATATCCAATTTTCTTTTTCGTGCCGGTTCCTACACCTTGTGAAATTTCGAAAAACTGATTTGCCATTCAATCCTTTACTATTATAACATTCAGTGAGCGCAATGGTATACTGCATAAGAGTACGGATTTGGACTGGTTAGTTCATGATTACGAGCAGCAAAACAGCGCTAAACAACAGGATGAGGAGAGAGACACAGACACCAGCGCTGACTAGCGCTGTTTTACTGCTCGCAATGATGTACCTTTCGTTTGATTTATAAAATAACTACAAAGCACTCAATTTGGGGCTTGTTGTGTTAACAGAAAAAGTAACAATTCTCAGTAGGTCAGTAACAATGCTTGCAAATCCAACAACATGGCAAGTATACTGGCGGTAGGAAGGTGCAAGTGGTGATGTCCACAGTGCAACAAATGTTCAGTTAACACAAATTCAAATAGTGTAACAGGCAACGTCGTTCGAATACAGGAAGGCAATCTCCTTGCAGTTAAGCAAATTAGTTGTGTAATTCAAATAGTTGCCCATTACAGATACATCACTTTAGAGTACTCTGGAGTGGACACATCGTAGATATAAATAAACAAGGCAAATCACTGTATAAACACACAGCGAATTCGTTGGTCATATCACAGACAATATGTTTGCTACCTCTCCCAAAAATGCACGATCTTGTTACGAAACCTCATAACATGTTGAATTTGAACGTAAGTGCTATTTCATGTAAATAATCAGTGGTGCACCGCGAATGACAACTTCATCACCGTGCAGAAATGAGTTTTGCCTGACGTCTTAACAATTTCTTTGTTCTTTACGTTCTGCGTGCGAGGAGCAGAGTGCGCAGAGGTATGAGTGATTGTCCTTCCGAGGCCAAAGTTTCGTGTTTGCTGAAGACCAGCTGTGGTTGACTGATTTCTCTTCAGCAGCTTTCATCCCCTATTGAAAGGTACTTCACAGCTGGAAGCACCATACCCTGATGAGATTTTCAGGGAGCAGTGCAATTTTGCATGGATGGTTATTTCTTTTTCTTTTCTTTTTCATATTGCCTAAAGGCCTGTTGGGACATTACGTAGAAAGAATGCGGGGGATTATCAGAGAGAAATGATGTTCCACAAAGGCAGTAAAAGCTGACCACCAAACTTGAGTGCACACTGGTTGGTGATAAGGTGCACTACTACTATCTCGCAAGAGGCGATACAAACTTCATCCCAATACTGCCAACAGCAGGGGAAAAACGTTATTAGGCAAAAAGTCGTGCAGAACTCATAACAAGATAATGCACAACTGCATACTGCCACAGACTACTTCAGAAAATAAATTAGTATAAATTAGTGATAGCAGGTACATCAAAAATTGTGATGTGAGAAGTCGGAATAACTTATCCCTCATATAAAGCCGATGAGGTAAACATTAGTAGCATCCGCGAAAAAGGATAAGCAAACAAATCAATAAACGAACATTTAAGACAGGTCGGATTATGTACATCGCGTATGTAGGGAGGCCAATTATTCCCCTGTTTGAAGGTTAAGATCAAAGGCGAGTTCCTATATTTGTTTTTACGAGCATATATAGGAGAAATTCTAAGAACGTGACTTGCGCGAGAAGAAACGTAATGTGCCCAACTACTACAAGCAAATGCGAATCTTTAATCACTTTATTAAAGATGATAAAATGCGGACATGTAGGCAATCTTTCTCTGCGTTTTAGGCTCCGAAAGCCATCGGGATTTCTTCCCACCATCTAGCTCTAATAAATACAGCCCGATGGTAAAGTGAATCTAGCTGCTTTATTCTGTACGTACTAGATTTCAGTTGATTAGGTTAACTGTATACGGATGACAGATGATAGATTCGTATTCCAGTTCTATTCTTATCAATGTTGTGTAGGCGCGATGGCTTGAGTTCGCATTGGCAAAGAATAAACGACGCCTAACAAAGGCAAGCTTCTTCACAACTTTCACAACTTTGTTTGTGGTGCGTTTTAAGAAAGATTGTGGCGCATTTTAAGAGGTTTTAATAAATAGATGAAGATAGCATTATTTTTGTTTATCTGTCATGTCATCTGCCACGACTGACACCATTCTACGAGTTTGAATGAGTAGTCTTGCAAGATATTTACATATTGTGGCAATTTAAGGCCATTTTTATCATTAAACCATTTGTTAAACATGAAATTGAATCTAACCAATAAAATGTGCGATGTGGCTCACCGATGTGGAAACACATGTTGCTAACAATTCGTCCTTGCTATCTGCTCGTTGCGGTGGCTATACCATGCCCGATGATCAACTTACCATCGATGGTTGCTAAATGCAGTTTAGAAAATGTTCAAAGACGATTCACAGCTGAATTCAACGAAGGTCAATGTCTTCCTGAGCGAGTTAGCGGCGAGAGTGGGGCAGAGTCATTGGGCCCGGCGCTTTGTCAGGTCACCCATTGCATGATGGCAGTAGGAGTAGCCTCGGAAGGCTGAAATTTTTTTACTGTACTATATTCGCGACCGGCCTACATTTGTTACACTGCAAATAACCACGGGAACGACTTTGCACTGTTCTACCTGTTTTATACCGCACTACCTCCGGGACGACAATAGGAAAGTGGCTAGAAACACTTATACCCGACAAAAAAAGTAGGGATAACTCGCCGATAAAGGCATATTGTCTCCAGAATCAAGGATTTGTGCTCGCCAAGTGAAAAATATATAGCGGTTGCAGACATCATACAGGAGGTTTCGAGGGAAACTACAAAAATATAAATTAATTTGCTCATATTTGCTTCGGAACACAGGGCACCAGCCTTGTCAACACAGAATTTAAGAACTAAAGCTTGCGTGGGCTATTGCTCAGATGAAACTGGCGGGCATCATTTCATATAAACGATGTCAGCCATAGGTTAAAAACAAAATTGAAAACCGCAAGAGTCCGCCATCAGTTTCCTGAGTGCTGGCCGAGCACGCTATTAGATAGTGAAAAATAGTTCATTGAAGGTTTTGAAGTGCTGGTGCAGAAGACCACTTCCTTAACGGTGCCGAAGACGCTGCACCATGCCCCTCATATATAACTCGCGCACTAGTTACAAGGTCTTTGCATCATAAAGTAATGGCGGCAACATCCAACGCCACACTTGCTGCAAACAAGCAAATGTTTACAAAAATACAAGAAACCAATCGACTCTATTTTAACGAGGTGTCCGGACATGCACTTTCTGTACAATGAAGAGAAACGAAAAGCACAAGACTGCAGCTAGAAAGAAGAGGGCAAGAAACTCTGAAGTATGAGCTGGTCTAACAGCACGCGTCACTCGAGCACAAAGTGAGCGCAAGGAAATACAAATCGAAAACCAACAGAACTTATAAGCGGCTGCTAGCAATATTACAAGCCTCCTTTTTTTTTTCGAAGCTCTCACTGGCAGTGATGTGGCTGCTACTTTGATAGCTTAAGAGGTATATTTGTTGACAATTTCAGTTATTTATTTTAAAATCTTTTTGAAATCGCTTGCGTTCGGGCCAGCTACCCTTATTGGCAGAGGGGCATTACAGGGCACATGCAGAATGGTGTCTGGCTATCAGCAGAAGGAAAGCAAACCAACGATATAGCTTTCCGCGCGTCACAGTTTAAAGGAAATCAAAGGGAATTTTTCTTCAACTAGTTTTTTCTGCATTACAATAGTTATAACAATACTTTGTCAGTGAAACCATTTATGGCAACTTCTTCGAGCATCAACTTTATAGGCGCTTTTATTTATTGGTAACTCATTCATAGTGTTTAATGCGAGTTTATATTGGGCTTACAAACAACATTGGGGATACGACGGACGCCGTGGTGGAGGGCTCCAGATTGATTCTGACCTCCCAGGGTTCTTGTAGGTGCACCTAACTCCAAGTACATGATCGGTATTGCATTGCGTCCCCATTAAAATGTGGCCTCCCGACCTCATGTTCAGCAAGAAAACGTGAAAGCCATTGCGCCACCACGGCGGATTCATTTCTTTAATTTGCTGTCTGTATTCGAACTTCAATCTGCACATCGCTTAATGAGTGGGTTTAATTACTTGCCATGCTACTCATATAGCGTTTGTTATCAATCTCGGTTCCTGGTTTGTCTGTATTGAGTGTATCTTTATCATATTCTGATGCTATTTCTAAACCGTACTTGCTCTCCTCTGCAATTCAGAAATATGCTCAGAGCAATATAACTGAAATGTTCTGAAACGATGTTTGTGGGAACTTGAGCAAATTTTTAAAATCCTGCAGCAGTGTATGCCTATAGTTTCGCATTTGGAATCCGAGTGACGCTTCCTCGTCGCCTTCTCCAAGTGGGCGATTCCTTGTAAACATACATATTGCGGCGAAAAATACAGTACTGCGCTGCTTCAGAAAAAAATTTTTCGTGCCGTCTCTAAAATGTCAGTTCTAATATCACAACAGCAGTGCAATATTACAATAATAAAAATATTTATTTGATATAAATCTCTCAGTTCGTAAGTTTTAATGTATTATTTACTATAATTTCTGAGTTCATGCACGCAAGTGGTGAAATTACGAGAAAACCATGGCATGCCTTTGCGCATGAACCTTCGGAGATAGTACTTATTAAACATACGGCTTCGCAATATCATAACACAGAACTAGAGAAATTACTCTGCGCTTAAACATTTATGAGTTAGCGCCCAAGATAGGATACCTTTAATCTACTGACGCTAAAAGCTATAGTGAAGAGCACCCGTCATGGTTGCTTAGTGGCTTTGTCTTTGCGCTGCAACGCAGGAGCAGGTCGCGGAGGCCACATTTCCATTAGGGCGAAATGCAAAAACGCCCGTGTACCATGCACTGGGTGCACGTTAAAGAACCCCAGGTGGTCTAAATTATTTCTAAGTCTCCCACTACGGCGTGCCGAATAATCAGATCGTGGTTTTAGCAAGTAAAGCGCCAGAATTAATTCTTTTGCGCTGAAAAGCCTAGTACTTATGTCTCACTACACGAAAAACAAGGTATCGTAAACGAGCACAAAAAGTAGCTGTTATGAGTCACATTTAGTGGTCTACCATGGTTTATTACTCCTGCGTTGAAGAAAGAGTGTGATCTCTTAGCTGTTTTGCGCTAATTCTATCTCTCTCTGCCCCCTTCTTTTTTTTTTCAAATCAATTTCAGCGTCGCTGGCGTATGCTGGTCCTCGCCCCGCAGCAACAAAGGTAGATGTTAACGGAGGTGCCGGATCTCTAGGCGGCAGCGCGTCCCTAGGAAACCTCGGCGGTGGCTTTGGCGGCAGCGGCGCCCGACCAGGAGTGAGCAGTGGTGGCGTTGGCTTAACAACCGGCGGTCTTGGTGGCGCTTTCGGAAGCGGCTTCAGCGGAACTAGTCTGGGAAGCCGTCCTGGTTTCGGCACTGGAAACAGTGCCGGCAGTGGGCCCGGTAGCGGTTCCACCGCTGGGTTCGGTACTGGCGGCAGCCTTTCGTTCGGCACCAGCGGACCTTTAGGCGCTGGCTTTGGAGGACCCTCTGGAGCTGGGCCGACGACTCCAAGTGGCTTCGGTGTTAACTTCCGTCCAAGTCCCGGAGCAGGTGCTCCTGGAGTCGGAGCAGGTCCAAGTGCCGCCGGCGCATTCGGAGCCTTCCACCCTGGCGTATCCAGACCTTATGGAGCAGGCGTCGGAGGAGCGTATGGACCAGTAGCCTTTGGTGGTTATCCAAGCGGAGGTTTTTCCGGAGGCTATAACGTACCTTATGGTTTCGGTGGCTACGGAGAAGATTTATACGGCGTAGATTACTACGGTTCTCCTTATGGCTTCCCTGGAGCCGTTGGTGGTGGCTATGGCTATTACGGCCCACATAGCTATGGTTATGGTGCCCCTGGGTTCCCTTTTGGCGTCTACCCTGTTGGCGCTGGCGGCGTCAGCAGTGCCTCTGCATTGAACAGCGGCTCCCAAGTATCCCTTACACGCAGTGCAAGAAGCGCACGCAGTGCTTCAGGATCTTCCGGGTAAGAAACTTCCCCTTCAACCTCATTATAGTTGCCTACCAGTCCAAATCAAAATTGAGCATAATAATGATACTTAAGCAAGCTGCTCTCGGTTGAACAGCTTTTCTCTGCTAACCGAGACCTTTCTCGGTTACCAACCTGCATTCAGTGCTCTGCGAGAGATATTGCTGCATGCATTGTATACTACAAACACTGTAACATCTATAAACTTATGGAAAACATGGGTAAGACGGGAGATGGAAATTTGCACATCATCTATAAAGTTAGTAATTTTCCTATTTTGATAGGCAAGCGGTGCTCTTTACCATAAAAGACGGCAAAACTCAGCAGGCTTAGACGATTCCGCTAATTTGTCATTTCTATAAGTAAATAAGGTTTAGGGGGTTTTCCGTGCCAGAACCATGACCTGATTATCAGGCACGTTACAGTGGAGAGCTCGGGACAAATCTGGACTACCTGGGCTTCGTTAACGTGCATACAATGCACGCTGCACGATATTTTTTGCATTCGGTCCATCTATAGATGCGACCACCGCTTCCTACATTGAAGCCGGGACCTCGTGCTCCAACGCGTAATGCTATAAACATTAAGCAACTGGGACAAGGTTTTCGCTGTCTGAAGGAAGTATTGATATTATTACAGCTTGCAGGGTCAATATGCGCATTATCTCAGCGCAAAACTTCATATTATACACGCTATAATACGACACCTGACACCCCAATTGGCTCATGCACATTTTTTTCTCGGGAAGGCATCAACCTACGTAAGCCCGTCTTAGAACCAATTTTTACCAAAAATGTTCAACAGTCCATGGACACGTCTATCCAACCCACGGAATAAGAATGGGAAAGATTATTTCATTGAAAAAAATCCGGCAATAAATCTACTCATTTTAGGCACATTTCTCACGCGCAGCTGTTGCAAAATGCTAGAACATATATCTAGTAACATTGTCAGTTTATTCCAATGCAACTCACTTCACGTCAGCGCAGAGGTTCTCGCATAAATATTCGTATGATACGCAACTTGGATCACTTACGAGTAACCTGCATCGCCTTCTAGATATAAGGTCTATTGCTGACTGTTTCCTTGAACTTTACTTTAAAGCACTTAAAGCAAGGTGTACCACAAGCTTGAAATATATAAACCAGATCGACTTATTATTGAGTCTAACGTCTGAAAATATACCGGGTCTTCTTTGAGCAATCGCTCACAATTTCTTACTGCTAACGATCATAATTTCCCACTCAGATGCATTAAGGTATACCGTAGGAATCTGTGCCATGTCCCCTCTTATTTTTCACATGCATTAAGACCTTACTTCAGCAATATATCCTAACGTTCACCTGTTCACTGATGACTGCACAACATTCCGAAAAATAAACCACAATTAGAACTTAAGCTACCTACAGACCGATCGCACTTCTATTTCCAACTGGTGCTAAGTGTGGCTAATAGAATTAAAGACGAAGAAATGATAAGTACTGAGTACATCTCGTACCACTACTTGTTTAAATACTGAACGGTTAAATAACATTACATTAGGATGCGCAAAGCTAATTAATATCTCGGTGCTCCTATCACGAGTTTTTAACTTTGACTATCTACACTTAATAGCCGATTATTAGCGCTAGTAGTACGCTTAGTTACTTGCTTCGTAATTTTATTTCTGCTCCTTCGAGTTACGCCCTAAGCTGGAATATGCGTCACCAGTGCGGAACTCCAGTCAAGATAACCTTATTAATTGTCTAGAACGTTTTTAAGCTGATGCCGCTGACTTGATTTTTTTCTTACTATATTAGAAATGCGAGAATAGCAGCTATGAATGCTAATCTCAATTTGCCATCGTTAGCATGTCGCCGCAAAATATCCCATTAAAATTTTATCCATGGTTGTACCATCACCCTGTGCTACGTGAGGAATTAACTGCGCGACCTAGTACCACCACATACACCATCGTCACAAGATAGGAAGGGAATCTTAACATGCCAAAACATTTTCAGTTTTTTTTTTTATTCGTCGCACATCTCAAGAATTCAACCACCTTTCCACATAAATTGTTTCTATTATCGATGACCCAACTTTCGTGAAAGTGCTAGGTAACATTGCAAAGCTGACATCTATTTTATATATCTGACATTTTTCGTTAATCAGTTGCTATTTGTATTAGGCTGAATATATATTAACGATAATAGCTTTCTCCAAAACACAACTTATTTGCTAACATTTCACATGTAGCAGCTACTTTATCAGTACCACTCACTCCACTTTTCTATTTTTATTGTTCTGTTGCATCCTCTTCCCTCTTTATGATCCTAGCCCTCTGGGTGTAAAAAATAATAAATACGTTACCGTTATTTGTAACCTAATACTAATATTTATGACCTGTTTTCTACCCCTGAAGAAGCGTTGAATACTGCAGTAACGTTGTTCTTAGAATTACGGTGATGCGCAGCCACACGTGGGATTATTAATTAGTGTATGTGTCAGCAAATCTCAAAAGTGTTTGCCCCCCTTCACAACTGGTGGGGAAGTACAAGAGAATACCACTTGTCACCCTGTGCTTTATTCCTGTGTTCAATGAGGAATACGCTTAGTTCTATCGGCTGACTTTTGGGTCGTGCGCCTACTGCGAGCTGATCATAAATCTGAGAGCTACTGGACGATGCCACAAAGCTCTAAATGACGATTTGGACATTTTTTCACTCAATACAACTGACTGCATAGTGCTATTTCGAGCAGCACCGGTCTGTATTCGCCACTTAATCGACGGTCGAAATTCTGCAGCGGCGAACAGTATTGCTGCACTTACCTCAGCCCCAGAAGGCCACCATTAGCTTTTCTGTGTACCAGAATTGGGCTTAAACAGTCCACAATCTTAGTACGTTTTCGCGTACATAAATAGCCAGTTGGCGTAAGGGCAAAGGATATATATACAGGGTGTCCCAGCTAACTTTAACCAGGGTTTAAAAGTATGCGAATGCCACATACCTGGACAGAACCAAGGTAATGTTGTTTTATATCAGTGAAGCATGCAATATGTGCAAAGAAATGAGCATTCCCCAAACAAAGGCGATATACTTGGCAATAATGACTCGGTGCATTGCGCGTTTTTAGGTAGACATCACTGAAATATTGTCAGGCAAGGAATCTTCGGTTGACTGAAATACGTAGGCTGTTTACACCAGTCTCCGCTTGGGTTTTGTCATTCGCTTGCCTGTTTTTCCTCAGACAAAGAAATATGATAAAGGCATGGATTACTGTCAAATAATACTACTTCTATATACAACATTTGGTGTCTGCTATTCTCGATAACGAGTCCACTGTATTCTTTTTTTAACCTACAGGAGTAGCTCCAGTCGTTCCTCAAGCACCAGCAGCCAGTAAACTACAGTCATGGCCATTACTGGAAGCCTGACATGAATGCGGGTAATGTACTTTCCAAAGGATATTACCATGAAATATTATTTGGCATTTGACCAATGACACGTGATTATTGCTCATGAATCATTTGTGTGCCTGCAGGAATTAGAAGTGTATTTCACTTCGCGCTCACATGGCAGAGAAAGGAACGATAGCATTTTACAGTCCAGCCATTGTAGGTCAAAACTCAATATAGGCATTTCATTTTAGCGCAGTACGTGCTAAAGTTAAATACGCAAGAGGACATGTAGAGCACTAATGCGCAAGAAAAGAGGTTTGGCTAGTTTCTGTAGGGTTTTTGAGTGCCCTCGTATGTTTTATTTGATGTGCCACCTTATTGTTGCGTTTGGTTGTATGCACCAGGTGATAGTTTATAGAGTGATGCACTGCGAGGTCATTCGCGATGTAGCAATAACAAGTACGACGGCAAAATACTGCCCGCACAAATCTGAAAAAAATATTGCACATGGCATGCTTTATATAAAACATCCAAAAGAAGGAAATTGTACTTCCACTGCCATGTTCAAAGCCTTAGTGTTCGTACGTATTGTTATATCTTAGCTTTAAATAGGGACAAAGACACTGAGGAATAAGAACCACATCTCTAGTACACGATGAATTGAGATCACGCTCTATTTGACTGTAAGATTATCATTAGCACACACAGGAGTTGTCCCGTATCAATAATTTATGCCAAAAAAGCATGGAAGTGCATAATCTTCACCTAATATCTTATAAAAATTCGTCTTATTTTTATTTCTTCTTCCTTCTTCTAGCGCCTGGTCATGTGAAATTGGTTGATTTAAGCAAGTCTCTCCGAAGGATATTCATTTTAATGAACCAACACCCCACGACGACGTGAAATCTGATTACAAGATTAAATAAAACTCGATATACAGCAGGACTGGAATGGCGTTGATGTTATTTCTCTAAAGGGACCCCTCACCAGGTTCGGGCATATTTGTCAAACAAGCGTAGCCTAAGCATGGAGCACTAATGATTGTGTGTGCAAACTATTACGGCGCTGCGCGCGGAAGATCCAGCTGAACTTTCAAGCCAAAGCCCCGTTGCTTCATTCTCGAGGCAGCGCGCTCCGAGCCATAGTCATAATCACACGCCAAAATGCCTTTTCACAGTGCGTGTTTCTTCCCTCACCATGACTAATCATCCAATATGGAAGGCATAGTGGCGAAAGAAAGGAGGCGGGGCGTCTACGCTGCGGTACGTCCCTCGGCTGCGGTATGGGAAAATGCAGGGAAGGAACACTGCTTAGGAAAGCTACTGGAGCCAGAGGGAGAGAGTTTCTCCCTTAGCAGTGACGCTCGCCTCCTTGCAGCATAACAGAACAGTTAATTCATTGTATCTCCTTCAACAAGGAACCGTCCTGAAAAAAAAAAAAAAAAAAGGTGAAACGCTTCTCAGACTGCTTCTCACAGCTATTAGTGCATAGACTAAAATTGCGATGTAGCCTGATGAGGGGTCCTTCAAAGATTTGTAACAACAGGAAAAGAAACAACAGTATTCGTCTTTTTCTTTTTTTCGGAGTGTTGAGGTGAGCTCTGAATGCTTGGGAAACAAGTGCTTTAAAACTTCACCTTACAGAGTGCTAGACCAGGTGACACAAACAGCTTATGTTCCGTTTGGACTTGAGAGCGGCTCAAAAGGATATAATCAGGGTTTGCGCTCTTGTGTACGCAAGTCGGCGTCCGTGAAACTAAATTTGTTATGTTATCCACCGTGCTTTTTCAGTGGTTATGGTGTTGGGCTGCTGAGCACGAAGCCCGGCCACTGTGGCCGCCTTTCGATGCGGGCAAAATGCGAACACACCCGTGTACTTAGATTAAGGTGCACGTTAAGGAACCCCAGGTGGCCGAAATTTCTGTAGTCCTCCACAACGGTGTGCCATCACTGTCTGCGCTGAATGTTTGACTCTTCTAGACGCAACACAGGTGACAGCTGCGTGCGTATCGCCGAAATTTTCTGTGACCATTCGCACAAATTCCACCACAGCCATTAATGAACTTCGAAAAGCGTAAAACGCCCAACGTTTGGCACCCAAACCTACCGCCTGACTGCACAGGCGCCCGGTCAGGTTTGGATACTCCGGATTCCGTGGGGCGCTCACATACAAGCCGACACCGCTATCCACAGCGTGCACCCATCGACTTTGACCGCACCTTTCCCGAGTGACTGACTCCTAGGGTGATTTGATCTGCCACAAGGAGGCGGTCGGCCACTACATGTGTGATTTAATCGCACCTGTGCCCAAACGTCCTAGTGGAATTTACCCGCAAGGAGGAGGTGGTGCAGCCGAGGCTATGCGGCACTGGCGCTTACCACACCGGCCACCTATGCCTGGCAAAAAAATCTATATGGGCCACAAGGCGATGCTCTCCAATGTTTATCAGCTTTAGCATCGACAGCTACAATGAAACACGTCTTCTGCACCTTCTCTAGCATTAACAAGGTCCGGCGAGCTATCTCCGCCTAGTGGGCCTTCATCGCACAACACCGCCGGACTATGATACTTAACTCCATGGACCCAACCACCATGCCCTACGGATAATTATCGGCGAAACAAGCCTGAATACGCATACTTATATGTTTATTCCGTTGGATGAACCTCCGAGATAAAAATATAGAATTATTTATCACAGCAGTTTGGTGCGTCCAAGCGTTGATGCACGAGCAAGGAGAGCATATATTTGCCGTATGCAACTTCAAACAACGCCAATCTAAGCCAATTGCAAGACGGCTTGCCTGTGACACGTACCGATTTATGGTCAAATCGTGCCATCACTTGGTGAGCCGCGCAAGACGAAACGGCGCTTTATTTGTTTATTAGTTCATTTGTTTCCCCTCAACCCTTTCCCCGAAACAGGCTGAGCTATCCTTATCTCTTAAAACACATGTGCTATCCTTTGTGTGCAATAAAGTCTGCCGCACGCAAGGCGGCTTTGATCGCGCCGTGAAGGCAAATAACTTCACTTGGAGATATTTTAGCTTTATTGCGGGAACATTCTGCAGCTCGAGCAACACTACTTCGAAAAAGGGGGTTGTGGACAACTCCATTGGCGAGTACCAGCGCGCATCGGTTTTCGTGCTATTTGGAGGAGCATGCACGCCCGGGTTCTATTTGCTGCGGCAGGGTAGCGGCGTCGCCTCTATCTGCTTCGACAGGGTCCACTTATGCGGCAGCCTTAAATTTTCCGCGTAACGTTCGTGGTGGAGGAATGGTATCTGGAAAATTACAACGTGTACCCAGATGCTACGGCTGGCTTCCGGCGTGGGCGCTCATCCATAGATAATGTCATCGATTTGATGACGTTTGTTCAACATCAAAAACGTCTGAAACAACTCATTGCGGCATTATTCCCTGGCATAAAAGGCGCCTATGATAATATAACACACTATGCCATCATAGAGGCTCTGATTGAAGCCGGAATCGGTGGCCGCACTTTTCAGTGAATGTGCAGTTATTTGACCGACGGGTATTTCTTCATGATGACCGAGGATGGCGCCACGACTCAACACCAAACATTCCTTGGGGTACGCAAGGCGTGGTGTTGAGCCCGACGCTATTCAACCTAGTGCTCGTTGGCCTAGTCAGATGCTTGCCCAGCACAGTTCAAGTATGAATCTATGCCGACGGCATCTGCATTTGGGCATCTGCTGCAGCACGACTGCAGGTACGAGCAAGGCTTCAAAAGGCAGCTACGTTAACATCACTGTACTTGCGAAAACAGAACTTAGAGCCGTATTCAGAGAAATGCTGCCTTGTTACAGTCACTCGGAAGGCAATGAAGCGTTACTCTGTAAGTGTAAATGGGCAAGCAATTGCTAACGCACGAAAACACCCCTTTTTATGGGTAATCATCGACCGCGACCTATCATGGAGCCCACACGTTTGATACCTAAAGAAGAGGTTAGTGACAACAATACATCTCCTCAAATTTCTCGGCGGAAAGTAATAGAGCACATCCGTGCGGCCAATGCTGCAGCTTTATAACACTTTGTTCTTCGGTTTCGCAAGATATAGACTCCCAGTGCTTGGTAACACCTGCAAAAGAAACATGCGTGTACTCCAGGGACTACAAGCTGAAGCTCTAAGGACGTGTCTCGGTCGTCCGAGGTGTGCGTCTACAGCGGCAACGCTTGTCATAGCTCGAGATCACCCAATATCAACGTACTTGGCAACCGACGCTCTCAGCGCGCATATTCGGCACGCTGCCCGACAACCTTCTCACCATCTTCGCGCTTTACCCGCAGAAAGACCACACACAACTTTAAGTCGTATAATTGTTGACAATCGTACCTCGTTGCCACCGAACTACAAGCCTGCAGCATGACCATCCTCACCTTCATGGTACCTGCACAAACCTGAAATACGCCTCACCAGGAACCCCGAAGAAAGCTAACATGCCGTCATTTGGCCTGAAACAGGCCACAGCAGGACTTTTACATGAGATGCACAGTGGCCGTGTACACGTTTACGTCGATGGCTCAGTCACATCTGCAAGTTCAGCTGCCGCTGTGGGGATACCATCAAGATCCGTCAAAATACAGCTAAAACGTCACATGTATCATCAACGACAGCAGCTGAACTGATAGCCCTGCGTGCGGCTCTTCATTCAGGAGAAAGCCTTTGCAGGCTGCGTGAAAGTGCCCACAGAAACAGTTCGTGTGTATCGTGTGTACGTGTGTGTACGTGTGTGTGCGTGTGTCTTTTTTCATTCTTTATTTTTTTATTCTTTTCTCTCTCTGGCCTGCCGTAGATTAGAAAGCCGTACATCTCGAAGTCCCGGTTACACGGACAGTTCTAGCACCGGTCCGCGAACTTGGCCCCACAGATTCATTTCACGCCTCAATATGCCAGTCACTGTTTTTGCAGAAAATTACTGCAGATGTCTTCGAGCCGCCACTCCGCAATTTGCAGCATGATTGGAGCACAGTGCGTCAGCGAAACCTCAGTAGCATTTCTGACAGCTGATGGCACAGAAGTAGGGTATAAGCGGTAATGGTTACGCATTCGTTCGCTGTCTACGAGGCCACGTGCAGGCCACCGCCCAAAGCGCCATCCATGAGCGTGGTGGCATGACGACGATTGTATGACGCCGACGCAGCGACGAAGGAATGATGAAGGAACGATATCGATGGAATGACAAAGGTGTTATAACGACACCGGCATGACAAGAATAGCATGTAGATTATTAATATATGGTGATGATGTTAAGACAGCGCGACCACGATGGTACGACGACAGCCGCATGAATGCCCAGGAATGACGAAGATATGTTCCACAGAGAAATCGTAGCCTCAGTGGTAGAAAGCCAGATTCGCGAGATAAAAGTTGGTGCGAGTCGCAGGCTGGAGGAAAACGCACACCTGCCACAACGACCTGTCGTAGTGCCCTACTGGCACCAGGTTTCACACCGCCTCAATAAGGTCAGTGACAGGTGCTTGGCACATGCTGTGTTTTCAGCCTCGGAAAAGCCGGGGGGGAAAATGTCGTCTAGTGAACCATTACCAGAAGTGCCAGCTCGCCAAATAGAGCACAACAAAGTCCTTGCTGAATGTGAGGTTTGTATGGTGTACAGCATTGCCCTCGCCTGTGGGAAATGTTATATTGGCCAATCTGGGTGCTGTCTTAATGAACGCTCCTCGAGCATTGCAGGAATGCTGCTTCACTAAGTGGTGGTAGTCACTTAGTCGACCACATTCGCCGTTGCACGCATAAACCGGCATGCGAGGCGTCTCAGAGGCCAGCTCTTTGGCTCATGTTCCCGCGTTTCGCGTCGCCCATGGCCTCGCCGTCGTGTCTCGCCGTAACCAAGGTCATCATACGCGTGCTGCTGCCATCTCTCGTGCGCGGCGCGAGTCTCGCTCTCCCCTTTGTCCTCCAAAGCCTCATCACGTGTTCTCGCCTATCCTCTCGCCCCCTTTCCACGCAGCGCCGCTGCGGTGACTCTCGCGGCTACCGTTCACTCCGCCCTCACCGTCGCTTCTCCCGCTGTCGCGGCACTGCCACGGAGCCGGCGGCGGGCGCTCCTTCCCGCCTACCGCGTGATCCACGGCTATCCGCTCCTCCGTCTCTGCTTCGCGTGGCTGTACAGCTCTCAGCCGCGTCTCTCGCTTCGCCGTTTGCGGGGCGCGTACCTCAGTGGAATCTGTCGCCTCTGGCAGTGCTTGCGCCTGGCTCTTCTTATTCCGCCTCCACTCTTGCCCTACACCTCCCCTCGCCTGGCGCAGTGCCGTTGCGGTGACTCGAAAGACAGTTATAGCGTTTCGTCCCCTTACTTCTATGTCGCACCCCAACCTTGTTCGGCCACACTGAGGCCTGTCTGTGAGTGAATGAGTGTGTGACCTCTGCTCAATACCCATGTCCTCCACCCGTTTCATCATCCCACCTGAGAAGAAACGTTAAATAATAATTGCTAATCCCCCCCCCCTATCCGTGGCGGTGAACCACTATAAGATGGCGCGATTGCACGTCGCCGGAGCGCCAGCTCGATTGCAACGGATCGCAGTGTGTGCTGCCAAATACGAAACGCAGAACCGCCTCCGCCCGCATTGCGTGTTCTGTATGCGGTTGCCCGTTGTTGAAATAAGGCAGCAGCTGCGCTCAAAGTTCGCAATACCAAGATGCGTAATCATCGGCCTTTTTTTTTTTTGAGCGAACATGGGTGCTGCGCTAATTCAGCAGTCAGGAAAACCGGGAAGTTATTGAAGCTCTTCGTATCTCCAAAAAAAACATATCTGCACCATTGCTCCTTCTGTTGCGCTTAGGAAGAAAGAGCTAGCTTATCTCTGGGCAAGCATACGTGTTGCGTCAGCTACTTAAGGCGGGAGATGTGCAAGATTGTACATGAGTGATGTGAAACTTTTGTCCTCCTTTCGTTCTTGCCGCCTTTAACGATTATGGCCTGGTTCAAGGAAATATCTTTGAGGAGTCGGGCGCACCAGCAGTGTCTCCCCGTGAATAAAATTTTGTGAACAAATTTCCGTGAGCAAAATTTAGCGGCAGTGTGGCTTTCTTGTCCTTCTCTGCAGGTCCATGTTTATTCGTGTGCTGGAACGATCTTTCATAATTCTGTTCACAACTAATTATCCAGCTTTCTACGCTTAGCTTGTGCTTAAGGACTTGGCTAAAAATAATTAGGCAAGCAACAAATAGGAACTGACGGAGAATGTGCCCCAAACAATACAAACATTTTTGTCAGACGTTTTCCGCTGTGAATTCCAGATTGAAAAAATTCACACTTAAAAATATAGTTGCAGTTTCGACCGAAAAGAAGGGCATCGATTGCAATAGCAAATTAGTAGACAGCTATACGAAGTAAATACAGTAGATATATTCCCCATATAAGCTAACAACAAGCTAAACTAACAACTATGGTGTCACGCGCGCACTGGCAGAAGTATTGCGCTTCAGCTGGAATATCCGAAGATGTAGACATTTTTTAATATCGACCACGGCAGATATCATTATTGCCGTCGTTGAGCTGGATTATTCGAAGACGTGGACATTTCTAGCCCGAGAAAGTGAAACACATGTTCGACTAATTAACAAAAAATCACTGAGTAGTAACTTATTTCTTATTCACTGATTAACTTCTCATCCAACAGCACATATTGCAGTTTACGAATTTCAATATGTGCAACTTAACATCAAAGTGACAATGATCCTTATTGGTGTAGACCGGCCGAGAGAATCCGAGAAGCAGCAGAGAAGTATAAGGGTAAATATTTATCAGTGTTTGCATACATTACCGTTTCCAATCTGTTCCTTATTAAAATTGTGGCATTTGTTGCAACTGCACTCAATTTGTACAGACTCCATTGCGTTTTCGCCGTCTTTATGTCTGTAAGGAGATCTGTAAGAGTATCTGTAAGGAGATATTATAGGGAGATTCACACGGGAGCGCACTAAGCTGGACAAGCTTGTGTCAGGGTGTCCGGAGAGGTGGCTAGAGTTTATCGCATATATTTCTGTGACCTGTTGTAACCAGTTTCTTGCACAGTAGACATGTCCAAGACCCATTTCTCGCGCACAGTCGCCAAGTACATTTGGCCAGTGTGGTGCCCCAGTTTGTTGTCTCGTCCATTAGCATGGAAGGTTCAATGCAGGCTTCTTCCAAGAGGGTTCCTGAGTCGTGTCGTTTCCTGGCGGCAGGATTTTCGATTTGTTATATTGGCACAGTGTCCAGTAACAAAAATGTGCAACAACTTATGTGTAAAACTCTCAATTCCATTGTACTGGTCTGTTTCCATTCTCTGTGGGAACATGGTTAAAAGTGCTGAAACGCGTAAAAAACATGCTTGCACGTATAGGGGACATAAATTATCTTAAAATTTAAGGCCGTGTTCCGGCAGTTTCGATATGAATGTCTGAAAAGGAGTTATTCGTTCCGTGTGGTGAATGCTGTTTCTTGCGCTCCAAACCAGAAACAATTAAGCATGTCTTCCTGGAAGGCTCAGATTGGGAGCACTTCTGGTATGTG
The DNA here is from genome assembly GCF_023375885.2 of Dermacentor andersoni. NCBI lineage: Eukaryota > Metazoa > Arthropoda > Arachnida > Ixodida > Ixodidae > Dermacentor > Dermacentor andersoni. Next base: position 97,688,385 of record NC_092819.1, on the reverse strand, counting down.
CCGAAAAATTATCATGAAGAAACATTTCTCCTTGGACACACAGTGAACAACGTACCTATTGATAATAAAAATGAATTTCCTTATGATATTACTATCTTAATGGCTCTACATTATGTTTGGACACCACGCACGGCAATTCGCTACGCAGATATTGATGCAGGTCCCGCTTAGTGCACTTTCGCGCGTCTCCGATTTTGATTCTGCAAATAGAAAAGCAAGTTGAAAAAATGGAAACTTGTGTACTCGAGCGAGTCACCCGCATGGGATTTTCGTTACATATGAAACAACTGTAAAGATATAAATTTGACAATGCATGGTTGGCAGTTGTACCATCGCAATAAAGGAAGAGGCCAAGAGGGTCACGGCAGCCGCATTTCGATAGGGGCTAAATGCGAAAACACGTATGTACTTAGATTTAGGTGCACGTTAAAGAACCCCAGATGGTCCAACTTTCCGGAGTCCCCCACTATGGCGTGCCTCATAATCTCATCATGATTCTGGCACGTAAAACCTTATAATTTTTTTCAAGAAGCAAAGAGCATTTGTGTGACCGATCCAAAACGTCATGCTCATGAGCCCGAGCAAATCATGTGACGCTGCTTTGATTGCGCCCAACAACAAAAGAAATTGCAAAGTTCTTCTTCCTTCTTCTTTAGGAGCGGCGTAAAAAGTCTCGACACAAGGTAGCCGATGTGTGCTATCGATGCTAATCGCATTAAACTGAAGTTTTCGTTAGATTGGCCGGACAAAATCTGTTGACTGGCGTGCTTTGCTCCTTTCTTCCTTATTCGTAGAGCGAAAGTGTACCAGAAAAGTAGTTTGCACGGCCGCGGAACGCCAATTCCATAACCACTCTATCCATTCAACTATAAGCTGAATATAGCACAAGGTCACCGAACGCGGCAATTGCGGAGCATTTCCGCCCCAAGTTCAGAGACCGCGAGAGAGCAGCGCGGCCGTTTGCTTTTCACGTTTGTTCTCCGACTCTTGAAAGCCGGTCTCCATGCTGCGAGGTTCTCAGGCCGAAATAAGGGCTGCAAAAAATATATATAAACACAATAGTCATAATAACAGAACGGCAAGCGATTTCACATTCGCCGTGACAATTTTCAAAGAACAAGTCCCGCATGCCGCCGAGAAAATTATCTGAGTGAACAATGCAACGTCACAATTGTTCTATAAATTTCCTCTTATTCATTTGGAGCAACACCGATGAAAAAAAAATATTTTAATAACGTATTTTGCGACTGCGTTTTAACTGCAGATACTGCAACCTCTTGCGGTGGACCTTAGCGCGATGGTGCCGAACACAAAGTTGCAGGTTTGACTCCCGGCAGCACCTCTAGTGAGCTTGAATTAGGTGCACGTAATAATTGCAGCTCTCCAAATTCAAACCGAAGCCCTCCACTACGGCGTCTCTCGTAGCCACTGTGTCGTGTGGGGACTTCAAGCTGCAAACTTCAGTTAAGTGACTGGTCACTGCACCGTTAATAAAGGAAGACAGACTCTCGGCTTTCGGTTGCACAGCCATACCATGACGGACGAAAGACGCTGTTCTACGAATATCAGTGACAGCGTTTGAATTTTTCTGGCATTTCCGCTCAGGCCAGAGGCCTTAAGGTAATGCTATTCAAAAACACCGCGAGGCACATACCCACTGGAGCAGTGTTTCCTTTTGGCAGGGTTCCTGTGAACGTTATAAAGAGTAGTGTAGGATCAAAGCCATCTCAAGTAGTAGTAGTAGTGTGCGTGAGCCAGCAGCACTAGAAATAGAGTGCCAAACTGCTTTACGTGCCCGACCCTCCACCCAAGTATGACCCGCTTCCTCAATTGCCCGATTTCTTTGGTACTCTTTTTGCATGCATTTCTACGCTAGGCCAAAAGCGTCCTCTAAATTTTGGTTGTTCCAATATTTCTAAAACTCCCCAACGTCTCTTCTGCAGCCTGTGCGTGAGCACTGCATTCAGTCGCCGCCTCAGGAACATGTGCTCTCACACGTAATCATTCTCAATGTTCTCGTGCTTGCGTAGCGTGCTTACATGCCAGAGCATGCGCGGCGTTCCGTACACGCGGTGTTCTGCGGCGCGTCGTCGTGCGTCACACGCTGGCGCCAGCGAAGCATCGGGTTTCTAGGCTCCAACGCCTGATTTGACGTGCGGCTTCTTCTGGCGAGCATGTGTTCGCCTTTTGAGAGCGTAGTTTCGACGCCTTCGCACCGTGTTTTCCATGTCACTTTTTCGCCGTAGCGCATTGTGCTGCGCGGACGCGGTGTTTCCTCTCAGCAGCTGTTTTCCCTTTCTGAAGCCGACCGCAGCTTAAACCCTGCGGCTGCGCGAGTTGCAAGAAAAGTATTACTAGTAATGCCATCTCACGATGTATTCTTGTACTATATATGCCTCCGGCTCAGATTAATGCGAGTAAACCGCAGTAAATTACTAAAGGCTTTCATGAGGGAAAATTAGTTACCAAGGGCCATCACCTCCAGAGCCTGAATGGCGGACAGCTGCAGTTTGAACAGGCACAAGTGCAAATAAATGGTTGCGGTGTGAGCTCAAAGCGGCCATCGTCCAAATTCCAAAATAATACGCCGTATGTGCTGTGTTTCAGTTACGCTGCATAGCAATAATTGTGGCTAGTTGGTTCACGGTCCCCTTTGCGAACGCACTGACTTGAAATCACAAGTCGAATAACAAAGAAATAAAGATGAACAGCAGCCCTAACGAGGAATCTTGGTGGCACCAACGTTTCGATAAGTCTTTGTCAAATCGATGGCTCCAGCTGACATCTCTTGTTCAACCACTGTTGATCCTTTCCAGCCTGCAGTCTTCCTATGAACTTATATCGTGTTAAGAGACAAAACGAGTGCCTTGTAGGCCTGCGTGCCTTTCTGTTATTCCTGTCGTTCTTTCAAGAACACCAATCTTGGGCTCTAAAATCAGTTGCTCAAGTTGACTTGCTTTTATCGTTCCTAAATAATATTCTTTAAATATTTGGCGTGCAATCCACGCTACAGATATTTTTAACCGTGCTTGTAGCCTACAGGCAGCTCTTAAACTCCCCTTTTACTAAAACATTTAGTGCTCTTCCAATTTTTGAAGCAGGATAACCAGCGAAGTTGTATTTGAATGACTATATCGACAACTGCATCGATTTATATGGTTATTGCTATATTCATTAAATACAGACACATACACGTAACTTCGTGGTCTCTATCGTCTTTATTTTGTCTCTTTTGTTACCACAGTGACCATAACTTTGTGGTCACTGTGGTACAGCGGGATCGATTGTACTGCTATGCTAGACACGTTCTTTCCGAAGGCTAAATCTATACACGACCGGTGACTCATATAGGCATATTAAAGTCCGTGTAACACTTAATTCCAAACAGTTCCAACAGGATGGATACAATCTACTTGGCGTCGGAGCACACTAGGTCGACGTTAAACTCGTGACTGGTGTGTACACTATTGCGTTTTATCATGCTCTTCGAACCTCCAATGGGGGAGAAGGAGCACCGCCATCCCACGTTTTCTATAGCCCATTAAAATCATACGTCATAAAATGGTCGATAAGATGATAACATTCAAAGCAACCGCTGCTACTTTCTTTTTCTCTTTCGCGCATGCGCATGGAGTTGCGTGAGCAGAGTTTTCGGCGTACGCAGCCAGTACAGTCGCCAGATGGGTGGACGGACGAATGAGCTAGCCACACACGGCTTCGCTGTAAAACTAAGAGCGTCAGCCATGATCACTCATAGAGAAGATAGTGCTGCAAAATCTTAGAAATTCCTACAAAGGGTCACGTTTATGGCATGCAATACTGAGAGTAAAGCTGCATTTAAATCATACTTGAGCGCAAGAAGCATAACGAGCCGAACGGGCGCTCCAATCCCGCATTCATCTGCCGAACGAGAGCGTGACGTCGTACGTCGAGGATATGACGCGCCTCTTCCGTCGGGTGGACCCAACCATGTCCAAGGAAAACAAGCTGCGCCATCTAATGCGAGGAGTTAAGGAACAGCTATTTGCTGGCCTTGTTCGAAGCCCGCCGGAGACCGTGGCTGAATTCTTAACCGAAGCCACCACGATGGAAAAGATGTTACACCAGCGCTCAGCCTTCTATGAAAGGCAATTGAACCCAACTTCACCTTCGGACCAGCGCTCAGCTCCGTATGACAGGCACGCGAACGCTGCTTCACTGACGGACGCGATTGCCTTTGGAAACGTGGATGTTCTCCGAGATCTCATCCGCTCTGTGGTGCGTGATGAGCTTCAACGGCTCACCTGTCCGCCTCAGCCCACGCTAGGTTCCATATCTGCCCTCGTGAGGAACGAAGTGCAGCAAGCGATCCAAGGTCCCGTTCCAAGCAACAATGCGCCGCCTGTGACAGCACAGTTGCAGCGGCCATCGTATGCGGAAGTTTTGAGGCGAGTCCCTGTCCCCGCTCCGACCCATTTCGACCCCGCCACGTCTTACGCCGCGTCATACGTCCCCCCGCTCCCATCTGTGCAACCGATCCAACGCATGGAGGATCGTCGCCCGCCGCAAAGGAAATCTGACGTCTGGCGTACCCCGGACAGAAGGCCTCTGTACTATCATTGTGGAGAAGCCGGTCACGTATACCGCGAGTGCCCATACCGCCGCCTCGGACTGCAAGGTTTTGCCGTGGATTCACCTAGGCCCAGATATGGCGAAAGGCCTAGGGCGATTGAAGAATACTTGACCCAGCAGAGTATGCCACTGTTCCCGCAGCGGCAGTCGCGCTCGCCGTCCCCCAGGCGTTTGTCCCCCGCACCTAGAAGCCCTCCAATGGCAGCGCAGGGACGATCGCCAAGCCCTCGCCGGGAAAACTAAGAACAGCGACCTTCGGGGGCGAGGCCGCTGATAATCGCCCTTCCGAAGACCTCCCATCGACGCGAGCACGGTCCATTCAGCACGATTCAACGACGACAGCAGCCGAACTCAGCGACAGACTCTCGCTTGACATACCTGTTGTGCTCGATGGCCGCCACGTTAGTGCTTTATTGGACACGGGGGCCGACTACTCAATCTTGTGCGGAAAACTAGCGACGGAACTTAGAAAAGTTATCATGCCTTGGTCTGGAACGCAAATTCGTACTGCAGGCGGGCATATCGTAACACCGTTGGGCATGTGCACGGTCAGAGTACAAATTCGCGGGTCCACGTTTCCAGCCAGCTGCCTTATACTCCGCGATTGTTCTCGGGACCTCATCTTGGGCGTCGACTTTCTGCGAAAGTATGGTGCCATTATAGACCTCCGGGAGCGTACAGTGACTTTTTCGACAGAAAGAGCAGCGAATAACCGCGACAATTACCGACGTAACGCGCTTCGAGTTTACGCCGAGAGTGTAACTGTACCACCACGCGCAAGTGTCCTGGTAATGGTCGTATGCGACGATCTGCGTGACGGCGAAGCTGTTGCAGAGGGCAATTCCTCTCTTATGCTGACTCATGGTGTATGTGCAGCCCGCAGTCTCATTATGCTTCGAGGTGGACTTTCGTCGCTCCTCGTGACGAATTTCAGCCAGGAACATCGGCACCTATTTCGTCGTACTACTATCGCTTTCGCTGAGCCCATAGCAGACGTTGCTGAATGCTTTGCGTCTGCGACGAAGGAGAACCCAGCTCAGACACTCGGCAATATCGACATCAATTCAGACCTTTCGGAGGAAAAGCAGAAAGCGCTGCGCGAGTTGCTCCTTCAGTTCAAGGAGTGCTTTGCATCTTCTTCTAAGGTACGCCAGACGCCCATCACGAGACACCACATAATCACGTATGACGACGCTCGTCCCATACGACAACTGCCTTATCGTATATCGGCAAAAGAGCGCAACGTGATTAATGCACAAATGAAAGAAATGCTTGACGATGACGTCATACAACCATCCCAAAGCCCTTGGTCATCGCCGGTGGTCCTCGTCAAAAAGAAAGACGGAACGCTTAGATTCTGCGTTGACTATAGAAAGTTGAATAACGTCACAAAAAAAGACGTTTATCCGCTTCCCCGGATCGATGATTCGTTAGATCGACTCCGGCGAACCAGGTATTTTTCATCCATAGATCTGAAGAGCGGATATTCGCAAATCGAAGTTGACGAACGAGATCGCGAAAAAACTGCCTTTGTTACCCCGGATGGACTGTACGAATTTAAAGTACTTCCATTCTGCCTGTGTTCTGCACCGGCCACATTCCAGAGAATGATGGACACTGTTCTGACGGGTCTGAAGTGGCACATTTGTTTAGTATACTTAGATGACGTCGTCATGTTGGCGGCGACCTTCGAAGAACATCTGAAGCGTTTAGAGGCGGTACTTGAGGCGCTCCGCTCCGCTAATCTCACACTAAAGCCAGAAAAGTGTCACTTCGGTTACGAAGAGTTGAAGTTTCTCGGTCATGTCGTGAACGCCGACGGCGTCCAGCCTGACCCAGACAAAACATCTGCTGTTGCTGCTTTTCCGACTCCTCGTGACAAGAAAGCAGTACGCCACTTTCTCGGTCTGTGTGCGTACTATCGTCGCTTCATCGCTAATTTCTCCCGGATCGCCGAACCACTCATACGCCTCACGCGAGAAGACACACCCTTCATTTGGACGGATGAGCAGGACGCAGCTTTCACCGAGTTACGGCAGCGCCTGCAGGAATCACCCGTCCTCGCTCACTTTGACGAGGACGCTGACACCGAGGTGCATACCGACGCAAGCAACATCGGTCTTGGCGCTGTACTCGTTCAACACCAGGAAGGCGTCGAGCGAGTGATCGCTTACGCCAGTCGCACCCTTTCACGCGCCGAGATCAACTACTCCACCTCCGAGAAAGAGTGTCTAGCGGTTGTGTGGGCCATCATGAAATTTCGGCCTTATCTCTACGGTCGCCCTTTCAAGGTGGTGACAGACCACCATTCCTTGTGTTGGTTAGCCAACTTACGAGACCCGTCCGGGCGACTTGCTCGATGGAGTCTCCGTCTGCAGGAGTTCGATGTTACCATCGTCTACAAATCGGGCCGCAAACACGAAGATGCGGACACGTTGTCGCGCGCTCCCGTCAAAACTTGCGATAAGGACATGGACGAAGACGGCGCATTCCTTGGGGCCCTCACCGCATCTGACCTGATCAGACGGCAGCGCGAAGACGCCGAAATACGCCCTCTCATCGATCACCTAGAAGGCAAGAATGCTACAATCCCACGACACATTTCTCGCTGTCTCTCGACCTTCTGCCTCCGACAGGGCGTCCTCTACAAGAAAAACTCGAGTGCCAGCGACAAAGAGTATCTATTGGTCGTACCTGCCACCCTCCGTGATGACATTCTCCTAGCCTGCCATGATGAGCCCACGTCTGGACACTCGGGATTTTCACGTACGCTTGCAAGAGTACGCCAGACGTACTACTGGCCCAGACTTCCTACCACGGTGAAGCGTTACGTGCAAAGCTGCCGTGAGAGTCAACGCAGGAAATCGCCGTCTTTGAAACCCGGGGGCTTACTCCAACCCATCGCACCACCTAGCGCGCCGTTTGATCAAATCGGCATGGATCTTCTGGGACCCTTTCCCTTGTCAGCCAGCGGAAACAAGTGGACTATAGTAGCCACAGACTATCTAACACGCTACGCCGAGACGAAAGCTGTACAACGGGCCACGGCCTACGAAGTTGCCCAGTTCTTTATCGATCAGATAGTCCTCAGACATGGTGCCCCATCATACGTGATCACCGACAGAGGAACTGCCTTTACAGCCCAACTGATAGAGGAGATATTCGAGTTGAGCTGCACGCAGCATCGCAGGGCCAATGCCTATCATCCGCAGACCAACGGACTGACGGAACGGCTAAACAAAACCATTGCTGACATGCTGTCTATGTATGTAGACGTGCAGCATAAAACATGGGATCAAGTCCTGCCGTACGTTACATTCGCGTACAACACCGCCATTCAGGAAACCACACGATTCACACCGTTCCGTCTTGTCTACGGGCGCGAGGTCCAGACCACGCTAGACGCAATGCTCCCGCATGACACCGACGCATCACTTACTTTCGACGCCGAGCAACTTACTCAACACGCAGAGGAAGCTCGTTAACTCGCCCGCATACACATCACGAAACAGAAGAGTACAGACGCACGACGCTACAACCTTCGACATCGCCAAGTTGAGTACCAGCCAGGTGACCAAGTCTGGGTGTGGACGCCAATCCGTCACCAGGGCTTATCTGAGAAGCTACTTAGTAGATACTTTGGACCCTATAAAGTGATACGCCGCGTTAGTGAAGTGAACTATGATGTCATTTCCGACGGTGCCGCGTCGCCTCGGCGTCGACAGCACCACTCGGAGACAGTGCATGTTGTTCGCCTCAAACCGTATTTCGCGCGTTAAGGCGGCGCCAACCCGATGTCATACGACTTCCATACTTCCAGTTTCTTTTAGTAAGCATCGTAGTTTAGTAAGCATCGGGGTCGATGCTTTTCTTTTGGCGGGGGAATAATGCCGCTAGGTGTCACGCGCCAGCGCTAAGAAAGAAGTGACTGGAACGCGCGCTCGGCAAGAGGTGGGGGCAGAAGAAGAAGTAGTCGATGGATGGATGGATGGGAAAACTTTATTTTCGTCAGAACGCATGTGCGGACGATTCCGTGCTAGATGGCCATCAGCTCATGGCTGACGGCGACCTGGGTGGCCCACTCCACGGCCCTGGTCTGGACGACCGGGTCTGAGCTGGCCAACACGGCCTCCCACTGCTCGAGAGAAGGATCACGCATAATATCCGCCGGTGGCGGCGCTATGCTACAGCTCCATAATATGTGGTCATAGGTGGCCAGTTCCTGGCACCATTTGCATTCCGGCTGAACGTCCGGGTAGATGTTGTTTAACACGTATGGGTTATTGAAAGATCTCGTCTGCAATCTTCGCCAGACGCTTTCCTGCGCCTTCACCAATTGCTTGTCCGGTGGAGGGTAAATTCTCCACTCAAGTTTGTAATAGTTAGTAATGTCGTGAAAGGACACCAGCCCATCTCTCGTGGACCTCCCTGGAACGTCCGGCTCACCTGCTCGGCTGACGAAACCTGGAGCATTCATCTGAGCCGCCTCGTTCCCAGGGTTCCCAGAGTGGGCCGGTACCCAGACAATTTCCACCTCCGTAGTCCCTCGCCCCGTGGCCCGATTTAGTAATCCTGCCGCTATCACAGAGATTCTGCCCCTCGCCAAATTTCGGATGGCTGTTTTAGAGTCGCTGAAAATCAGGTCAGCTTCAGTATTACCTATAGCTAGCGCTATCGCCGCCTCCTCTGCAGTTTCTGAGGAGCGGGTTTTGACTGATCCAGAGGTGACTAAGCGTCCCCGCCCGTCCACCACCGCAACTGCAAATGCGTCCTTGCTCTTATACTCGGCGACATCTATGTAGACTGCCCCGTTGTACTTCCCGTACTTAGAATGTAAAGCTCTGGCTCTTGACTTCCTACGGTTCTCGTGATGTATCGGATGCATATTTTTAGGTAAAGGTTTTATGTACAAGCCCTTGTGCATTTCTCGCTTCACCTGAATTTTCATGTCCCCAGCAGGAGGATCAACTCCAATGCCAATCCCTTCCAATATATCCCTCCCTACTTTCGTTTTGGAAAGTCTACTGAGTTGCATCGCCAAGTGTGCCTCCCGCAGTTCTTCCAAGGTGTTGTGCACCCCTAATCCCAGCAGCCTTTCGGTAGAAGTATTGTTAGGCAACCCAAGGGCCGCCTTATACGCCTGTCTAATCATAGCCTCCACCTTGCCTTTCTCCGTCGCGTCCATCTTCATATAAGGCGTCGCATACACTATTCTACTGAGCACAAACGCCTGTACCAGCTTACACAAGTCTTTTTCCTTGACGCCTTGTTTACGATTGGCGATTCTCCTGATAAGTCTCACGGTAGCATTGACAGTATTTTTGAGCCTTTCCAAGGCCTCCTTATTCTTCCTGTTAGTCTGCAGATACAGCCCCAGGATCCTGATCGTTTGGACCTCAGCGACCGGTGCACCCCCCACTTTCACCTTCAGCGGTGGTGGCGGCACATAGTGCCTCGCATGTATCCCTCTTGGTTTATGCCTAAGCACAAAAAGCTCGGACTTGGGCTGAGAGCACGAGAGTCCTGCCTCCCCCGCTAGCTCCTCCACAATATCCACTGCCTGTTGTAAAGTTTCCTCCAATTGTGCGTCGCTTCCCCTTGTTAACCATAGAGTAATGTCATCCGCATAAAATGTATGTTTAAGTCCCGATAACATTGCCAGCCTGGGTGGTATCTTGATCAAGGCGAGATTAAACAAGAACGGCGATAAAACCGACCCTTGTGGTGTCCCCCTGCCCCCCAACGGGAATGGATCCGATTTAAATTCTCCGACTACAATCTCCGCAGTCCTATCCTCCAGAAATGATCTGATGTATCGGAAGGTTCTACCCCCCGGTCCTATGTCCGATAGGTTCCTTAATATTGCCTCATGGGTGACATTGTCAAAGGCCTTTGTGAGGTCGAGCCCCAAGATAGCCTTGGTGCCCTTGCCGTACCCAGGATCAACCACGTCCTTTTTGAGCTGTATCATGACGTCCTGCGTTGATAAATTAGCCCTGAAGCCAATCATCGTTTTAGGTATCAACTCCTTGTCCTCCACATAGCCCTGAAGCCTGTTGAGGACCACATGCTCCATCAATTTGGCCAAGCAGGACGTCAGCGAGATGGGTCGAAGATTCTCAATACAGATCTTCTTCCCTGGTTTAGGAATAAATGTAATCCTAGCATGGTTCCACTCTGCCGGGATCTCCCCGGCCGCCCAATATTTGTTCATCAAGTCCGTGAGCGCCCCCACTGACTTGAAATCCAGGTTCCTCAGCATTTTATTAGTAACCCCGTCCGGACCCGCTGCCGACGTAGTACGAAGCTGCCCCATCGCAAACTCCACCTCCGCCACCGTAAAGTCCGCATCTAATTCGAAGTTTTCCTCTCCAGAGTAATCCGGCAAGAAACCGCCCGCCTCGCCGTTTATGCAACGACTTCGGAGTTCTTGAATGAACTCCCCAGTCGTGCCTTGATACTGATGAACTAACCTAGCCATTTGACCCTTCTGCGCCGATTTGGTTGCCGCCGGATCTAAAAGGTGCCTCAACAACTGCCATGTTTTTTTGCATCCGAATTGCCCATTCATCCTGTCACAAATCTGCCCCCATTGTTTGCTTTGCAAGTCCAACGTGTAGGTTTCGATTTCTCGTTCTAGCTTGGCCACCTTCCTACGGAGGACCCCATTATGCTTTTGTTTCTTCCATCTCCGAAGGAGACTCGCATGCGGCTGCGGACGCCGGCTTGAGTTTTGTGTACGCCATCTTGTACAACTGTCTGTCTCGCCGACACCTGGTACATCTTTAGTTGTCTTTTCGTGACAGTATATATGTAAGAGTATATTTTCAGTCGACATGATGCGCAACACCCTACAAATATCTACGCTAACGGAGTGCCGGCGCGTTCTAAATTGTGAGGCCATTGTCAAAGACACTAGCTCATGCATTTCAATGTAAGATGCGAGCAACGCTAACGATCAGTACATCACTTTTGTGTATGATTTCAGGCCGAAAACCTTGCTTTAAAAAAATCTCAGCAAATGCATTGCGAAGCGTGTGTTAAGAGATAGTCATGATGTGTTACTTGGCCCACCCGGCGGGTCGTTGACCTTTACACATTGAATGAACCAGAAGCCAGGGGCTTCCGATGTACGAATCGTTTTCTCGTATTTATTACGAAGTATTCGGGTCTCTAGAGGTGAACCTCACCGTTCAGAAATATTAGGTGGGAACAAACAGGTCGGGACTACAACAACGTTTTGGTCCCGAGTAACAGCTGGACTTCGCCCTGCGGCCTTTTCTTTCACCCTTTTTTTTTTATTTTTACATCAAAGCTGTTCAACCAGTAGGTTATGGCGGATCTCGTCTCCATGGAGATAGATCAACAATTTTTCATACGTGGGCCGATCCCGAAGACAATGCAATGCCTGGCCGAGCTGCGGCGGCGGTGAAGCAGGCGTTAAGCACTCATACGTGGACCGATCCCGAAGATAGTGCGATGCTTTGCCGACTCGCGGCGGAGGTGAAGCAGGCGTTAAGCATTCATACGTGGGCCGATCCCAAAGAAAGTGCAATACCGGGCAGACCCGCGGTAGAGGTGAAGCAGGCGTTAAGCACGCCCGATACGTGGGGCGATCCCGCAGATAGTGCGATGCCGGGCCGACCCGCGGTGAAAGTGAAGCAGGCGTTAAGCCCCCCCCCCCCCCCCCCCCCCCGCATACGTCGGCCGATACCGAATACAGTGCAATGCTGGGCCGACCCTCGGTGGAGGTGAACGAGCGTTAAGCACTCCCCATCCGTATGCCGATACCAAAGAAAGTGCAATGCCGGGCCGACCCGCGGTGGAGGTGAAGCAGGCGTTAAGTACTCATACGTAGACCGATGCCAAAACAAGTGCAATGCCGCGGCGACCCGCGGTGGAGGTAAACCAGACGTTAAGCACTCCCCATACGTGGACCGATCCCGAAGATAGTGCAATGCCGGGTCGATCCATGGTGGAAGTGCTATTCGCCATTAAGGGGCCCAGATTCATAGCTTGGGTAGTCATCATTCATCACAGAGTAGAAAGGCAGTGAATTTTTTTTTAAATTTCACAAACAGAATCACATTTCGGCACGGAGTTCTAAGGCATGGTAAATGCATATATAGATTAGTAACAGAATGACTCCAGTTTAATTATGATGTCCGGAATCGCTGTAGACAGAAGCCCTTTAATTTCCAGCAAATAAATTCATATGCAGCGTTGCGGTGCTGCCGCTAGCGTATGGACAAATAATTTCAATCAATTCTAAATAAACAGTGACCGAAAAGGTGCGGGGGATATGTCTCTGAAAGTAAAATGTGTTTCCCAGGATTTTTTGAGAACATAAGTAAATCTTTCTGTGTTACCTGACCAGTTTGAGCATTTCGCTTTAGAACAATAGGCTAGGTGGGATGTATTCGAATCATGCCAAAGATGGAAAAGGTGCGCCTTCTGCAGATCTTGCAGTTTTCACTCGTTATGTCGAATGCTTTATTGATGCCACGCGCCCAGTCAGCGAATACGCGATCTACAAACGGGAGAGAATCGCCTAAATTCCTTGACACATCGGTGCTCGTTTTACATATTCTTAAGGCCATCACTCTATAATGCAAATTTTTGAACGTGTGGCACATGGTACATAAATGGGTCAGGAGGAAGAAATAAACCTGTAACAAAGTTACAAGAGACAACAACATAATGGGAACACAAAATGACAAAATATTGCAGTACACGACAGCGCCTTTTCAGACGCCCGTAAAAAGATACAAAATGTATCTATGTACATGTGCGCAGATGCATAGAAGAAAAAGAAAAAAAAAGAGAAGCATTGTGCTCACGCACTGGCTACTGCACGAAACATAGCGCGAAGATACATTCGTAGAAGAAAGTGACAAAAAGAAACATTGTTCGCGTGCCTTTGCTCACGCTTTACTTGTTTAATTCGTGGCATCTGCTCATATCCATTTTCCTGCTCTCCCCGCTGCAACCATCTGCTACGTTGGGAATACGCGCTTCATCAAGACCTTCGCATCGTTCCAGCGTCCACTTTCAGAAGCAGAGAATTTATTATTTGCTATAAAAAGAAAAATGGACTGCCTGTTGCTTTCTCTTCCTTTCTTCCTTCTTTTCTTTCTTTCTTTACGCTTGCTACATAATATACATATTTTGTGGAAAGAGCTGCCGGAACAAGAAATATTGTTTACTGAGGCATTATTCTCCTCCTTCCGCACATTTCAGCTGCTACTGCTATATATAAGCAGACGCAGACGCTTAACTTTCACTTTTCCACGGCTGATCTAGAGGCACGGAAGAAGACCACAGCCATGAAAGCCTTCGTCGCCATCGCAATTTTGTCTGCAGGTGAGATAGCTTGACTTCAGATTTTCCGCACCACCGTCGTTCTTAGACCAAGAAGGTCTTCTTAGACCTCATCGTTCGGAGTCACAGTGACACCGCTGCACGCACTCACCAAAGATTGCAAATTCAAAATAATTGACGCGAGTCGTTTCCACAATTGGGCGATATATGTCTTTTTCTTAGTCGAGGTCATTACAGATACGCTTACCTTCGCTAAGAACCACGTGCAAGTTATTCCCACCCATAGAAACGTATGACTGCTGCGGAACGAGCCTTCAGTTGTAAGCGTCGAAGCGGCGTAACACAGTGCCTATCCTATAAACACTATGTGGTACTCTAAGCTCTCTGGCTCAGATTAACGTCTGTTTTCTCTTTTTGTGTGGTTGTGAGCACCGAAAGGCGGCCCAAGGAAGGGCAGAAGATCATGACTGTCGGTGGTGCACAGGCTATCAGTGGCACGCTGTGGAGAACTATAGACAAACTGGTCTTGCTTTGAGCAGTTAAGCAGAAGACCAGCAAATTTTAAAGAAAAAAATTCGTGGCGTTGACTTCTAGGCCTTTTAACTTGCTGACTTCGTATGTAGCTGATACAGGAAAAGAAACAAGGAGAAATTTCCCAGGCAATTAGTGGTGCGCCGGTTTCTAGAAACGCAACGTTCCTGAGAAGTGAGGAAACTTGCGCACACCATGAGATTCCGTCACGTGTTTTCCCTACGCATATTCTAAGAAATGCTGATACCTTTTTTTCATCCTTGTAAAGGATATAAAATGACAAAAGAGCAGTAAAATCGACTTGTTCGCCGAGTTGGAAGATAGAGCTTCTTGCCTCAAGAAACTTGAGTAGGAAATAGATCAGGAAAGTGCTGGTTAGTGCCGGCCGTATAAGATGAGCTAATGTGCACATTCGTGTACTCATTCATGGGTTTATGAGTAAGTGCATGTTCAAGGATACACTACTGCGAGGCGCACGTGAGCCGCAAAAGAAAAGCTCAAAAAATTTTGATTACGCTTAAGCTTCGCCTTTAGGAGTGGAACGCGGTAGCATTCAAAGTTCCCTGATTACTTCTCACGATTCTACAACATATGTAACCGTAATCTTTACCTGAGAACGCTTGCGGAGAACGCTATGCACGAAGGCGTGCTTTCTGGTCGAAACGCGGCCTCTTGCAAGGGCCGCGATGCGGCGGAGGCGAGCGCCATCTGGAAGTCTTTCAAGGAAGCGGGCGCGCTGCTCCGTGGACTCGGAGGTACTTACGCGCCGGCGTGCGCAAATGGCGGACGCCGCCTCCGGTCTGTGCATTGTAGAAACGCTGGAAAATGGGCTCGAGTTCTCGCGTAACAAAATTATGTTTTCTCGTATATTCAAATTGCAATCTGATAGCTATCATCTCTGTAGGTTGTAAATCGTAGTTTACGAGTTTTACACGTATTTTAGCTAGAGAAATTCAATTAGTTCAGTGAACTCCTTGCGTCCCATGAACGGCCTGGATATGTGTGGTTCGAAAATCACTTTTTGCCGAAGCGACGTACGGGCGATGGACGCCGACGCCGCATTTTCTGCGACATACGCTCCTTAACGCTTTCGCATTAGCACACTGTCCTCGTGCAGTGGCGGTAAAATTATATTAGGTTAGACCGTCTTATGTGTAATAAAACTTACTCCGTAATCTTAGCAATGTTAGGGATATTACTGCAATAAATTTTATTATTGCCGGAATCGAATATTATTAGCCGTTGACTGGGAATACCGAAGTGCAGAATGCGCAAGCTAATTAACTGCTCAATGACGCTATTATAACGCATAAAAAATTATGCAAGCCAGATCATGAATCGTTATGTTACGAAATGTTACGAGATGAGAAAAAAAAAAGTCTGGAGTCATTTATCACTGGAGGTATTGTGTTTGTTTTAAAGAACTACCACATACGTATCACATTAGGAACGTTAAGAGACAAGGAAACAGATACGCTCTAATCTCTTTCGCATGCTGGTCTTAAAGCTTGTTTAACCACTGCAAGAATTTTAGAAAATTTATATGCAGAATAAACACCAGTTTATTATCGTTTTAAACATAGCAAGAAAGAGAATAAATGTTCAGTAGGTCTCATGGGACCTTGCGCTTGACCTCAGAACATCAAGCGCTACCTCTAACCACTGCCCTTTTAAACGCTGCGAAATTGGCGCATGGTTCATCGTAGCAAATGCAATCTAGTTTGACTTGAGAAACACGAAGAGTTCAGTAGCATGCTGTCCTATTCTTGAGAATAAATTTCTTTACATGCATTTGTAGAACATCGCCACACCGAATCGATCTATTTAAGGGCACACAGGTTGCTCTGTTAAAGTGTAGTACTCTGAATTACAATTTCACGGATTTACTTACAAGCTATCAGCGCAGATACAATTTCGATGCACTTCTCCAGCAAAATGGGTTATACTATTTCCAAAGAATTATAAGTTTGCCTATCTCGAGAGGCCTAAACGAAATGAATCCACAGTATAAACGCTTTCACAAAATAAACGCCGAAATGAAGTGTCATCGTAATTTCATTCTTGCAAAACTCGCTTTATTATGTCTTTCACACTGTCTTAATATTCGATGACCCGAACATTACTCCGAAAACTTGATATGAGCTTGAAATTGGAACAGTCATAGTTGTTATTTTGTCCCCTTTTTGTGACATATTGGCACACAGAAAACGACTATACGCTCCTAGATGAGAAATCTATTGATCTAGTTCAACTTAAAAATATTTTCCCTTAGTGTCCCTTTCGAAGTCAACTGCAACGAAATTTCATTCTGGCTAAACTCATTATAAATGAGTACTGTATACTCTTGCAGCATTTTTTGCAAAACTGGAAGGCTGGCAATAGTAGAATTTTATAAGTTGACGCCTTTGACGAGAACCTAAGCAGACGATGCGAGCACGCTGTTGTGATTAGTGCATATATAGGACGTAAATACCAGTGCGTCACCTGCGAGATTTTTCAGTGCACCGCAAACACCACCCAATCTGGGTCGGCAGCCGAGGAGCTGCGCGTTCGTGGTCTTGCGCCAGTTCCAGATAGTGGGCATTTTTTTCTAGTTTCGATATCAAAAACAGCTATTTTTGTTAGCTTTTCTAGATGCTTCCACTCTTACTCCAAGGGCAAAATTTTTCATGGATAATGCTCTACGCTACGCCACCTTCAGTTTCAGTTTATTTCTTTAATAAGGAGGAGACATACATGCTTACAAAAGCATACAGAAAGAGATCCCAGAGCATGTGGCTGAAAGGGGACCTCCTGCCAGAAAATATATACATTTGAGCAAATACAGTATAAAACCGCAATGCATTAGTCACTAAGTGGAAAATTATACAAAGTAAATGTAGTACAAACTGCAAAATAATATAAAGTCAATAGCTAGTCGTACAATTAAAACAGTAGTTTAAGGCATTCGCAACAGAACAAACCAAAAATATTTATAAAGGCTACAAAGGAGAAACAAAAACTAAAGAAAAAGGAAGAACGGATAGCAAATGAGCAGGAGTGAAGTGAGTAGCTAAGACATGGGGATTATTTTGGCTATCTAGTAGAAAAGTGAATGATGTTTTCTTGAAGAAACCTCAAGACGAAGAGCGCTCGACATCTAGTGGGAGGCTGTTCCAAGTAGATAATGCTGCGAAATATCCCGATTGTTTTTCATAATTAGTATGTATTAGTGGCAATAAGAAATTGTTGTTAGCTGCAAATCTTGTGCGGTTCAAGTTAACCAAAGCAGCCTCATAAAATATGTTTACTGGAGGAGGATTAAGTGTTACCTTAAGTAACATTACGGCTAATTTATATTGAACAACATCTTTTACTGAAAGTATTCTGTGGTTGAGAAGCATATCAGAAGCATTGCAGTAGAATGAGCTGAACGACAATATCCGGATGGCTTGATTCTGCAAACGCTGTAGTGGTGCTGTATGAGTAGGATATGTGTTACCCCATGCTGTCATGCAATAATTGAGATGGCTGTGAATAAAATAAGAATACAAGGTTAGCAATGTTGGTTTGCTAAAATAATATCTAGATTTAAGTAAAATTCAAATACCGGAAGAAATATTGCGCTTCAAGTAGGCGATATGCTTCGTAAATTTTAAGTTTGAGTCAGGAATTATTCCAAGAAATGAGCATTCATTAACAGCACTGATGTCAAGAGAGTTTAGGTTGACAGTGGGAATGAATGCTGGTGTCCTATGATTCGAATGAAAAAAAAACATAAAAGACGCTTAGGTAGGATTTATTCTTAGCGAGTTACGCTGGCACCTCGTTAAAAGCTTTTTACATGGTCCATTCTATTTTTTACTGCAGCTTACTTTTAACAACACCGTTTTCTTTTCACTTGTGTAAGGGCTGCTTAGATTAGGCTTGTCCATTTCATGGTGCGCCACGGAAAATTCAAAGCACAAAAAAAAATTTACTGTGTGTTCTCGTTGTGCGCATTACTCACGACCTATAAAATTTGAAGATATTGTCAGGTAACAATCTATAGCTCTCATGACGTAATTCATTGCTTGGAGACACAAAAAAAGGGAAGAACGTAAATGAAGACAAGCAGCTTCCATTTTTAATACTGCGGTGCGAATTTCATCACAGAGCCCCAACTATCCCTCTCCCCTTGCTTAGTTGACACTTCCAGCGATGCGAACGTGACTAACAGAAACGCGCTACTTGTTTACACAACGCCATTATATTTCGGGCAGTTAGAGTAAGAGAGGTTCATAAATTTCATTTCGGGTTTTTCTAACGCAAAATTTTCATCTATAGCTTCACTGGCCTATGCTGCGCCCGGGTCAAAGGTGGACCTCAGCTCTGGGCTTGGCGGCAGCCTCCCTGGAACTGGAAGCAGTCTTGGATCTAGCAATGACCTGAGCCTCGGTGGTGGACTCAGCGGCTCCGGGCTGAGTAGTTCCGGACTTGGCGGAAGTATGAGTGGCGGGCTTTCAAGTAGTTCATCGGGACCTAGTGGCTTCGGAGGCATGAGTCTCGGAGGATTTGGTTCTTCCGCTTCTAGTAAACCTCGTCCTGGCGCTGGACCAGTGGGAGCAGGCCCACAGGGATTTGGTGGTTTCTATGGAGGTGGTTTCCCAGTAGGCTACGGTGGATACTATGGCCCCGTAGGTTACTATGGAGTGCCATTTGGCTTCGACTCGGGCGACTTCTACGGCTTCGGAGGCTACGGCGGTGGACTCGGCGGCTATGGCTACGGTTTCCCAGGTTATGGCTATGGCTACGGTTTCCCTGCTTGGGGGGGCTGGGGCTGGGGTTCCGGAATCTCCGGTGGCCAGAGAAACCTCCGTGGTGGAAGACAAAGCAGGCTCGCTGGAGCCAGTGGAAGCAGTTCCGGCTCATCATCCAGGTAAGTGTGTTCTAAATATTGTAGAAATACCCAACGTTCTTCTCAGCGCTATCTCAAACTAGGTATTCAGAATACTTCGCTTGCATGAACTGGTTTCCTCATTGCCCAGCGTCCTTGGTCCCACCACTCATTACCGTGATGGCGTCATAAAAGGATGTTTGGCGCGCCGTTGGTCAATCGTAGGCGGCAAAATAAGCTCCGTTTTGTGAATGCGGGGCCTCAAGCGCCAATACAATCGTTTTATAGCGCAGCTCATGTGCGTCCGTCCCTGTGGCGAGCGTCGGCGTCGGCGTGACCAAGCGAATGAGCTAAGCGAAAGTTGAAAGCGAACGAGGTGCGCAGTGGGGGATGAAAGACGCGAACAGGACAGGGGGAGGAGGAAGATATCGCGAAAGGGTGAGAATAAAAACATAGTGCGGCCACAATTGCTATGAAATGGCGCCAGAGCAGTGCGAGTCGTCTGGGAGGTTTGTCGGCGGCGGCGGCTGTTGTGAATCGCACTTACACGTCACCCACGCGCGGCTCTCACATCTCCAGATTAGCAAGGCAGTCGCGCCCCGCTTCGCTTCGATTGCAACGTGCCGCGCGGCACAGATAGTGCGCACCAGCCAATATATCACGAAATGAGAGCACGTGTAGAGCTGCGCTGAAATTTCGCACTAGGCAGTATCGTGATTGTCGGTGAATTTTTGTTACTGCGTCAGCTTTAGAACGCCCATGGTGTGCCTAGTGGCGTGGGAGAGGAAAGAGTAAAGAGCAGGTGGCGACGAGATGAAAGAGGATGTGTTAAAGAGACAGAGGGTGATGTGGCGTCACACTTTAGGAGCCAATAGGAATGCAGACGGCGCACAGCTGGCACACTGCCAGGGATGAGGAGAAAATCGTGCTTTGGCGCGCTTCGACGGTTGTGGAGGAATGTCTGTGGCGTTTGAGAAGTTTAGACATGTAATCTGAAGGCGCCTGTATTTGAGTATAGCTTAAAATGAATGCTGCGCCTTGAACAAGCGGTATGGAAAGTCGTGCTGAGAAACTTCACCAAAAGAAGGCCGCGGCGAAGCGACGGTAACGATAGATCGAATCTGAGGAAGCCCGTAGGGTTCGCTGGCTGCAGCAGCTGATGCGAAGTACCGCAAGCGTGTTGTAGAGTCACAGGAAGAGCGCCAACGTCGGTTAGCAGGAGACGTGAGCTAAGTGTCAGGTGGACCTTGCTACGCCTTAGGCAGAAGCCGAGGCGAATGCAGATGGCGAAGTACGACGACCAGAAGCCCAGACAAAGCGGGGCTTGCAAAGCGCTACTGCTGGTGCTTTTTCATTGGATGAACCAGTTGATCGACCATAAGGTTTCCCTCCTTTACTTTTAAGAAGCCACTTATGTTGTTTGCTGTTTCGTCTTAAGAAAGGACAAATTTCAAACATTATCTTTTTCATTTTTGTCTTTTTTTTTCTAGCACTTCCTCTAGTTCCAGCAGCACGTAAACAGCGTACGTCGTCATTGCTCAGGTTCCTTACATCAACGGTGAGGATATGCTCTTGTATTGCTCTTTTTCCTACTAGCTACTTGGATTCACATGAGCCATTCATTAATGAAGTAAGCCACACCACAATCACTATAATAATAAATGTTTAAAATTTAGATTAGATTACAAATTTATATTTAGATTGCAAGTGCCATAGTGTATCACAGACCAAAGCAATGGTACGTGTGTCCATGCTCCCGAAGCTCGTTAACCCATATGAATAACCCCTAAAGTGAGGCACTTCGACTCTTTACATTTAATTTCCATTCAAACAGCTAAACACCATGCTATCTCAAGTAAGCTTATAAATATTTTTCTGGTTTCAAAAACCAATCGTTAGACGGCACCTTCTTCTCGTCCTTCGTTACTTTAAATGTGGACATGAAGTAAAAATGCATTTGTTTTCTTACAGTGACCCATGGTGCGTCCCCGGTCTTTTCTAAAGAACAGCAAGAAGACTCTTCAATGTAGGGAACCAGTGAAATTTCGACAACGCAGCCTTTCCGAATAAAAATATGCAGCATATCAAGTAAAAAGTCTGTTTCTTTCTTCCCAAATCCCCTCGTCCCAACAAAATTCTACAAAATAATTTATTTACGTAACAGTGATTCCCGACCACACTGGCATCTGCGATGTAGAGCCTCTGAGTACTGCAACCGCACGCACTCGCACACAGACAAGTGCATGCTCGAATTTCGCTGCCATGAATCTCCCGCACGCCAGTCATCGCTGAAGATGTCTAAATAGGGCTGCTTCGCTTAAAGGGGCCCTGAAACACAATTTGAACATAGTAAGAAAACGCTACCGCTCTGTTAACGAGGCTCCTGCAAACATCTGAGCCAAATGTTATTGCACAGCATGCAGCAGGTAATTTACAATCCCGCATCAAAAGCAGCGAAAGAGCGCTTCTCTCTCCTTCGCAATGTCGTCGTGCCGCATCATAGCATGCAGCCGAGAGAGAGAGAGAGAGATAAGAATACAGGAAGGCAGGGATGTTAACCAGTCAATAGTCTGGTTGGCTACCCTACACTGGGGGAAGGGAGAAGGGGAAGAGAAAGAAGGGAGAGAGAAGGTGTAGGTACGCGTACGGATAGCACTTCAGTTAAAGTCGCTCGAGCAAACCAGAAGTTCTGAGAAAACACAAAAGTGCCTTCACTGCCTTCTGAGCCGATGATCGGTCGGGACGGTGCTCTAATATTGTCTGTTCACTCAGAGGACGATCGTCTAGTTTCCTCAATGTGTCGGACAAATACTGTCTTTGTGCTTGAAATTGAGGACAATGGCACAATATGTGGTCAATGTTCTCCTCGCATGCGCAAACATCACATGCAGGACTATCAGCCATTCCAATTAGTGCTGAGTAGGCATTTGTGAAGGCCACTCCAAGCCATAACCGACACAGAAGAGACGCTTCACGCCGGTGCATACCGGCTGGAGGTCTGAGTTGAAGTGACGGGTTTAGTCGGTGCAGTCTTGTGCGCCTTGTATGTACGGTATTCCACTCTGCTAAGGAGATAGTGCTTGCCAGAATGCCAAGTTGTCTCGCGGCGTCGGTCCTTGAGAGCGGAATGGGGACGCAGCGGTCTTCTTGGTTTGACGTCCGAGCTGCCTTATCGGCGTCATCATTACCAATGATACCGCAATGACCTGGTATCCACTGAAAAGAGATATCATGGCCTTTTTCTCTTAAGTGATGGACAAGTTCCGCGATTTCGCACGTGAGCTGATCGTGAGTTCCATGTCGGAGAAATGAATGCACACATTGCAAGGCCGGCCTTGAATCGCAGAAGACTGCCCATTTTCTAGGACTTTCAGTATTTATCACTTGAAGCGCGTCGCGGAGAGCCGCGAGCTCTGCAGCTGTAGACGTAGTGACATGGGAAGTCCTGAACCGCTTGGTTATTCCCATTGCTGGTATAACTACAGCGCCGCCGGAACTGGTTGATGTAGTTGATCCATGAGTGTAGACGTGTGTGCAGTCGCTGTATTTCTCGTACAAGAGAAGTAAAGTTAGTTGCTTGAGTGCTGATGATGGCAAGTCCGACTTTTTCTGAAGTCCTGGGACTGTAAGGTTCACTTGAGTACGGCGCATGCACCATGGAGGAATAGAAGGCCTTGCCGCAGGTGTGTAACCTGACCTGAAAGAGGCACGGTGCGCGAAGACAGTCGCACTGAATGTCGTGTGGGGCCTATCTACTGGGAGACTTGCTAGGTGGTGGGTAGGGGTCCGGGCGAAGTGTCTTATATGCACACGCATTGTTTCAATGCTAATGTGCGTTCTAATAGTGAAATCTTGAGCGACTGCAATAACTTCAGTCGTTGACGCACTCCGCGGTAGACCGAGACATATCTTGAGTGCTGGGGCTTGGATGCTTTGGATTGTGTTCAGGTTAGTTCTGCAGGTGTTGGACATGACCGGTAGGCTGTACCGCAGGAATCCAATAAAGAGGACCCTGTATAGTTGCAGCATAGAGTGTATTGGCACTCCCCAGGTCTTTCCTGCAAGGAACTTAAACATATGGCAAATTCCTGTCAGGCGTTTTTTCACATAATTCACATGAGGGGTCCAGGAGAGATTTTTGTCAAGGACCACTCCCAAAAATCTGTGACTCGTGCTGTACGAGATCATGTGTCTGTCGACGGATATCACGTATGGTGACATTGATTTCCTGGTAAATGCCACCGCTGCGCACTTCTCGTATGATATACGAAGTCCTTGTTCTCTAAGGTAGGATGATGTTAAAGTAGCTGACTTTTGAAGCCGCGCGCGAAGCTGCAGTCGCGTCACAGCCGACGTCCAAATGCAAATGTCGTCGGCATAGATGGAGAGCCTAACGGTGCCTGGCAGGATGTCGGTGAGTCCAATGAGTGTTAGACTGAAAAGCGTTGGGCTGAGTACTCCGCCCTGAGGCACCCCACGGTTACTGTAATGCTGGGAGGTCGGGCCATCCTCAGTAAGTACGAAAAAGGATCTCTTATGTAGATAGCTACTTATCCAAAAATATACTTTGCCGCCAAGTCCTACTGCCTCTAACGCGTTGAAAATCGCTTCGTGCGTTACGTTATCGTACGCTCCTTTAACATCCAGAAACAGAGCAGCAGATAATCTTTTGCAGGACTTCTGGTGCTCGACGTACGTCACCAAGTCGATAACGTTGTCTATGGAAGAACGGCCACGCCTGAAACCGGCCACTGCATCTGGATATACCTGGTAATGTTCGAGGTACCATTCTAGCCGTGCTAGAACCATCCTCTCCATTAGTTTTCCGATGCAACTGGCTAGCGCAATTGGTCGGTATGATGCAATGTCTACAGGCGACTTGCCAGGCTTGAGCAGTGGAATTAGGCGACTGGTCTTCCATTCTTGGGGAACCGTACCTGTCTGCCAGGAGCTGTTGAACAGGAGCAGGAGCACTTTTCGAGCCTCATCGCCAAGATTACACAGGGCACGGTAGGTTATACCGTCGGGTCCTGGTGAAGATGAACGCTTGCACAAGGCCAGTGCAGCTTCGAGCTCGTCCATGGAGAAAGGACTATCCATGCGGGAGTCGCGTGAAATTGGTGAGTGGCGGAGCGTCGATGTTCCAGCGCAACTACTTTCGCCAGCAATCCTCCTGCAGAAAGCTTCCGCTACGTCAATCTCGCTGCATTGTTGGTGAAGGGCCAAAGCCGAACCAACCAACAGCAACTGCCTGATTCGGCGATCGCGGGAACTTTCTCAGTAATGCAGCTATTGCTCACTTGAATTAGGTAAATGAAAAAAATTTCACGTCAGCCATCTCAAAAGGGCAGAAAAACCGTTTCGTTTTTGCACTGCCGGACAACACGCGACCGTTGCTGCATCAGCTATACGTGACCTCCAAGAGGAAAACGTAGCGCAGATACCGCGGCCAGCACGGGGGGTGCCATCACGAGCCGTCTCTTAGCTGAAACGCTCTACCTTTGGCCGGGGCCAGCGAATGACTGACTGCTCCTTTCACTCCCTTGCCGAATCCCCTGCGTAGCTTTCAGCGCGCTAGTGGAAATGAAAGGAGAAATAAAGCCGCTCAGCGGTCGAATAACTACGTCTAACGCCGCTTGTGGTTCAATGATTTGAAGAATGTTTCCGGCAGGAGATTCGTGAGGTGACCTAATTTAATAGCGATGCCACTCTCTGATTAGTTACAAACGTGTCTAAGGGGCCCTTTCATGGTGTAAGCTGTGCAAAAGAAATAAAAGTACATCCTACAAAGATGCGCCTTTAATGATGTAAAAATTAATTTGTAACTTCTAACATCAGCTGACACATCACTCTATTTGGGTGCCAGTATCACAAGCCATTTTGCGTGATCGGGCCATATCTTAATATATGCCACTTGAAATCGAAATCAAAACTTCGAAATAGCTCGGCTTGACGAAAAAATCGCTACTAGCGACACCCTTTTTGTCCGCAAGCTTGCTTACCAAACCTTGATCCGTACTACACTCGAAGCTGCCTCACCAATTTAGAGCCCTCATCAGGCTTTCCTAATTAATGCGTTAGAAGTGGTCGATTTAAAACATCTGAGTATGATTGGTCCAAAAGAGTTAGTACAATC
Organism: Dermacentor andersoni; assembly: GCF_023375885.2. Lineage (NCBI taxonomy): Eukaryota > Metazoa > Arthropoda > Arachnida > Ixodida > Ixodidae > Dermacentor > Dermacentor andersoni. The sequence continues at coordinate 97,662,931 of NC_092819.1, read as the reverse complement.
TAACCATCTCTTAGCCTTCCCTATCTGTCCACAAGCCACAAGGCTGCTGAACTGTATTTTCAATAAACTATACCACCATTTACCACACTGGGATAATACTATACGCATTCCTCTCGTCCGAACTTGTCACGAAATATTTAAAAGCCGAAGTGCACAGCGCTTACATGGCACTACTCTTACATTTGTTAAATCGTTCTTGCCCAGCGGTATAGAGCAGTGGAACGAGACTCCAGAATAAGTAACTAATGAGCGTGATAAACAAAAATTTAAGCAGTTACTGACTGCCTGCTTCCAGAACCAATTACTTTACTGACACCTCAGCCATACCTTGCGTTCGCTGTGGGTTCAGTGCTCATACCACAAGCGCCCCTGACATTTTTACGTGCTATTTTCATCATGTGTACCGTGATTACTTACGTGCTTCCCTGTCATGTAATACTACATAAGTAGCGTTTAAGGGTCAAAGAGTTAGTGAGGCAACAAGAACAGCCTTAACCTGTACTACAAGTGAATCGCAGGTGTGAAAGTAGAAAGCCGAATTGAATATAAAAGAAAATGGCGAGATGTCAAAAGTTTCATTTCTTTCACAAATAAAAGAAATTTGGATATAGTGTGAGGAGATGTAAGGGACACGGAAGAATAAGAAGAGATTGGTGGGATGCTTGTATTTGAGAAAAGGGCGGAAGAAAATGTAGGTACAAGAGATTGGAAAGGTAGGTTTAGACCATCATCAGTTACCCCAGCCAATGGAACAGGCCTGGGTGCGATCATTTGCTCAAACAATAAAATTTATTTAGAAACATATTTATCATGCTTCCCCTTGACTAAAAATTAATCTTCTTTCTTGCTTAGCCTTTAAGGCACAATAAATGATGGTGATAATAACGAATTGCACATGCCACGCCAACCATCTATAATAGGCGCCCGTGGAGTCTCGCGCGCTAGATTCGCTTCTAATCACACGAAGAGCTGAAGGTGCTATGTGTTGCCCGAGGCTGCTTCACATTGTTGTTAGCGAGCAAGATATAGACCAAATGGAGGAAGGGCCTGCTATCGCCACATATATCGGCGCTGCCACACTTTAATATGAAAACTGCGATAAGAAAGTATGGAGACCATATTTATTTAGGGTAGCCAGTGGTCATACGAATTATTGCAGTTACTGAAAAGCCGCGCAGAAACCACATTTCATGCAATGATTGTTTAGTGTTAATTTTTATCAGGGAGTGCTCGTGGTTATAGTGCCTTTTTTATTTTTATTTTATTGCGATAGAAATTACATGGACACTCCAGGTGCATTTTTGCCGTCGTCGTGATGTTATGTATGAAGACCAAGGCGATAACACCGTCGCCGCAAGCTGTATGCTGTATGGCAAATGAAAGCGTGCGAGGGTGAGTCAACGATCGTGGCTTATCTTCGCGCACGCAAGGGAGGAAAGCGGGAGAAGGCGCGCCGTCTTCCGTTGCGCGCGTGGCAGCGGGGTGGGGGGAGGTAGGGGAGGTGGGGTTGTACTTCGGCACCAACTGCATTTGGCGCGGTAGCACCCGGGATTTATCTTGAACGCGATCTGCCTTGGGGGCAGAGTAAGTAGGCCAATGAATCGTAGCTTTGCAATTGCTGTGTTCTCGTCACTCAGTTTACGTTGAAGAGATAGACAGCACGAAGGTCACTTCGGTCGCTGCTGATGCCGCGCTTCCTCACGCCAGCGCTTGGAGAGCGAGTATTCGTGGTGATGGAGCATGATGTGTGCACGTTTGCCTGTCCGCGCTGACACCATGGTTGTTAGTTTAGTTAGTAAGCGAATGTTTACAAGTTTATATGTACGGCCGATACAACTACTATCCTCACTTCGGACGGCTATTAATTTGCTATCGGAACCGATGCTATGCCTTTCACACGAAACTGCGCACTTTTCATTTCTTTCTTCTATAGCGCAACTATTCACGTCTTTCTGCGTAATTAAATTATATAATTTTGCTTCTATATATCAGTTTCTTCACTACGTCTGCCGTACTTATACCAGAGATAAAATACATGGCTGCCTGTGGGAAAGTAATCACGACTAGATTTTCTCTTGTATATAGCCATTAGTTCCCCATAGGCAGGTTTACTATAGACAGGTTCTACTGTATTTATCATTGCCGTGTGCAGAGAAATGATTGAAGTTGCCTTCGCAGCCTTCGAATTTAAATTCCCATCACATTCTGAGCAACCGAAGTTGATGCTGTGGGTGAGTGTATCAACTCTGACCTAAGCATTAACAAAGCTGCCGACCAAGGAGCAAACGACTCATAGTGCCTAGTGGTATGCGTGAACCAAGTGAAGTCACATACAATTATTGCGCAAAATCAAGGTCAAACGTAAGCAATTTAATAAAATAATTAGCAAATTACATCGTGTCTGTCTCTCCGGTGGCGTTGTGCATCAGCGAGTTTTATAGAAGATGCGTCTCAACGTAAGTAATAAGTAGTCCGGCCGATCTGTGCTCGGACATATACTGAACAAATGTGTTTTTCTGACCCATTAGCGCATTCTGCCACTTTACTGCTCGGAGGAATAACACAGCATAGACATCTTTCGAAGGACCAAAATACAATACGTTCGTTAACTCGCTGAGTAATACTCTTCATAATATGTGACCAAAGCTGCACATATCAGGTCCCAGCAGTGCTGGGGTTTCTGTTCGGTGTCTCAACTAAATCTTTGCTTAGGTATGCGCTCCTACCTGAACGCAGACCTCAATTGTAGAAGTGAGTAAATGCTTGGGATACCACACGTGAGTTAAGCATCATAATTGTTAAGTAACATCTAAAGCCGTATACGTGTGGACACCACTTATTTAAAGCTTTAGCGAAGCGCTTCTTAGCTACACTTCTCTTAAACAGTATGGAATGGGCAGAGTCATGGTGAAGTCTAGGTTTGTTAGCCCCGTATCATACATCCAGCACGTGTATTTGACTGTAAACGTTAAAGATCGTTAAAGGTCTTGGAATCTAATTGTAATTTCTTTGCGGGATTTCCTCAGGAGCGAAAGATGCTTAGCGAAGGAACCCTGAAAAGCGAGCCATCAATGGAAGCGGTGTGCTTCGCGTTAAGGCAAATTAAAACTGGGCCAACACGACACCGATTTCAGTCTGCCGACTGTCGGCAACAGCATTTATTCCTTCGTGTCGGCACCTCTGTCACACTGTACCAACGCCGATAATCTGCCGACGGTCGGCAGAGAGCTCGGCGTCGATACAGTGCCACAGAGGCGCCGACACGAAAGAAAAAAGCTGTCGCCGACACTCGGCAGACCGAAATCGGTGTCGTTTTGGCCTTGTGTGAATGAGCTTTTAGAGACACCCCTGGCCCAGTCCGAGGCCTTTTGCACTCAAGCTCATGCGTTGCAGCCGTGCAGTTGGAGTATGGAGCTGCCACAATTGTCAAGCTTTTAATTGGATATGCATGCTATGCACTCGTCGCTACAGCTCCTAGCCTCAGCCCGGCTTCGATGCAATCTACTAGACTGTGTTGGCTGTTGCTCAGAGTTGCTCTTGCAAAGACCAGCTTCGCCCTCATTGGCAAGTCTGACAATGCCGTGAGCACTCTGTACGGTCTCTTCGAGACCAAATACTACTTACTGTGCCACTGTCCCGAGTATAATGTACATATAAAGCCACATTTGCACGACAGTACGACCCACCTTTGGCTGCAGAAAAGATACTGCAACACCGACCTCACCTTTCATCAGCATAAACCACTTCTAAAGCAATATTGTATGTTTTAGGACTAGTAGGCTACTGTTTTCGCATATAGTAAGTTGTACAGTTAACAATTTCCTTGTACGCGCGTATCTCACAAAACCAAGTGCTATTATTGCTTTTTTACACACAATATGAAGCACGTGAAAGTCCCGTACAACTTTTAGAGCACGATGCGCGGCTACCGACGAGCCCCGCCAAGCAAGCTATAGAATACGACAATGGCTACTAACCATACACTGACAACGACGCCAGAGTACACCACGCAGCACACACCCATAATATAGCAATATAACTGCAGAGGTCTGCGTCGAATAAAAAAAGCGCTCTTTTCAACACATCCTGCTCACTTCAACTGAGATCAACGTAAATTTACGTCAAGAAAACCAGGGGACCTTCGATACAAGGCTACCAATACTTGGCGCCGAGTGTAGCAAAGCGAGTGAGGTTCGACGCGGCCAGCGTCCTAAATATGCAATTTCATGCGTAAAAGCATCCATGCCAACAATTCATGAGGAAATGGCGTTAATCAAAACCATACGGCAAAGCATACCACAGCGCTGTGAGATATCGGTGGGTACACGAAACGGGTGTAGACGTTTGGGCAACTGGTCACATTGCGAGTCAGGCTGAGGAAGCAGCATGTGAACGCTTCTGCCGCGGAATTTTAACGGTACGCACACAATATAAGGATCAAATCGGGAATTTCTAAGGCCGAAAATTAGACACCACAGGCAATCACCAATTCGCAATACTTAATGCTACTGGTCAGGCTACAAGATTCAACACCGCAGCAGAGCACAGCATAATGCCGTGCGCTCCATGGATCGGAAGTAGCGTCCATGGGCGACGTGAGCACAAAACCAAGATTCCTTGGCAAGTAACCACAGTGATATTAATATACGCATTCAACTGCATAACGCAAGGGCTCTGACAGGCAACATTAACCAGAACACAGTCATGCAACAAGGTGGGAGCATTGGTTTCCCTTCGTATCGAAAGTAAAAAGGGCAAAAAAAGCACGAGAACAGGATAGGAGACATGAGGAGCGATCATCCTGTCTTTTATCTTATCCTCGTTCACTTACTGCTCTCTTTACTTTCATTTTCAGCCAGAATAGCATCATGCACTGATTCAAAGCTAGCAAGAAACTCCAGGACCACGAGGGTGCTGTAAATCGTCATCATCACCAGCCTATTAATTTCGCCACACCACCTAGTTGTCTGTAGTCTTTGACTGAGCCTCGATTCACTTGACACCCATTCTGTCAGCCTAATTCAACACCAATTATTGACCCTACACGTTAAAAAGTCTATGCAGCTCCATTCACTAATCTCAATTAGAATATCGGCTACTTACGTTATCTATCTAATCCGCGCCGCTATCTCCCATTTCTTAGCGTTACGTCTATAAGTTTTTTAATTCCATCACTTTTTGTATTCCACAATCCGCTAGAACGATAAAACTACTTGAACTCGGAATTCACTATACTACGGACAAATTAATTGAAGCACAGTTTATTGCACAGATCTCCAGGCTTTCGTCAACTAAGCCGTGAATTAAAATAATTGATGGCCACGGCGGCCGCATTTCGATGGGGGCGAAATGCGAAAACACCCGTGTACTTAGATTTAGGTGCACGTTAAAGAACCCCAGGTGGTCGAAATTTCCGGAATCCTCCACTACGGCATGCCTCATAGTCAGAAAGTGGTTTTGGCACGTAAAACCCCATAATTTAATTTTTTATAATTCTTGATGAAGCTGGTCTACTACCTACACAGGCACCGCTCGACAGACACCCCCTGTCTAAATTAGCCCGGAAAGGTATAAAGGTTGAGCCCGTGCCGAGGAACATCCACCCAATATGTAACGAAGGTCGCAGAAGAGCGCGAGCTAGAACCATCCTTCGACGAATAGATCCTTACGGGGCAGATGCATTCTTCGTCGACGCCGCCAAATATGGCAGCGAAGACAGGTTTGCAATCTCCGTCATTGACGCGCGCGGAACACTTATCAACGTCGCGTCAGTCTACACTAAACGCTCGAATGAGGCGGAGGAAACCGCGGTAGCCTTGGCTCTTCAAGCCGCAAAAGGCCCGACGAACGAACATTTTCTCCGACTCGCGCACGGCAGTCAGGGCTCGTCTGCTCTAATTTCTAAACACGCAGCCGGCATAGTCAACAGATCCTTTCGTACTAGTACGGGAGAAGAAACTAGAGGTCATACCATAGCGTGGTTCCCGGTCCACGTGAACGATCTAACCAACCAAGGGGGTTGCAACCCTAACGAGCGGGCCAACTGCCTGGCGCGTGAATTCACGAACCACGCCCCACAGGACTGCCCCTTCAAAGATCATCTTACCATCTTTCACGAAATTACGTCGCATTACAGACACAGCAGGTGGAAATTCCCTCCCCCCAGCCCGAAACTTACCAGGGCTCAGGCCGTTACTTTCAGGCTCTTACAGACCAGGTCCTACCTCACCCCCAGAGCGCTTAGTAGGATAGACCCGAACTTCCCGCAGTCGTGCTCCAAAGGCGGCCACGCATGCTGCTCCTTCAACCACATGCTGTGGCTGTGCCCGTACAACGCGGGCTCTGACCTTCAATACAAGTCCAAGTGGGATGCCTTACTGACGAGCTCGGAATTCACGAACCAACTACAGGCCGTCCAGAGGGCCCGCGACGTCGAGAGAGTCACCAGCTCCCTGTCCCGTCGTGGGCGCAGCCGCCAACTTGATTGGGGAGCCTTCGGTTCCCCCCAATCAAGTTCCTCAGGACACTCTAATAAAGTTCTTGTCACTGTCATCCCTTTTTGTGCGGTAGCAAACTTATTCAAGTTTTTTGTTTAGATATAAGGCTCTGCCATATGCGTAAGTACAAGTAGTATGCAACGATTGAAACGCTTGAACGGTGTGCGCATTGTGATGTGTTCAATGATGTATGACTCGGTAATACCTGCCATATGCACCCTAAGCCATTTTGATTCTTTCAGAGATTTTCTTATCATAATCTGGGTCTCTTTCGATTAACTGACCTGATGAGCGAATTTTCGCAGATTCCACAGGCTGACCGTCAGTCACGAATTCTTGCTTTCATTCAAAGCGATTCACCATTACCTTAGTTTTCTGCAGTTTAATCTTCTAATATAATCTTACACTTTTTTACACTCTGTCAAGTAAGCTTGTCGACCATTTATTGCGAGTCATCTCTAGCGTCCCTGAACAAAATAATGTCACCTTGAAACCGGCGGTTTCTAAGAAGTTCCCGATTGATTCTGACATTTGTTCTTTACCATTTTAACAGTTTCAATACGCCTTCGAATACCCTAGAAAATAAGCCGGACTAATCTATAGCATTACATAGAAACGCAATAACCCAAACAGACCGACTACCTTCCATCCGGCGACGTGCCTGAATGACGGTAGTCGTCAACAGAGAGATGCTCTTTGGCAATGCCGCCTGTATTCCAAGAATACCCACGTGGGTCCTGCCTAAACATTTCGTTACGCTGCACATGACTGGAATTACAAAAAAATGTTATCCGTTGCATCTATTCGCCTCAAACAGCTTACCCTGTTTCGCATTTATGCACAGTACGAAGATACTGTACACGTGTATACCAATGGCTTTCTCACATCATCATCATCAGCCTGGTTACGCCCACTGCAGGGCAAAGGCCTCTCCCATACTTCTCCAACAACCCCGGTCATGTACTAATTGCGGCCATGCCGTCCCTGCAAACTTCGTAATCTCATCCGCCCACCTAACTTTCTGCCGCCCCCTGCTACGCTTCCCTTCCCTTGGGATCCAGTCCGTAACCCTTAATGACCATCGGTTATCTTCCCTCCTCATTACATGTCCTGCCCATGCCCATTTCTTTTTCTTGATTTCAACTAAGATGTCATTAACTCGCGTTTGTTCCCTCACCCAATCTGCTCTTTTCTTATCCCTTAACGTTACACCTATCATTCTTCTTTCCATAGCTCGTTGCGTCGTCCTCAATTTGAGTAGAGCCCTTTTCGTAAGCCTCCAGGTTTCTGCCCCGTACGTGAGTACTGGTAAGACACAGCTATTATACACTTTTCTCTTGAGGGATAATGGCAACCTGCTGTTCATGATCTGCGAATGCCTGCCAAACGCACCCCAGCCCATTCTTATTCTTCTGATTATTTCACTCTCATGATCTGGATCAGCAGTCACTACCTGTCCTAAGTAGATGTATTCTCTTACCACTTCCAGTGCCTCGCTACCTATCGTAAACTGCTGTTCCCTTCCGAGACTGTTAAACATTACTTTAGTTTTCTGCAGATTAATTTTTAGACCCACTCTTCTGCTTTGCCTCTCCAGGTCAGTGAGCATGCATTGCAATTGGTCCCCTGAGTTACTAAGCAAGGCAATATCATCAGCGAATCGCAAGTTACTAAGGTATTCTCCATTAATTTTTATCCCCAATTCTTCCCAATCCAGGTCTCTGAATACCTCCTGTAAACACGCTGTGAATAGCATTGGAGAGATCGTATCTCCCTGCCTGACGCCTTTCTTTATTGGGATTTTGTTGCTTTCTTTATGGAGGACTACGGTGGCTGTGGAGCCGCTATAGATATTTTTCAGTATTTTTACATACGGCTCGTCTACACCCTGATTCCTTAATGCCTCCATGACTGCTGAGGTTTCGACAGAATCAAACGCTTTCTCATAATCAATGAAAGCTATATATAAGGGTTCGTTATATTCCGCACATTTCTCTATCACCTGATTGATAGTGTGAATATGATCTATTGTTGAGTAGCCTTTACGGAATCCTGCCTGGTCCTTTGCTTGACAGAAGTCTAAGGTGTTCCTGATTCTATTTGCGATTACCTTAGTAAATATTTTGTAGGCAACGGACAGTAAGCTGATCGGTCTATAATTTTTCAAGTCTTTGGCGTCCCCTTTCTTATGGATTAGGATTATGTTAGCGTTCTTCCAAGATTCCGGTACGCTCGACGTCATGAGGCATTGCGTATACAGGGTGGCCAGTTTCTCTAGAACAATCTGCCCACCATCCTTCAACAAATCTGCTGTTACCTGATCCTCCCCAGCTGCCTTCCCCCTTTGCATTTCTCCCAAGGCTTTCTTTACTTCTTCCGGCGTTACCTTTGGGACTTCGAATTCCTCTACACTATTTTCTCTTCCATTATCGTCGTGGGTGCCACTGGTACTGTATAAATCTCTATAGAACTCCTCAGCCACTTGAACTATCTCATCCATATTAGTAATGATATTGCCGGCTTTGTCTCTTAACGCATACATCTGATTCTTGCCAATTCCTAGTTTCTTCTTCACTGTTTTTAGGCTTCCGCCATTCCTGAGAGCATGTTCAATTCTATCCATATTATACTTCCTTATGTCAGCTGTCTTACGCTTGTTGATTAACTTCGAAAGCTCTGCCAGTTCTATTCTAGCTGTAGGGTTAGAGGCTTTCATACATTGGCGTTTCTTGATCAGATCTTTCGTCGCCTGCGATAGTTTACTGGTATCCTGCCTAATCGAGTTACCACCGACTTCCATTGCACACTTCTTAATGATGCCCACAAGATTGTCGTTCATTGCTTCAACACTAAGGTCCTCTTCCTGAGTTAAAGCCGAATACCTGTTCTGTAGCTTGATCTGGAATTCCTCTATTTTTCCTCGTACCGCTAACTCATTGATCGGCTTCTTATGTACCAGTTTCTTCCGTTCCCTCCTCAGGTCTAGGCTAATTCGAGTTCTTACCATCCTGTGGTCACTGCAGCGCACCTTGCCGAGCACGTCCACATCTTGTATGATGCCAGGGTTAGCGCAGAGTATGAGGTCTATTTCATTTCTAGTCTCGCCGTTCGGGCTCCTCCACGTCCACTTTCGGCTATCCCGCTTGCGGAAGAAAGTATTCATTATCCTCATATTATTCTGTTCCGCAAACTCGACTAATAACTCCCCCCTGCTATTCCTAGTGCCTATGCCATATTCCCCCACTGCCTTGTCTCCAGCCTGCTTCTTGCCTACCTTGGCATTAAAGTCGCCCATTAGTATAGTGTATTTGGTTTTCACTCTACCCATCGCCGATTCCACGTCTTCATAGAAGCATTCGACTTCCTGGTCATCATGACTGGATGTAGGGGCGTAGACCTGTACAATCTTCATTTTGTACCTCTTATTAAGTTTAACAACAAGACCTGCCACCCTCTCGTTAATGCTATAGAATTCCTGTATGTTACCAGCTATATTCTTATTAATCAGGAATCCGACTCCTAGTTCTCTTCTTTCCTCTAGGCCGCGGTAGCACAGGACGTGCCCGCTTTTTAGCACTGTATATGCTTCTTTTGGCCTCCTAACTTCACTGAGCCCTATTATATCCCATTTACTGCCCTCTAATTCCTCCAATAGCACTGCTAGACTCGCCTCACTAGATAACGTTCTAGCGTTAAACGTTGCCAGGTTCATATTCCAATGGCGGCCTGTCCGGAGCCAGTGATTCTTAGCACCCTCTGCAGCGTCGCAGGTCTGACCGCCGCCGTGGTGAGTAGCTTCGCAGCTGCTGGGGACTGAGGGCCGGGGTTTGATTGTTGTGTTTATATAGGAGGTTGTGGCCAAGTACTGCACCAGGGTGGCCAATCCTGCTCTGGTGAGGAAGTGCGTTACCGGTTCTGGTCACCGGGATCAGGCCACACTCCAGGCCTGTTTGTGCAATTTTATCAACACGCGGATTTTTTTTTTTTTTTTCCGGTGGAAAATTGCCGGCACCGGGATTCGAACCACGGACCTCTTGCACGCGAGGCGGGTGTTCTACCTCTACGCCATCGCTGCAGTCACACACAACACTCAGTCACTGCAGTCAACACTGCAGTCACTGCAGCAACACTGCAGTCACTCACAACATATGTCTTTATTACAGCCTTCGTCATCCTACATGTGACCATCGCTCGGATGTTTAAACTAAACCATAGGTCAACATAAACTGCCACAGAACTTATTGCTATGCAGACACACTGATTTCTCTCCGAGGAGACTCCACGCTCATGGACAATATTCTGCGACTCCAAGCCAGCGCTTCAAGCGATTGACTGTGTTTTCAGACGGGGCCTGTGTTATTCAATGGTTATAAAAATTACATAGAATCTCGACCATGCGAAAATAAACGGCAATACTATCTCCTTTGAGTGGATACGTTCACGCTGTGGCGTGAGAAGGAACGAACATGCGGACGCTAAAGAGAACACTGCTTTAAATAGTGCTTCTGAAGTACGTACTCCATTCTCACAAACCGACAAAAACTCCAGGCTTCGTTCCGTTATACACCACAGTACGTTGGAGCACTCGACCCAACCGGATTGACGACACAAACGAGTCCATAAATTGGACACAGAAATGTAATTCTGTATAACTCACAAGCTCAAAAGAATGCAAACAAGCACGGTGCACCGGATTCGCCTTGGTGTCGCATTCACCAAGAATTATAGACATATGATAGGTTGCAGTGTTACTAGCCCAAACTGTGAATACTGTCAGGTACCAGAAACACTTGATTATATATTTTGAGTTTGTCCCGTGTACGCGCAAGAACGGCAGCAACTGGTGTGTTCCCTTGCAAACGTCGATAAAAGGCCGCCATCCGACAAGTTTTTTGTGGTCCCTGGCCTAATGTAAACAGCGAAGACCTGATAACAAGTGCTGCTATGGCGTTTCTACAAGCCACTGGGCTGGACGCGTGGCTTTAGAGATGCCACGACAGTGTGGTTAAAAAGATTTCACCATTACACTACTCCCTAATTCGAAATTTCTGCGCAGCTGTATATGTGTTCTCATTTCGCAATATATTTGTTGGCGCGCAGAATCTGTCTCGTGCGCCACGTTGCAAGCGGAGCGTAGTGTGGCGCGACTGCCTCACTAAACTAGAAATCGCGAGAGGCAGCGCGTGGGTGACGCGTAGGTGGGATTCACAGCAGCCGCCGCATACAGACCTTCGCTCATGCAGTGCTTTGTTTCCCTATATGGTACCGGTGGCGTCTTCGGTGAACAGACGACGCGCTACTCTGGCGCCATCTCGTAGCCATCGTCTCCACTGAGCCCCTCTTGAGTGGCACTAAGCTTTTCTTCTCGCGCTTTCGCCACACCCTCCTCGTCAACTTTCCGCCTCGCGTTCTATTCGCTATCACCTTCTTTCATCCACCGCTGCGCTCCGCGTTCGCTCTTTCATCCATCGCTGTGCTCGTTCACTCGGTTACGCCGAGGACGCCTACGCTCGCCGCAGGAGGAACGGACGCCTAAGAGCTATGCTCTAAAATGTATACGTGTGGTTTCCCGTTTTTGTTCATCTGTGCAAACCTATATGCACGTGTCTTATGACGGTTCTAGAGTATAAGTAGCAATGAGAACTAGAAATAAATCTGATGTTTAAAGTTAGCGCTGTGTGGTTGTCAAACGTGCTTCCTTGTGTCCTTGCCGTTCAGCTTGCGCTAAAACAAATTGGAAGCTGAGCATGGAAAGCAGGGCACTCAGTTATGGAGTTCCCTCCCCCTCCCCCTTAAGTGTGTATGGCAGGAACCAAATAAGCACGCGATGGATGGTCCATACGTCTTTGTCGGTATAAACGTTCAGACAACAGGACAGAGCTTTTCCCTTTTCGTATTCGTGAGTGACTTCTCACAAACGCGAAAAGCGCGAAAGGCATTACCATCGGAAAAAAGCATCGCTATGAAATCGCGGTCCAGGACAGGGCCAATCATTAACTTGAGTAATCGTTTCCTAACACGAAGAGGGAAGCCTCGGCAACGAACCCGGAGAGCAAACGATTTATTTGCAGCCTGCTGTTCTCTGCTTGAGAAGGTATCGGTGTCTTAACATACGAGCGTCATCAACCCTACAGAAACTTTGCCGGCCGCCACATTCGTCGTGAGCACAAATGGAAGTGAGTTGATCGGTTTCTGCATTTCCGGTGATACTCGCGTGCGAAGGTATCCACTGGCAACGGGTGTTATGTGTGAAACGGTAAACCTGATGCGAAACATAGGGGACTCTTGGACTTCAACATTTCAAGGAAATCAGAGGTCGTGCGCGCTTCCTTCCCAGAACATTGCTCACAGGTATTGTTTGAGAACGTCGTGTGGCTACAACTATGTGCTACGGTTGTCATACTGCTATTCGGTGTTGCATGTACAGTCGCAGACAGAATATTACGGACCATGAAATCTAAGAAAAAGCTGAATATCTCCGCAACCTCACAACGCAATCTGGCATTTGCATTTTGGACCTCGACTAGAATATGCTAACAACGTTGTCGTGGGCAGTTTTACTGGTTACTGCTACAGGCTGCTAGGGAATTGAACGTTTTCGGAGATTCCGTGGTCCATTTTATTCTGTCCGCGACTGGCGTCCCCGGTGGAGAAGTGGAAAGACAGTGCTTTCTATCTTATTTCTGCCTGGTTATCATTAGCTTCATTTCAATTGTTTCAGCGCGGTGTTACTTATCGATAACCTGCCAAGCGTCAACGAATCACAGCACGTCAGCCAATCACAGTTCTTGAGGCGCATGTTCTTTGTGCCGTAGCATCGGCGGGAGTGTGATATACGCTCCTGACACTGCCCAGGCGGCGCGTCCGAGCAGCGATCGTCAGCGCCTCTTGCGGCACCTTCCGTCAAAACTGACACTGGCGGACCACGCTACTCACGCTGCCCACGCGGATCTGCCAACGTGATCGCTTCTTCATGCTTGTTTTGAAAAGAACAAATGGCGCAAGTTTTGCTGTGTGGTTTCAGACCAATCTTAACTTTAGACGGTCGGATACGTCCTGCCATTCGTCGTAAAGGGGAAAAGCTCTACGCTGCCGGGCACGTTCACAGCGTGAAAGAAACCGCCGGTGTGACTGTGCTGGCGAAGTAAACGAGAAGAAAGGGGATTAACCGAGAGGCCCGATTTTTTTATTAGTCATATCATAAGAACTAAATCATGAGATGTTTCACTTCCACCAAGGAAAACGCAACTGCAGCGTATCTCTAGCCTGAGTACACTCAACTATCATATTATGCTTTGATCAAGCAGCTGAATTGAGTGTGCATGCATGGCTGAGCTGATTTAGTGTTAGGCGTAGGTAAAGAAGGGAAAATCAAGCATCCACCTGTTCGCAGTAATTGCTACGAGGGAAACCCAAACGGGTTTCTCGAAAGAAAAGCCTCAAAGTTGAAGAAAGATTCGTCCTGGTCCTGGACTCGAATCCGGGACCACCGCCTTTCCGGGGCAGCCGCTCTACCATCTGAGCTATAACCAGGCGGCTAGCAGATGGCAGGGCGAAGTCGAATTTGTCGACAACACGAAGCAAATGCAAGAGTTTGACGTAATAGTTCCGCGGAAACCCGCAAGGTGGAGAGAAGTAATTAAAGAAGGGAAAATCAAACACCCACCCGTTAGTTCGTAGCAATTGCTACAAACGAAACCGTAGGTGTTCTTATCCAACCATTTGAGTTACCGTAGACCCGTACCGTAGACAAAACGTGTCCTTCCGTGGTACTGTTTTGACACGCTTGCAAAGCCTCATTGGCCAGGGATGATAGGCGCCATATCTTTTAGAGTTACTAAAAGGCTCTTTTGAACAACTTGCACAAATATTTTATTAGACTGCTTTGTTCTGATAGGCAACCACAGTAGTTTGTTTACAACTGCCGAGGCACCGGCACGACCAAGCTTGGGCCGCTCCGGCCGCCAAGACTCGGGTGACCGTATCCGGCATCCTGAACCCAAGCAGAGCCACACAGCGTGAAGTGCTGAGCGACTCATGCAAGCCAGAACAACTGCGGCCACCACGCAGTACGCATCGTATACAGCAAAATAAATAGCTCTAAAAGATATGGAAAATTTGCAAAAATATTTAAGCCGGCTGCCCGGCAAGACTCTTTCTTGACCAAAAACTTCAGTCTACTGACTACAATACATTCTAGTGCGATCATCCAGGAAGGACGTTAGGATGGATAGTTGTTCGTGCTGGTTAAGCATGATCTGAAGTGAAGGCGCTGAAACGACGGTGGACGAAGAAAGAACACACAGGAAGGAAGCGCGAGCACAAAACCACGGCCGGCCAGGAAATCTGTAGAGTCGGAGAGCAGGCAGCCCTGCACGACCATTACAGCCTTTGACGCTGCAGTACCGCCGTCCCTACGCTTTTCTTCCTGGGCTATTTTCGATGTCTTGCACATTTGCCATCGTAAAAAAGCGGTATGAGAACGTTTACCCGCAGTACGGTGGCGCATGTGGTTCAGAAGTTTCGAATCACACGCGGTCATAACAACAACACGTGCGCCACTACGCCGTCGACTGAAGTTTGGTCAGTACCAGAGTTGCGTTTTCGACGCTACAAGTGGCGTGGCCGTCGCCGGGAAACTCCATTGTCAGGAGCGTATTATGCGATGTAATTCTTGCATTACTTTGTGTAGTATCGAGTGCAATAAGCATTCACAGTTACTTGCGGAGCAATTTACTGCCGATAGAAACATTGCATTCACTGTGGAGGCTGCGCGCCCCGGTCGGAAATTGGGGAGCATACAACGATGTCGTCTTCATCTCACCTATCTGGGAGCAATTTGGAAGAAGTTCCATGACGTCCGAAAAATATGGGGCCATGTTGCTAGGGAAACTTCTAGATATGCATTTCTCTTATCACTGGAGATTTTCTGCTGGGGTGTACTTTGTTTCTAAGTGGACCTTCGCCTAGATAATACGTAGGATGACGTTGTTTGGCAGGAACACAAAAACATTGGAGAGTAATTTATTGCAACTAAATTACGAGAAATTCACAAGACACGTAAAACTGGAATCTCGTCGAAAAATGCACCGTCTGAAGATGCTATTTGCAATAATTAATAATCATACCAAATTAGACTTCCACACTTACATGCAGTACAACAGAACCCGACAGACTCGACACAAACACGACAAAACAATTATAATGCCTCAGTGCAGAACCAACACATACAA
Organism: Dermacentor andersoni; assembly: GCF_023375885.2. Lineage (NCBI taxonomy): Eukaryota > Metazoa > Arthropoda > Arachnida > Ixodida > Ixodidae > Dermacentor > Dermacentor andersoni. Next base: position 97,647,201 of record NC_092819.1, on the reverse strand, counting down.
GCTGTCGTTCTTTCCAAGAACGATAGCAGACTGGAACAAGTTGCCCTACGATGTGGCCACCTTATCATCACCCGATGCATTTTTTTCAGCAGTCAGTTCTAGCCAATAACCTTTTTGAGCTCGGTTTTTTTTTTTTTTTTTGGATTTGAATGTAACGCGTTTGCATCTTGTTTTGTTTGCTTTGCTTCGCAGTAATCTTCTGTGTGCCTATGTGGTTCTCTGTCTTAACTGTTACTGTTGTTTTCTTGATGGACCGTTAATATGAAAAGCGTCATGTACCCACTCCTGCCCTGGCTACCAAAAGGCGGCCGGCAGTATTGAATAAATAAATAAAATAAAATAATAAGAAACTGCAAAGTGCAAGTAATGAAGAACACTCGGAAATAAATTGCTTGATGGCAATAAACATTAACACAAGCATAACAACACACACATGCCGTGTTAATGTATCCAGGCAACGAAAAAAGCTGCACAAACAAGCCAGCAATTAATTTACTCGGAATGCGATTTCTTCGAAGGAATAAAATTACGCTGTTTTGGTGCTTACTTCTACGAAGAAGTGTGAAAAACGTATGTGAATGGTTACATGCCAAAGTAAAATAGCAAATGTATAAACATCTTGATGCTGGGCAAGCGATGGATGGTTGAACGCTACCGAACGTTAACGGGGTGCATGCTTTTCTATGCTTGAAAAAAAAAAAGCGAGCTCGGAAGCCTATCTTGAAATAGGTTCCAGCAATACGTAGAAGGACAGAGGCGTAAGGTAAACGATACTGGAGCCTTCAAAGTTTCTGAATGCAGATACTCCGTCGTGCAATGCATCTTTTTCTGATATCACTGTCTGTGGTAATAAAGTACGTTATTAAAACAAAGGCCCATTAGCGTTCGTACCAGAGATGGGCACACCATCCCGAGAGTCGACTCTATCAAAATACTAGGGCTTTCAATAAACTCAAAGGGATGCAACGCTAAGACTATAGCCCAACTCACCACGAAAACTGAAAACATTATTAGATTAATTATGAGAGTGTCCAACAAGAAAGGTGGCATAGGCGAGGATATACTCCTTAGGGCTCACCATGCTTTCCTCATCAGCCATGTCACTTACATAGTCGCGGCCCTCAATTGGACGAAAACAGAAATGGATAAATTAGACACGCTTATGCGCAAAAGTATCAAAAGGGTGATCGGCGTGCCAATCACAGCTAGCACAGAGAAACTCATGACATTGGGAGTACACAACACAACTTCGGAATTAATAGAAGCACAAAGATCAGCACAAATTATTAGATCATCAAACTCCAAAGCAGGCAGAAGACTTCTGGATGCGGCAGGCCTCCGTCCTAGCTTCAATCAGGGAAATATCACGCAACTTGATATTCAGACAAGGAACTCCTTTATTGTAGACCCTTTTTCAAGAAATGTCCACCCCCAACACAATAAAGGTCGAAGGTTAGCGAGGGCTAGAACTTTCCTAAAGAGCCTATCCGGAACGGAGACCTTTGTTGACGCGGCGCGACACGCCAGTGCCAACAGGTTCTCCGTAGCCGTAGTCGATGACAGGGGAGAACTCCTCTCGGCAGCCTCGCTGAAAACCACCTCGGTCGATGTGGCAGAACAGGCTGCTATAGCTCTCGGATTACTGGACTCAAAACGAACTACGGTGTACACGGACTCCCGAGCAGCTGTTAGAGCGTTCGCATCGGGATTGATAGCCAAAGAAGCAGCCAGGATTCTAAACGGCAAACACCCCTCTGACATTGTTCACCACATAGTCTGGTTCCCAGCTCACATGGGACCAGACGTATTACCGGGTCACCTGAACCCCAATGAGATAGCCCACGACCGTGCGCGAGGTTTTGTATGCCGCGACGGGATGGTGTCTCGGGAGAGTTCGGGAGAGCTCGTCCACAGTGATCCACTGGTTACTTTTCATGAAATCACCTCTCATTACAGAGGGAATTGGAAGAGTTTTCCTTTCCCCCATCATAAGCTCAACAGGCCACAAGCTAGCACGCTTCGCATGCTCCAGACAGGGTCCTACCCCTCTAGGGGCTTTTTGAACATCCTCCACCCGGACATCGATCCACTCTGCCCAGATTGTGGCACTGAATTTAGCTCATTAAATCACATGCTCTGGCAGTGCCCTGTGTTACACGATTTTAATACAGAAGAAGACTGGACGAAGGCCATCACAGACCCGAGACAGGACGTCCAGCTCCTGGCTGTCCAGAGGGCCCGTGAACGAGCGGAGAGGCATGGCCTCTCTGTTCCGACATGGGACTAGCCAACGGCTGGGTAGGGACCTGCAGGCCCCCGCTTAGCTCCTCAGGACCCCAATAGAGTCGTTTGCTGCTGCTGCTGCTGCTGTCAGGGAAGCACTGTTATAAATACTAAGAAGTAAATTTCTGGGCTATGGACTCCATACAAAATTAAAACATAAAAACACGTATCTTCATCCCAATCCAACACAGCTAACAACGTCGAGCGCACATAGTATGGAAATAATGCACAGGCAAGGGTTTAGAAATAGCCGTATTTCTTTTTGCAGAATTGACACACCATACTCTTTCAGAAGTCACTGCATGTAACCTTCTTGAATCAATAAATATAAAGCCGTCTGCACCGCACGACGTGTGTTCATAGTATTGAAGCCATTGTAAATCGCAATGGAACATAGACAATGAAGAGGACAGGACACCACGTGCGCTAACTCGCAACTGGGTTATTGTGTCAACCCCAGAAAAACAGGAAACCATAGATATACTCACTATAGCGCATACGGACAAGTTCTTCATAGCAAAAAAAAGAAAATTCCAAGAGGCGTGTCTCACTACCAAATAAGCAGATCGACGTGTCGATAACGCAGTCTGTGCCTCTTTTCTAATGTGAAATGGTTCCAAAAGTTCACGAGCAGTAGTATCCTTAATTCTTCCTAGAATCTTAAGCTTGCGAAACACGCCTTGAATTTTCTCTTACTTTTTCATGAAGAACTTGTGCGCATGCGCTATACTGAGTGTATCTATGATTTGCTATTTTTCTCGGTTCAACCCAATAAACCAGTTGTGAGATAGCGTCTGTGGGGTCCTATCCTCTTCATTGTCCTTGTTCTTTTCCGCTACAATGGCTTCAATACATATCAGCCAACTCGCCCAAGAAGAAGTCTTAATGTGTTCATAGGCCGCATTTCTGAACGAATCATTTCATTTTCCTTTGTTTTCGAACTTCATGATTCTTGCGAACTTGCCCCGCAGGGGCGTCTGCGTAAGCAGGCGTTTGGTGTGTTGCGACACCACGGACCCGAGCACACGAGGGTTGGACCCTCCCGCGTGTAGCCGTGCGCGGCTTAGCCGTGTCTGGGG